>NW_009648785.1:2285925-2304980 GCF_000708025.1 Charadrius vociferus
GCACTGAGAAATTTTGTGTTGCTAAATTTTAGTTGTATCCTACAAATCTCCAAAAAGAAAACGCAAAAAAGCCATGGCATCAAAAAACATTTGTTGTAGGCTATAGGTAATAATTTTACCCAAGCAGACCATTCGAAAAATATGAAACGTGAACTAGCAAATTTAGCTGGGAAGGTAGATCCAAAGCTGCAAGAAACCTATCAAGAGTGAAACTACGAGAAACAAATAGTTGTCATGAAGAAATTCAGGATCTGGTGTTCAAGTAAGGTAAAACTATGAAAAGACAATATGATCCATGATGCATGTATGCTTTTAAGGAGCTGATGTTCTAACTAGAGATAATTTTTGTCTGCATATTTTGTACCATCAAAATACAGTTTGGGGTTGTCTGAAATTATTGATGGATTTGGGTTAAACAAAGTGCATAATTTTGACTGAGGAAACTATTTCAAAAGCGTATTTCAGTTCTGCATTGAATAAAAATTCATAATGGGTACCGCCTACGCTCTGAAGGAAGAATTTTAAATAGTTGTTCAAGAAAAGTATAACAACAGAGTCCTCCTCTTGTCTCAATTAATGTCACGGTCTTTGTTTTTATGTTTCTAGTTTGGCCACACAACTGAAAACACAGTTATTCACCCAGCTCTGTGCTTGCTCACATTGATGTAGAAATGCTACTGAGAAATTCATTTCACTGAGCATCTTTAAAACAAGATATCTCAAATCTAAAGCTTCTGCTCACTTCAGGTATAGGAGGAATCACCAAGAGAGGCAAAAGATTTCTGATCTTAAGTCTGAGACAGCACATAGAATCTACCTTGTTTGGTATTTTCTGGTGTCGCTATCACCCATACTATGGCCTTATCAGGGAAAACAGTAGAATGTGCGTCAGGGACATCTCATTTAACATTAACAAAATACAGCTATTTGGAAAAGCCACAACAAGCTGTAAGTGAAGTGCATTTGAAAGACATGCTGGTTGGGGGTGCATGAGAGCAGCGGTGGTCAACAGCGAAGCAGGGGACATGGCACACCAGGCTTTGCGGGTGGGAGATACCAAACACCAGACCCTTCTCTCTGCCCTCACACAAGCTGCTTGGGGAAGTGTCTCTGGCAGCTACCAGAGGGTCTGTCCTGGAGGGACCTCCCAACATGCCTGGCAGTGGCTGTGCCACCGGGTTTTACAGCATCTCCTGAGGATTGCTGCCAGCAAGGGCCTCCTGACCCACCAGGGAAGGGGGCCTAAGTGTGCGTGGGGCAGACCTTTACTGTAAAGGCAATCCTCACCCTCATTAACCTCCTCATTTGATAACAATCCACTAATAGAGAGAATTAAAGTCGGCAGCCTTTGCCTTGCAGCTGTCCTCTGCTTCCTCCTGCTGCTTTGGGGAGCCAGTCTGCCATCAGGAGATGCTCCTTCCCTTAGGCTCTGTGTCCTCCTCGCATCGCGCTGTCCTAGCCCCGTGGCTGTCTACATGGCCAAGGCACCCAAATAGCTGCATTTATCTATTTCAGTCCTGTTAGAAGTCAGGCAGGCTTATTTTGAAGCTTGGATGTCTCAGAGTTTCTGCCAGAAAATTTAGAGTCTACTATGAACTTCATATTGCATGCTACCAGAATTACTTAAATTTCTGTTAAATCTTTGTCATTTTTTTTTTTTTCCTTAGCTGGTTACATGACTTTTGGAAAAGTCCTTTAAGTCATATTATACCATTATAAATCACCTGATGAACGACTGGGATTCAAGGTGGTTGATTCCTCACAATTTCTGCAAGATCAAAAGTATGGCTGTCCTCCAAAAGCTGTGATGCTTCACATCAAAGTTCACAATGAAAACTATCTCAATTTTCCTCTTTAGCATTTGGATTTGACTTCATGACAATAACACTGCAACCGGCGTGTTCAGCCTTCATTTGTCAGAGGACACGGCTATGCTCGTTAGCATGGCAAATGCAAAACCAAATGGAGCAACCCCGATTTCAAATCTTCTATTCCTAGAATTTGTAAGTCTGTTGAAAAAAGTGAACGTTTTTAGCACTGCTATAAATATCCCTTTGGTAAATGCCCTGAGTATCTTTCAATCCATGCTGATCCTTGTAATCACAGCCGCATTGTTCTGGTCATGTCATTGAAAATGCTTTTGACAGAACAAATGATGATCACCTGTGTGAGAGTTTGCAAAAAGCCTAAGACCCAATCTGCTATTTCATCAAGAAAAAACAACATTCAGTTCATTTCTTTCTCTCTTTCATGTGCAATGCTTTTCACTGTGACACACTGTTTTTTTCACTAGCTTTTTTTTTTTATTCTTTCTCTCTTCATTCTTTCTCCATGAGCCTCACAAAACAAATAACTGGTGGGAAGTTCATAAAGGAATTGCTTTTACTTGCTTCAGGTGCTGACGGCCTGGTGTGGCTGCTATGTTGGGGTTTTTTTTCTTAGAACAGGAAAAAAAAGTTCAGTGACTGGACTCTGCTTTGCTTAACACTAAGAGTTCTTGCAGATGTGCAATGGCTGATAATCCTGTACCTATCCTTGTACAGCAGAACTAGACTTTAAAGTGTCTGAAGTTGGTATATTCAGAGAATATCAGTCATAAATACTTTTATGTCTGACTCATTTAAGCTAGAGTTGTAACTTTCACATTGCCATGTGCCTTTATATTATTGAAGTTTAAAGGAATTCCTTTCGAAGCCTAATGTTTGGCTCATGATGAAAGAAAATCAAACAGCTTATTTGGCGTTACGTTAAATAATTACATGTGTAACCCTTTAAATGCTAGATATGCAAATAAAGTGTTATACGGTCACTTATATAGCAAAGACTTGAGGCCAAATTCCCCCTGTCTATCCCCCCTCCCCAATCCCACTCCTGTTTCTTCTTCTGAAGTTATCTGAAACCGAAATTACCCCTAGCAAAAATAGTTTGGTTAGATAAAATCCAATTTAATTCCTGCAAAAATGTTCATAGCAAAGAACCCAGTTCTGTACCCAACATTATTGCTGACATCATTGGAAATTCAACTAAATTGAAGATTTACGGGATTATTCCCCATTTCTCATCGTAATTCCTGTGACATCCCCCCGCCCCCCCCACCAGTACTGTAGACTTTTCCAGGTGGGAAAAGGTACATCTGAGTCATAAATATACTTATGCTGATAAATAGTCACAGGTCCTGAAAGGCAGTTGCTGCTGTTTGTCTCACTGAGCGGGGCACACCAGTGGAGATTTCAGAAGAAGGCACAATGCTGAACCTGTGCTGGAAGACCTGTATCTGTGCAAAACATATATGAATGCAGCAAATACTCTCAACATATATTATACCTTTCTTGTGTTAGCTGACCTAGAAATGTTGATGTTATTTCAAACTTTTGCATAGACGGAGCTAGAAACTTAAATCCTGCAAAGGATCTAGGCCTAGCTGAGTCATCCAAGGTAATTTAGGAATTGCTTGGATTTATGCCCTCTGCTCCGACCCCTCTTAAGGTTAATACACAGGATTATCTGTTTGGGTTCTGTCATTTCACTCAAACCATTAAAAAAGAGAGATTCACACTACAGAGGGACACATTTTCAAAATATTATGAAGTCTCTTTTATGAGATCTTGTTTGTATGCTAACTTTTTATTAACTTAATTGCTGTCCGCAACTAAAGAGAGTCAGAAAAAATTACCTTTTTTCATGGGTTCAAGTACTTCAAGGAGAACACTGGGCTTCATTGTATTAGAGCATTTTTAGCTTCCTCATTGCCCTGAACCAGGACAATTTGTTGTCAAAATATGTAAGCAAATATCATAAAGCCTGGGACAAGGAGCAAAATTTTGTCTAATCTCAGAGAAGATTAAGTTTAAAATCTGGGCTGTGATTCAGATCAGGTTTTGTTTGTTTGTTTGTTTATGTCTTCTTTTTTTTTCTCTTTCTGTTTATTTGATCTAAAATAATCTCTCCTTACAAAGTCTTTTTTTCTGGCAAAACTCCATCTGTCTTCAGTTTGGTTTGCTGGAGCTTGTGTTTATGTACCACAAAAAATGTCTGCCTTCACTGAAAGCTTTGCCAGAATAAAAATTGCAATATTTGACCTTTACATACAAGATTAGGGATGGGCACAAACTAGTTTAGATCAAATATAGAAAGAAGGTCTGGCCTTAAATAATTTTAAGAACACTTAAATGTACCAGCATGTATTTACGTATTTTTCCTATTTTTAAAATGTTTGGAAAAAGAATACAAAAGGTAGAGAGAACTGTATTTCGGAGCCACAAACAAAACCATAGCACTGTGAGAACTGGAAATGAACAAAAGTATTTTTAGGTGCTTGTTACCACGATGTTACTCTTTTGTTTAGATCACACAAATATGATCATTGCTTAACTTTGTCATTCACTTTCTAAATATTTTACAAAAGGGAATAAACCATGTTCATTTTTGACAGAGTGCTGTTGCATGCAAGGGCACTCACAGTTTGTTTATAGCATACCAAAAGCATTCTGTTAATGAAACATTTCAAGGCTAATGAACCAAAACTTTGCACCAAACAGAGAGCGGCTGCAAACGCTTTCTTGTCTGCGTTTGTCAGAGTTCACGTTTCAGCTGTGATCTCCGCTCCACCCACTCTGCGCCGCTGCAGATAAAACAACATCTCGGATTGACAAGTCAAGTTTGCAAGATTAGCTTTCTATGAAAAAGCTGCAGCAAGTCATGCCATTAACTCTTTTGAGGCAAATATGCTCATGCTTTTTGGGGAAATGGGCTACCGCTGGGGGGGCCAAGCTGCTCTCCTGTTCCCCTGAAGTTTTAATGTCCTATTGATGAGCCTGGAATAAGGTCCAGAAGACATAACGAGAAAGTACCATTTGCAAAGAGGGATTTCACATGTATGGTCCAGTGGTATAAAATCAACAGCTGGCTTTTGGGAAGATGGTTAACTTGGCAATGCTGATACCATTTCAAGACCTTTCACTGTATTTTGAGGATTTAGGAGGGAATGTTTTATGGTAGCCACTTCCAAACTGAGTTATGACCAAAGCAATCCAAGGTCTTCATCCTGCAAGTCTATAAGCAGCCAAGTAAACATCCATGGCAAAATCTTCATCCAAGGCTAAGCGGTAAAGGCACTACTCTGGGGATCTCTGTTCACTTCTGCTCTGTCTCTGATTTTTTTTTGTGGCCTTGGGTAAAGTAGTCTTACAAGAATTTTTCTAGCTGTGCATTTGCACAGTGTCTGGCAAAGACCCTACTCTGATTTGGGGCCCCCAGACCACACCTTGAGTAAGCAAGCTGTATCATTATCTGGAATGAACCCCCACACTGAGCAGAAGCAAGGTCTCAGCCAGTCACCTTGCAAATGTATGGAGTAAGAAAAAGGTGTGAGCAGAGAATGGGTAGGTGTGGAGAGAGAGATTATTCTCAGTCTGTTTTAGTTCATGGTGAAGATAACCACAGAGCCATGGTCGGGACTAACTACTGTCAGCCAAACGTCCCCTGATGCTATGAAAGCGCTGTGAACACAGGATCGGGTTGGGGTTGTTGTTGCTGCCCATCTCAGGTCATCATCCCTGCAGTGCTCCTCACCCAGGCTGTCACCAGGAATCCAGTCCATCTTGTTTGGAAGGGAAACTCCTTTGTATGTGAATCCAAAAACATGTATTAACACAAACAGTTGTTTATTTTGATGAATGTAGCGTCAGTAATGTGATCTAGAGCAAATACTCCAAGCGAGTTGTTGTTGAAATCTTAGTATTTCACTGCTATCCCTGTTGTTCACACAAGTCAGGGGCTTGTCTGCTTCAGAAGAAGGTAGAGACATGCATCTGGTACTTCAAAAGATGCTTTTTGAACAGGGTATTCTGTACCAATGGGCTGACCCAGCAGCTTGCCACAGGACTGAAAGCAGAGCAAAAAGGCATCAGACATTTTCTACCACGTAGAACAAAACAGATTTGGCACAAGTTAATTTGAGAGAAGAGCTAAGCAGGAAGAAAGGCTTCTGGTGGGACCCAGTGACCAATAAGAGACTCACAGTCTTTATTTGGCATAGTGCCATTATTCTCTATATTCAAAAAAGGGTAATTCTGTGAGCACAGTTGCAGGTGAACACACTGCATACCATCATCCAACTGTGATTACAGTTATAACTCTGATGTAAACCTGTTCCTTGGCCATTATGTTTCAATGTTCTAATAAAGTTACTTGCACTAAAAAAAAAAAAAAAAAGAAAAATCTTCCCTGATTTAATAACGTCTTTGAAAACAACTGTGTATAGGCTATAGCTACTATATTTTTAAGAACAGTCATTGTCTTTCAGGCAGCTGGAAAGGTTATTCCTACTGGTTTTGAATCTGAGATAATCATCTTCACCAGCCACAATGAACAGGCCCTGTCTGGAAGTAGAGAGACAGTATCTTTAGCCTACTTTTCTCCCAGGAACATGTTTGAGTGTGGTTTTTGGTTTGGTAGTAGAGTTCTCTGATGTGTATCAAATGAAAAACAGGAGTGTTTTTTTATCACCATCATTTGTAGATGTGGTCCAAGTTAGCACTGGGTAAACCTACTACCTGCAAAGCAAAATATGAATAAATTCACCTGCTTACTCTGAACTCCTGTTATTCAGTAGCTTAATTTTTTTTCCCAGGCTTTTCACTCCATTAACATGTGAGGTACCTTTAGTGCATAGTATATGCAGATACAATTTAATAATGAGTTTTTCTTTGACTGAAATCAGTGAAATCCCACTGTTGTGAAGCGGAATAGTAGCTGTCATGTAGCAGGACTGTTACGATGTCGAATAGCCAGCGGGGATCACAGCATCCTCAGCATGCAATAAAAAGACCTCTTTAGATGATATCCAAAGTGATCTTTTGAGTTGTTACTCCCAGGATATGTCCTTCTGGAATAAAAAAATAGAAAGGTAAGAAATCAGTGAATGACTAGGACTTGGTGCTGCAAAACACTGTTCACCGGCCACTCTCCAATTCTTTGTCTCTCCCACAGATCCTTGCAGGAGATACTCCTACCTCTTGCTAGAGATGACAGCCACTCCTACTGAGCTACTGCAGCAGAGACAAGCCCAGAGTAAGTCCTCTTAATAACTGCTGTGTTTGGAGAAAAGAGAAAGATGATAGTTTCTTTCTTTCAGTTCTCTGGTGGAACAAGTTATCTCTGAGTCTGGCAGAGCTCCTGGGTTTTTGGCATGCAACTTTGCTTTGTCCCATTACTGTTACGAGTCTTCTGTTCCCAGCATTGCACCAGCTGACAAACCCCCAAGTGGATATGAATGCAAACACCAAGGGAAATACTGAGGAGATGTCATCTTGTCTTGTTTGACACAACCCTCTGTATCTTGGATGTATTGGTACAATCCTCTTCAATACAGTGAAAGCTGATAGTTCCCTTAAAATAGGGATGAAGATCTGAAGTAGGTTATTTTATGTTTCTTCAAGAGAAATTTGCAGGGAGTACATAGATAGGACATACTGTGCAAGGGGATTCATTTTAGCAAAAATAAATGTCTGCATTTGGTGAGGCTACAAAAGCAGCTTGAGGTTTTCTTCTATGGGAGCCCAGAAACTGAGACAACACGATATAGCCAGTTGCTGTCCGGTCTTTCAGTCTTTGGAGCTAAGCCTGAGATCTCCAGTTTCAAAAGTGAGTATTCATTTTGGGTATCCAATTTGAAAATCCTTTAAAGTAACATTCTTTAAAAAATAGTAGTAGGTAGAAAGAGGGGGTCCCTCAATTTCTGCAAATATGTCCTTTTCTAAGCGGCTCAAGCTACTCACCTTGGAGTCCAGCAACAAAAGTTTTCCAAATTACCTTACTCATGAGTGAAGGCAGACGGCACAATGTAAATGCACTACAAGTCACAAAGCACCTTTTATGTGTGCTGTATATTTGTGCTTAATCCTGAAATCACGAGTATTTTCAAGCAATATTAGTAGAGAAGTTAGAATATTGGTATAGTTGAGCCTTTTACTATGATATTTTTTCTCATTTTGCATGACAAAAGCGAACAAGATTAAGTGTGTTGAATCCTTTCCAAACACTTCTCCTCAAGAGACAAATAATGCATGAAAGCAATATTTACAATATTTTTAACATAAATATTGCAAGAAACCCAAAGAGTGCATATTTTACATGTAAAAGAACTCTGCTTCATTAAATTGGTAAGTCAATTAAATGAGGAAAATGTAGCTGACATTTATTTGAAATGTGAAAGACATTTTACATATTTTAATTTTTTTGTAATATTCTGCTGTGTAATAGGAGTCCATAATTATCTGTCAAAGCCACCGACTTACCTTTTTTTTCCAAAAGCTACTCAATTATAAAGTGCTACTGTCATAATAGCTATTCTACTTTTCTCTCTGAAGTTCTTTCCCACTTGGAAGAATAATAGGTATTGAATATAATTCTACAGAATCAGCTTCTGTGAGGCTAAAACAGGTGTTTAACTGGAAAAGAATAATGTTTAAAAAGGATTAAAATTGAAACAGGAAGTATTTTGTGCCAAAAATATTGTGCTTAAGGTTGCTCATGATCTCAAAGTTGATGTTTCAGACAAAGGTTTACTTTCATTTGGGTGGAATGATTTCTGTATCTTATTATCCTTTCAAATACCTACATAGAAATGTTAGAAAGCCCAGCCAAAGAGGTGGACACACCCTGTATTTTGGCAATTTTTTGAAAGTGACACCTGGACAAATATCTGGGCAGCCTAATCTGTCAGCAGCAGTGAAAGTCAACCAGGAAGGTCAAACATGCTGTAGACAATTGTAATACTTTGATTTAATAATATGTTTAGCTTAAAGTTGTGGGGAAGGCTGGTTCAAAGAAATGCAGTGAAAGTGGGTGGGAATTTGATCAGGTGGTGAAATGAAGGTGATCCATGGAGAAGGTCCTGTTTTAGCCTGGCATTGGCAGAATTTCAGTGTTGTCCCTCGGCTGCCCAGCCGTGTCAACTCACTTCACAGATGTCCCGAGGCAATGAATGCAGGCCCTACCACGGGTGGTAGGTGCACAGCTATGGGGCTAGGGCCTGCCCTCTTCTCCTTGATGGCTTTTAATATTTAGGAAGGCTTGTTCCTGTAAACAATGAGACCAGATTTTGAAAAATCTATCATACTCTGAAAAATATGGGGTCACATTTCTCCGCCCACCTCTGTAGTAGGTTCTGGTCTTTCAAGATCTAGATAACAATGTGCATGAACCATTATGCTTTAAGACACACCAGAGCCAGAGGCAAAGAGATTGAGATATTGTTTTTGCCTTATCACCATAAAACTCTACTTGAAGTCCACGATGAAAGGAAAGCTTGATGACCTTAAACCCTCACTGTTTTTCCTTGACTGAGATTCCTCCAGAATTGGAGAGACTGAGGAGCACAGAACAGCCCTAAATTATCCTAGCTTCCCTACACCCTACACTGTCCTGTAGGTCTCAATACTCTCTAAAAATTCCATCATGGTTTATCCTGCTATACCAAGATGTTCCTTTTTCACCTGAAGTGCCACTTCACTGAGCCATGATGCCACATTTTACGAAGGGGTATCTGTGAAGCAGCCACGTGATTTATCTCTACCTTGCATTCTGTTGTCAAAACTCTTGTTCTCTTTTAATTAGCAAAGTGTCTTTTTGCATTGTCAGTAGTGGGATGAAATGAGTGGTTTTGCACAAGAAATAGATTTGATTTCTTTAATAAGAAATTTTACGCTATTTGATCTCTGGCAAACCTGCTAACTGTGACATTTGGGCTGCAATGAAGAAGGCAGCCTAGGCCTGAGATCTGACCTTATTATGCATTTTTCATTGAACTTGATCATAAATTAAAACCCAAGGGGAAATGTAGCTCTTTGCAGAGTAAAATAGTAAAGTGGGCAAGAAATACTATTTCTGAAAACTGAACTTCTAGGATGTTTTTCTCTCTGATCTGCTTTTTTGACCGTAGAGATGAGGTCAGCAACTTGGCCACCACGTTGTCACAGCTGGGCACAGTGTATTGGCAGAGCTACTTACATTGAATTCACTCCTGTTTGTTTCCCACACACACAGCAGATACATTCCCCTACTCGTGTTGCGAAGCACCATACCCTACAAGTGGTCAGTCTGGTTCCAGCAAAACTCCACACGAGTAAGGCAGTAGTAATCTTGCACTGAATTAGCAGAGAATTACTACTATGGAATTGGTCATGGAAGAGGAGGCTTCCGCAATCAGGATGCCTATTTTGATATATGCCCTGTGACAGCTTACTGGCAAGAAGGGAGACCAGTTCATTTTTGGAACAGATGTGATATTATGACCGTGCCACATGTCCCAAGAGCTTGGCTCCTGCTTCCCGGCATCCCCAATGGTATGTCACGCTTCCCTTTGTAGGGTGACAACCATGTTTCAAATACTTCCATCCCAGCTGTTAAATTTATGAAGATTATGACTGTTTCACACCTGCCAAGCAAATGGACATTGCCCTTCTAAATGGACGTCTAATTGGCGCGCAGTTTCATTTGCATGCGTTTTCAGTTTTCAACAGGTGGCACTAAAGAGCCAATAAATGATTCTATTCCCAGACTCCAGCATGCAAACTCCTGGGTAGGCACTTTTATGTGTGTTTATCTATTTAAATATGGTATTATAATTCCAACATAATTAGTCATCTAATTGAATTGCATGACCACATCCATCCAAGACATTTGCATGTACAATTAATTAGGATTTATCTAAAAGCGCTCTTTTTGTTCTCTATTTCCTACAAGTTAAATTACTCATGGATGGATTAGATGCTGATTTCATTTTGAAAGTGTTACAATACCTATACTTGGAGAAAAATAAGTCTGCAGAATTGGTAAGCAGAAGACAAGCAAAGAATTCTTTTTCTTCTCCTTTCTGTTTTTATAATGCTACCGAGGGCCAATGCTCTAGAGCATGGCCAGCAAGGGCCAGATTTCCTGTAGTCCTACAGAAGTAAAAGTCTGTAGTGTCTTCTTCAGTCTTTTTCATTTTAGCAGAAGCAGGATTTACAAAAGCAGGGTGTCTTTGCACATACTACTAGGTTTCAATCTTCCCCTAGTGCAATTATTACTTAAACTTACATGTTCCTCATGGTTGCAATGAATTTGTCAACTTGCATTCTTGAAAAATAGTAGACAGAAAAATAAACTATTAAAAATTTCCTTGGGAAACTGCCTTGTTTTCACGCAAAACGTTTCTACCCACCTCAGTTGCAGGAGCAAATGGAGACTCACCTTGAGATGTGTTGTGCTACACCAAATGAGAACCGAAATACTATGAATGGCTCCAGAAATAGAAAATTAGCTTTGAGGAGGTGTCCAAACTAATAATGGACCAAAATACCTCGGGAACAGGAAGGGCAATATGGGTTTGGTTTCTTAATTGTTTGACCAAGCTCTTTTTCTTCACAATGTATGTGCTTGCTTCAATATTGGTTGCTACAGGACAGTGAAGCTCTTCTTTCACTCTTTCTTTTGCCATCCAGTTGCAACCAGTGCAGGATGTACCCAGTCACTTCCAGAAGAATAAGCACAATTAAAGAAAAGTTTTGAACACCCAGCTGAGATATATGTGAAGGATTATAAATACAACTGTGCAAAACAAACAAACAAACAAACAAACACACAGTGATATTTCGGTTTGCAGGAGGGTGTGTTACAACCAAAATATATTGTGTTTCAGTCCTGGAGCTTTGAGAACAGTTTGTTCCTGAAAACTCTGTAGAGAACAGGGAAAATGGTACCAAGATAATCTGTCTTTAGAAATAATTTCACAAGTAAGGTATAGCACACTAACGTGGCAACACCACAGTGTAAAAGGGAGGAGCAGGCCAACAATCCCCATCTCTGTGTAGTCTTTGAAGTGACCTTTGCTTTGCAGCTCTTTCTTTTAAACAAATTATCTCTCGTGCCTCCTACATGAGCTATTTTAGTCCACACCTTCTCAGAGGCTTTTTGTTCTATGAATGGCTTCTGATGCGGGTAGTGGGTTTAAAATTGTTCCTCCCTAACATCTCTCTCCTCTTTTTTCTTCTACTTCCAAATTGCTTGTTTCTTCCTTTTCTTCATTTTGTGTGTGTGTGTGTTTTTATCAATATTTTATTCTCTTAGAAAAGCTCACCCTATACTTCCAGAGGAGTAAACAGTGAGTCCCCAAGGGGTATGCTGGCTGCTGATCACGTCTTTAGCAAGTATTTCTGATCTGGGTGTTTCTCTCACTGTTACTGTTTTTAGCATCCTATTAGAGTTAGGCCAGATGGATTTTCTGCTGGCAGAAGTACCCACTGTCTGACCGAAATAGATTTCTTTTGCATCTCAGAAAGTTAGTGGAAGAAGGTTTCATCCTATAGTTTATGAGGTATCAGTAAGAACTGTCCATCTCAACCTTTCATTAAATAACCCTTTGCTAATTACAATGTGCTTAGCCTCCACCTTATCCTTACTTTTATGTTTAAGTGCTTTGTTGAACAGAATGCAAGTGGGCTCACTTCTTTGCTGACTCGCAGATGAAAGAGCTACAGCCAGACACAAACGTGTGTGCAGCGTGAACGTGTGTGTGTGTGTGTGTATTTAAGCTGTGACAACTGATGGACAGTACTGTCTGACAGATACATATTTGAAAGATGATTACAGCTAAAGCAGACTTAGAAGCAATATTTGAGAGCGTGGAACAAAATGAAAAGAAAAGGACTAGAAGGAAATTAATCTTCCTTAACGTCTAGCTCATTTAAAATTCAATAGAGGAGAGTTTTGTAACGCAGTGTAAGGCACAATTTTCCAGTGGCCCAGAAGTAGTCTCCCAAAAACCTGCTCTTTGTCTTCTTTTTAAAACCTTCTGAGCAATGCACTGTCCTCCCACCTACTGAAGCTCTGCTGTTTCCCATATCTGAGCAATGCACTACTGAAGCACCTACTGAAGCTCTGCTGTTTCCCATGTAATTTTATGGGATAAAACCACCCTTTGCAGATACATGTACCTTTTTATTTTTTTTGCAAAATAATACTTCTATCTGTGTAAAGGTTGCGAGCTTCATGACCTCAGTGGAAATGCTTGTTTGTTAATTTAGAGAGTGCACTCTGCCAATAGCCCATTCACCTCCAATGGTGACAGATGCAGCAGTGCTGATGATATGTAATATACTGTATGTGGCTTTAGACCCTCCATCAAAACATGAAAAGTCCAGAATCACATCCATATTTCAACAACTTGCCGAAGCTTCCGCTGAAACAGTGGAGAATAATTCAAGCATCTGATAAATGTTTGTAAGAGCCTAACAAGCACAAATTCAAGAAACTACCTAGAAGACTTAAAAAGAAGATAGATAAACTATAATATCAAGCTTAATTTTTGGAAATAATTGACTTCTACTTTGTTACCTAGTAAAGGGATTAGAGCTCTGAAAGTTAAGGGTGTAACATTAAAATTTGCCTGAAAAAATTGAGATGTTTTACTTTGGCAGCAATTTGTTATCTGCAATTAAAAAAGGCAAGTAACGCAATAATTCCCCAGGTGTTGACTGGCAAGAGGTCAGACTGCTGAAAACAGAAGGATACGGAAAACCAGATGAGAAGAAGGGGAAGTCAGTAGTGTCTTTACTAAAATCTAATTAGGAAATAGCGTCTTGTCCTCTGCTCTGGAAAGAACAGAAACTATCAGTGAAATATCAGCAAACAGTTAGGCATCTTCAAAGATATTAATTAAGTAAAATTTGGAAAGTGCTTTGAAGATGAAAAATGGTAGGGAGTGCTAAGTATCACTATTAGCAGGACCAATGTGTCAACTGATGTTGTCTGTCTGCATAGTATTGGGTGAACACTTGGATAATTAAGGTCAAATGAATAGCCTCGCCTGGTCAATTTATTGGATAAAGTGTGTCTTGTTGCTAGCAGAAGCAAGATGTGGTGTCTGTTCGACTAACAGACCTGGAAAGTGAATGTCTACGCCCAACATATTTCATTGCTTTAGGAGCAACCAGTAGCAATAGCTGTTTCTTACTTTTCAGGCCTGTCTTGTACTCTCCAGATACCAAGACAGTGAGCAGTTTTTCGTAGCATTTAGCAGTTTCTAAACTTGTGATTATTAGTTTGACGTCATACCTGTCTTCATTAAAGGCTTGCCTGCCTTCTTGAACTAAGCAGTACCTCATTCTCCAGATCCAATTTTTCCAGCTTACTAATATTTCAATACTAAAACATTTATGGAATTAATTTGGCAAAGGTTGAGGTAGTGAAGGATTGCTATTGTTGACCAAGAGGTGCTATTCAAACCTCTATCTACAGTCTGCAAGTGCACTTCAGCCCTTCTGTTATTCCTCTGGGAGCTCTTGTCATGGACTGACCCCAATTTGCTACAACCTCCAGGATATAAAAAAAGAGGTATGCCACAAGATTTTGCTGTGCTTTTGCTGTACCAAACGGGGAATTTGCATAAGCAACTGGGAATTTGCATAGGTAGCTGTTAATTTGCTAAGTTTCCATATTTATTTTGACTTACCTTAATGAAATCCCCAGACAGTACAGCCCAACACGCACAATAGCTGCCCCATGAGCATGTGGTCAAGCTACGGGCGAGCGCAGCCGGGCAGGGGAGCAGCCCCAAGCACCCGCCTCAGCAACGGGCATGGGGTCTGCTGCGACATGGGCAGGAACAGCGGACCGGAACTCACAGCCCAAGACCTGAGGAGCACAAACATGCAGACATCCCAACAGCAAGGCCCAGTTTCTCAAAGGCTCGATCCTGTTGCAAAATCAAGTTCAGAGGCAGCTTAAGCTGTGCTCCATAACAGTTTAGAAAGCAGGAGGAGCACTTGTACCTGAGCCTTCGGTCTCAACTGGGAGAGAGCCAGTACCGGTAGGTGGGAGGCTGCTGCCAGTGATTGATACCACCTGGCTAAGACTTTAATCGCCTGAGAAATTGTTGCAGATACTGCTTTCCAGCTGCAGTTCTTTGCTTCTGTCTGTACCTAGTGCCAGGACAGTGTGGACAACCTTAGCACGAACTGCTGTGCTCGGTGTAACCACCTGCTCGGTTTGTGAGTAGATGTTTTGTCTTTGGGCTGCAGACTGGGACCTCCATTTCAGAACTGAGCAGGTATAACAGAGCATCCCTTTCTGTTAAACATATTTTCTGTTTTATTTTAAAAATGGCAAAAAATTTCCCCGACACATTTCACGTAGGAGAGCACCAGATGAGCATCACCGAGGTAGATTCAGGCAGAATCATGTCACTCTCTGGCAATGAACAAAAAGCTAAACCAAGCCAGCTTTCATATCTTGGGGTATTTTTTACCTAAATGCAATGTCATCCAATTAGCACTGTAAAGGTGAACTGTGCATTCCCATGTTCTGTAAAAATTCAGAAGTGTTGGACGCCACAGAGCTCAAGAGAAACAAGGACGGGCCAGGCCTGGCTGTGTTAGTTATGACAGTTCTGCACACAGATAGCACGATAAGAATATCCCCAGTGGCCAATAGTGCAAACTAAATTGCCTTGAAATACAACTAGAAGGAGAACAGCTTTCCAGTTAGCATATCTTGCTGATTGAATCCAAAGCAATTCTTCAGAGCAAAGCAAATGCAGAACACGAAACCATAAAGCTGTGAGTCCTTTCACAGAGTCGTAGGCTAAGACTTACAGAGAAAACTTGGGCATCCTGAAAAAGGCAGCAAGAAAGACTGCTAAGAGTCTTGTCGTCATGTTTCTTGTCTCTGTTCTGCACCTGATACAGATGCATGTCAGGATACCTTTCTATAGCAACACACGAGCAGACTTTAGATGCATACATTCAAAATGCCATCACTGAGCACTGAAAGTTTCGGCTTGCAGACAGCACCAGTATTTTGCATCTCAAGATGGCTATGTGAGGAACCTGCCTTCACTGGAGCATCTACCTCCAGCCTGACTGATGGGGACAGCTCTTTTAGACATGCTCTGAGCACAGCTCTTCGATGCACAGCAGAGCACAGTCTTTCTCTCTTCAATGCATAAACCTGCTTAGAGCTTATGGTATACCCCTTTCTTCATATCCTGGAAGTTGTACCATGTACAGACAAAGGATTTAAGATCTAAACTTGGAGTCCTGTTCCGATTGACTTTAAGAATCTTGATGACTCATTAGTTTTTTTAGTGATGGGTGTTGGGCTTCTCTCCTTTTCACCAGAGCTAAAATAATAAGCACTTAGGGTGAAGGGGAGAAGCCTATGGAGAATAAATAAGAATAATTAAACTGAATGACAGAGCCACCCGCTATTAATATCTCCTACTGTCTGTGTCCCAATCTCACAGGGAGCTATACCCAGCTACCCAATGGATCAGTAGCTCATTTAGCATTTGTCATACCCCAGGGATGAGTCAGTCTATGATTTAACTAATCTGGCACAGGGCACTTTCTGCAATGCCAAGTTTGATCAGACTGTTTCAGTGGTTCAGCATTACAGAAAAGAGACACTAAAGACTAAAAGTGATGTTGACTCAGCTATTTGGCTCCTACCAGTGACCGTTAGTGATTTTTGAACTGCTTAGATTCTACTTCTAATGAAAATCCATTTAGACAAAGTAATTTACATGCATTGCTCATTTCCATATGAGGTTTGAAGCCTTTGCCACATTGCTACAAAGAGATGCAGTTCAGAATGCAGTCATTTCTCTCTGCCCTCATACCATACACAAATGATTTTGTCTGACATAATTGCTTGATACCAATACTCAGTAGATATATTTTGACACATGACAGAAGATAATGGGATTTCCCAGGGATAGAGGGGGGACAGAATATTCTAGTAGGAAGAAGAGGGGTTTTGCATTGGATTGATTAAAAATTTTAGCTGGTGCATCAAAAAAGTTTCATCTATGCAGCTAAATCAAGAATTGCCCAGTCATAGTTGGTAGCAAGTAATAGGCTATTAGCTCCAAGACATTAAGGAAAAATTCCAGCTGTATTGAAGTCAGTGGTAAAACACACATTGATTTGCACAAGGTGAGAATGTCATCCTGCAAAAGCAGCAACAGCCAAACGAGCACTTCAGTGCTTACATGCAGATTTCACATGCCACAGTGAAAGAAAACTTTAGGTTGGTCTAGTGGGAGGTGTCCCTGCCTATGGCAGGGGGGTTGGAACTAGATGATCTTCAAGGTCCCTTCCAACCCAAACCATTCTATGATTCTACAATCTAGAATTGGCTGTAAGGGAATTTGGGCTGCAGGTATTCATGCTGTCGTCTTAGTGCCTAAAGGTTCACCAGATACGGGTGGATTGGGTCGGGTACAAGTGAAAAAAAAGTGAAGTAAAGTCTCCCCAGGACATAGTCCTGGCTGGATTTGGGCAGCAGGGAGCTCTGCCAGGCCCAGAGTCTACCTCTAAGGGGACCAAATCCATCTGATCCCAACAAGCATGCTGGCTTCCTACCCGCCAGCTGGTCTTACTGAGGCACTCTCTGCCTCTCCTTTTGACCCTTTACCAGTGAAAGGAATACAAAATTCAAGTTTGAGTATGGTGGAGGGGAAAGATGAGAAAGAAGATAGACACGGCAACTCTGATGCAGTGATTGGGAAGTAAGCAGAGAGATCTCAGTTTTGGTTCCTGGCCCCTGAGCTTTTCCTGTATGTAATATTAGCTGCTAGATAAACTACAGAATTGCTCTTATTTTGAGGATAAGAAATTGAGATCCTGAAAAGTTACAAAAACTTATCTGAGATCCTACTTTAAGGCAGTAGCGCGTTAATAGGACCTCCAGATTCAGTATTTCTCACTCAATGGTCTTAAATAGGGTAATGTTGCTGGTGTTCTTCTAGTTGTATGTTCAAAAAGATCTTGCTAAACTATTTACTTCAGACTAAATAAACCCATGGCATAGTGGTCAGATGACAACTGGGCTAGGGGACATTTTGGAGATGTGTTGTTTTTTCTTCCCAGTGTTTCTATATTGTCACGGCCTTTTGTGGAGCCGCCATTCAGCTGCTATGGTGATGGGCAACACTGCAAAGCTCTAAGCTAGGGAGATGGATGTTGGAAGAGCAACTTTCACCACCTCTTACTCGCCTTTTCTTTAAGTAATTAGAGCCCTATATTTATCCTGGCACTGCTCACAGAGCCTACATTTACAAAATGAAATTGTCTGTGAGGCTGCAGACTTTCAGCAACCCATTTGAGGCTGCAGCTCTGACACAGCTAAGTGCCTAATTTTGGACAGTGCTGAGCAGACCTAGGTGAGGTGTTGGGGTTTTTACTTTAAGGGCTTAAGGGGTTTGTCAAAAGATATATTTGCCCAAAATACATAATTTTGTTCACTTGTGGGTATTTGGAAATTGAAAGTAAATACTTTTGGCTTTTGAAAGAGAAAAGAAAGTAAAAATAGTATTACAACTCTTCTACTTAGAACATGAGAGGGTTTGTACTGCCCTCATTGTGCAAGGTCAGTAATCAGATCTCATCCATGTCCAGAGCAGTTTTTGATGACAGCATCCCCAAAGTTTGTTGCCTTTCTACCATGCTACAGGAGAGTTTGGGGTAAGAAGGAGCAGCTGAAGCAGCCCTTTCTCTCTGCTCTTCATGCTCAAGGTGTCCACTGGCTGCAGACTTGGGACATCTCCCAAAACAAGCAAGAGAGGGTTGTTCTTATGGTCTTTGTCTCAATGACAAGATGGTGCTCTACTGAAAATAGAACAGTAAAGGAGAGACTGAGGCCCACTGCACTACATCCAGACACCCTTCCGGTGGAAGCGCTTCCCAAATGAGGCCATGGCCGCCCAACTACTTCACTGAAAATGGTCTGTGAATATAGCTATTAATTTCCTCTGTATTATGTTGAATTAGTCATTTTAGATGCAATTCATGTTGTAAGAGCAAGAGAAAGCAAAGGAAAGAAGGTACAGAATGGGAAATACTGGATACTCCTAGATAGCGAGCTATCAAAACAGAGGCAAAAATGAACGACCCATGGGCCTCAGTTCTTTGTAATATTTTATAGCTATTTTTAAAATCACAGAAATTTGCTCCAAAGCTATACAGTTACCAAATGTTAAATTTAAAATACAGCAGGACTATCAGGACAGGAGA
>NW_009648785.1:2305018-2306470 GCF_000708025.1 Charadrius vociferus
GACCCAATGTTACATGTTTAAAGAAGGCAGGCAGACTGCAAAGACTGTGGTCTTCATGTGCAAACTGAGGTAGAGAACTAAAGCAGATTAATCACTGCGGGTAAGATTCAGCTCACATATTAAGATTCCTAAATATATGTGTGTTTGTTCACATGAACAAGCTGTCCAAGCTTGCACTGCAGTCAGTGAAAATCTAATGTAAGGTCTAGTTAATGGAGTCTAAAGAGCTATTCAGCTCACCATGAAGTAGATACCCGCATGGTCCTCCATACCTCTGGTAAGAGTTTGGAGCCATAACAGTGGAAACAGATGAGCACCAATCATTCTCAAACAAAACGTTTCATTTAGGTGCCTGGCCAACTGTAATTTTCCAGAACCTTAACACACACAAAGTAATTAGCATTTCAACTTTGGGTCTCAGTTCAATGTAGAAAAGCACCCCTGAAATAACCAGAGTTACTTCCAGAGCAGCAACACCAAAATACCCATCTGCTTTGCTTCTGGGGTCATCTGTGAGTTGCATTTGTTCTTCTTGGTGAACTTGTTAGTAGAAAAGAGGGATACCAGCCCAGACAACCTTAAAACATCTTCTATTAATTTGCTGAGGGGAAGAGTAGGGTTTTTTGGAGGTACCTGATAGATCTGTGGCCGAGGAAATATATGTTAAGTTTGACCGTGTCCATATTAAAACACCCTGAATGTCAGCCTAGGCGACATTACTCCATCAATTGGCAGAGTGCATTGTACAAGCATCTGGCCACTAACTAGGAGAAAACACATTAAAGATAAAGATGGGTTAAGCTCCTGTGTGAAGTTCCTAATGAGAATAAAAGTGTACAGACTATATTCCATTTCATATAATTACCAATCATTTGAACTCTCAAGTGCCCAGTCCTCTTTTGACTGCTTCAGTCTAAATTTAGCTTTAAAAACCCCCAAAACAACAAAACCCAAAAAAATCCTTCCTTAACTTGTCCAAAATGTTTGGTCTCGACTTTAATTGCTTTTAAATCCTGTCAATTAAAGTTTATAATGGAGAAAACCTGTTAATAGTGAAATGAATCCCCTGCCTTCCCAAAGTGTGCAGTAAAGTCTTCTCACCCAATTGTAATAAAATTTGTTGTGGCATAGTTTTGGGGATCAATACAGCAGACCACTGTCAATCAAAGAATTTTCTACTTACTTAAAAGTTAACAGACTTTTAGCGTCTTTGTGTTGGACTGAGGACAGTCTGAGTTACCACAGAAGATTAAATCTTTAATTTTACATTACTTCAGCCATCTCTATAGAACAAAGTGGGCTTTACCTGTTGAATATGAGGCTTATGTGAGCTGAAGTGCTCTTGAGACATTAAGAGGCAGTCTTGAACAGTCTCTGAGATTTAAGCTGAGGGGAATTCTAAAGGGATTACTGCAGCATTTTACATAAAACGAGAAATAAAAACAGACTTGA
>NW_009648785.1:2306497-2313659 GCF_000708025.1 Charadrius vociferus
AAGCAGGAAGAACTGTCAAAGGGCAACCATACTTGTAAGGATTTGTACCAGTCCAATTTATAATGAAATTAAGGGGCTGAGTAGTTTTGAAAGATTTGTTAAAAAAGGAGATACTTTTCATACTCTCTCTGGCCCAGAGGTGAGAAATGCAAGCACTATTGGAATACTGTTTTGTAGAGGAGGCATGCTACTTTCCAAGAACAGACATGGCTAACAACTCATACACAAATAAGCAGTTTTAGCAAAAATTCACAACGATTTTAACTATTGGTTACCCTTTTCCGAAGAAAATAGGGGCAAATAAACTATGAAGAAATATCTCAGAAATAAAATAAATACTGAGTGACTTGTGTCTACACTGGCATGTGTGATATACGAGAAAATAAGTAATAAACATTATGTGTGCTCTTGCCAGCTGTGATTCACCTCTGCACTACAGCTCCCTTTATCACAGGAATGGTATAAAAAGACCTCAGTACAAAAAATGAGGTTGATCTCTGCCTGTACTGAGAGAGGTCTGTGTGCATTTGTGTGCACGTGTAAAAGACACAAACAACACAGCGTACTTACTGTTATAATAAAGAAGAATTAGCATACAGCACCAGGCAACCATCAGCAAATGCAGACCTTAGTTTCTTGTCACAGATTCACTCCCCAAAAAACAATATTTGCCTGCAAATTCTCAGGAGGTGGAAGCCAGTATGTTGTTCCCTGTACCGAAGATGCCTTGGCAGGTATCACAGCTATAGGTCCTCCTGGTCCTCAAGCACAGTAGAAAACACAACCTGCCATTATAGGTCAGGAATAACCAAATTTCCCAACACTCCAAGCCACAGATCCCAACCACCACACATCCCAAAGCCACGACAACCTATCACCTACATACCTTTGAGTGTGAAGAAAGAGCTTCATAGCAGTCCCTCAGTCCAAGAGAACAGCTTCCCTAGGTCTTCCATTGCTTTCCTGCAAAATAGATTTAGGTAGAATATACCATGGGTCCCAGAACAACCACAGTCGGGTGTTGTGTCAGCAGCCCATGGTAATGCTTGGGTGTGACCACCCCAGCCAAGGATCTGCTAGACTAGCATCCCCCACCTCAGCATCAGACCACTGTTCTTAGGCAGAGTCCAGCAGAGCCCATCATCTGGTCCTCCCTCTTGTTCCTAAGTACAATGTTGGGCAAAGCGTTGGGTGCATTGAAAGACAGGCAAGGCCAAGGTCCGATCTTTCTTGGTCCTTTTGACCAGCCTGCATGCCATAGCAGCTATGCAGAGCTGTATTTCTCCACTGGGCTGTTCTCTGTGATGTCCATAATTCAGTTCAGGTGCGGAAAAAATGACTTATTCCCATTTTTCTTTCTCCTGGACAAGCCTTGAGGTTGGCCTTCAGACTTTGGTGATAATCCTGTGTTTGCTCAGTGTTCCAGGTCCCAAGGAAATCAATTAAACTTTTGCCCATCAGTCAATACTATAGGTCTAGCCCCTCCTATGGGCTGCAGCACCCAGCCATAGCTTATTAATTATTTCACTGCTAGTAAGCAGTAAAGCGTGAAGTCTCTACTGAGAAACAAGTATAAATACCAAATTTTCTATTTGGTTATGCCAGTGTGATGAATAAAACTTTCCTGCTATCTATTAGAAACTCCATTAAAAACAAAAACCAGCTTAAATTTGTGGAGAAGAGATAAATCTATGAAATTCCACTTACAAAACTGATCTGAGTGGAAGTTAAATTTGTCCATTGCTAGACACTGTGATTGCTAAATCTCAGCAAATATTTACTTGGGGAAATAACATGGAAAGATTTCCAACTCTATTTGTATATCTAAATGGTAGAAATCCCTCTGCTGAGATCTCTTCAGTTCAAATAGAAGAAGCATGAAAGGAAACAAGTATCACAGAAAAGAAGTATTTGATAATTGTCATGCCATGAAATATGGAATATGAATAGAGATCAAGCACACATTGTGAACCATACTCATTATTATCATAAACTTTTATGCTGAGTCTTGCTCTTTATTATGGCCTCACCATATAAAATACAGATCAGCTTCAATTAGAGTAATTCTAAAAACAGATAGCCACCTTTTGATGTAGCTTCTCAACTATGCAGTGTAGTACATGGATTAGTGTTATGTATATATGATTATCCCAAACTGTCCCTAAAGTAGCTAAGATACATAGCAGTAAAAGCAAGTCAAGGACGGCCTGCGCTCGAGGTGGAAAGCGGTAAAGGTTTTGGTGATCTTCACACATGAAGATGTTTGTTTCCACCACACTGGTGGAATCCTCTGTGCCACTCACAGATGAACATGTCCCTCACCTTGTGAAACTCCATTGTGCTTGAGGACTCCAGGTGGTGTTCCCAGTCTTTATGAGGTCTTTGCTCTCAAGTGGAAGGACAGAGGGACTCCTATGGCACAGGGACATCTTGCAGTTTGCAGTATGGCCACATGGACAGGGGGCTGAAGGGAAGCAGCTTGGCTGCAGCCCACAGCCCTTCTCCAGTGCGGGACTCCCAGCAAGCGCCATCACCTCCCAGTAACACACTGAGCTTGTGCCCTGTTATGTGGTCTTACATCTTCTGTGAGATAAGTTTTGTCCCACTTCATGATCGTCCACAGCAATCAGCAAAACCAGAAGATAAATTGGAGAGGCTAATTAAACTGATTTCCACTGTCCTTGAGCTCAGGACAAGCTTCTGTAACAGTGGGAACAGATCAGACCAGAACAGTGACTTCATCGCAGCTCCAGACTGTAACATTTAGATCCTGAATTGGAAGTGTGTTTAAACTAACTAAAATTAGAAGTTAAACATGATAGGTGTTTACCTGCCGTGAGTGAAGTCTCCCAAAGTACCGAACTCAGAAAAGAATGATGTCAGAGTGAACAGACAAATATTATTTGCTGAATTCTCATAGATTTTCACCAGTTCCTCTTCTTTTCTCTCCTGTTTTCCTAACAACTCTGCCTTTTCCAGGATTCCTGGTCATCTTAGTCAAATGAAGGGAATGGAAATTTCGAACAGCTGTCCAGGAAGGGTATTGAATCATTATCTTACCGTTGATCAATGGATACTAAAAAGTTATTTCCTATTTCTCAATCACACCACCTTTCAGAAAGTACAAGCATTTGCCCCAAGGAAATCCAAACATAAACATTTGACATCTGTAAATATTTAAAAAGAACTAGGATATTCCACAGTAGTGAAGAAAACATACCTGAAAGCTCCTGAGAGCAGTAAGCACCTAATGAATTTAGCTGGTGATTCTGACATTCTGCTGTAAAGTCATCCCATTGTGAGGCGAAGATTAGATATCCCAGTCTGGGTTGTGTTTGTTTTGTTATGTTGAAAAAGATATCTCAGTTGATTAAAATATTTTTTATAGATTAAAGACATTTTTGTCATTTTTAATGACTTACTACTAGTACTTTATAAAAAGTATTTGAGATTATGTTGACATATGCTTTAAAACAAGAAAAGCTTAAGTGGTATTTAATGGATAACTTATTACAAAGAAGGAATTCTCTAGACCTGCTTTACCTTTAATTCACATTGTTTGGATGAAGCACTTTTTCACACGATAAAGCACTATGTGTACAGCTAGAAAGAGGTGGTTCGTGTGGCCAGACAGCAAATCAAAGTCACGTTACTGCAAACAGGGGAGGGCTGCAGTGCTGTTGTACATTCAAGAGAGCTCAGAAATGCTGAACTGTATCATGAACATCACATTCCACAGAAATCACCCCAGGTCCCTGAGGATCGTGATGGAGCCACATGCATCAGCAATATCACCGTTGTCTTCATGTCCTCACTGTTGTCCTTATCAATTAGGGGCCAAAACTGGAATCGTGGTCTCATTGAATGATGTCCCCTTCCTGGCTCTAAGTGTGTGTAGTCTAAATGGACAGGAGAGAGGTTGTCAGTGGGTTCCTCCTATCCAAGCTATTTCTCTGTGCTAAAAAGTACAATCAATAAAAATGAGCTTGGGAATAAAGTCCATAATTGATGTTTTCCTTAACATTAGTTAGGTCACCTCTTGCTTGTCATGTAGCCCCACCGTTCTTGCATATCTGGCTACATAATAGCCCCAAAATATTCTACGTGGTGCTGTTAGGGCTCTATTTTGGAAAGTGGTAGTTATAAGCTCTAACTCCTTGGTCTAAGAGGTATCCACAGACTATTTCCCAAGCCCCTGGGCAAGGACATTAATTTTGTTCTTGAAATTCTTAAGGAGTGATTGTTTTTGCGCTTTTTCTAATGTTAGGTCTACAGCTGTTGGTGATTCTTCATTTTTCATTTATTTTTGTACAAATATGATGTATATTGATGGTTGGAGTGTCATCATCATATGCCTTCTAATATGAGGACATTCAACAATCTGTTCTATGACTCCATGGACATCTATACTTGCACTCTCTTTAATACAGATTTCTGGAGCTGTTGATTCCTCTCTTGCAAACCAGCAAAGCCAAATGTGATTAATTAACAGCAATGCAAACATCGGCAACGGTGACAACTACATTTCTTTGGGCTGAGCAAAATCAAGTTTGTGCACATTAGGCATTATCTAAATGCTGCACTGGGTCTCCAGAGCTTAGAAAAATAACTAACTGCTTAAATTTCTAAATTGAGTGACTTCCACAGAAGCCTGAAGACCTCACTGCAGGAGCATGGGCACTCTGCAGGCTGCATGTAGCTACCAAATAAATGCAGGGTTCTTGTAGGAAGTGGGGGGTTCTGAATCATTTCCATGGACTGAGGCAGCTAGACTCAGACTCAGCTCAATTTTCTGTTCCAAAAAGAGTTCTCAGGATCTCACGCTGAATGTTGTGGACAAGATAACACTGGAAAATTACAGTGGAGTGGGGCCTAAACTACAGCTTCATGCACCAAGAACACTAAAACACCCAAATCAAGACATTCTTCAAACATTTCAGTTCAAAGTTTGTCTCCAACATAAAAATACGCTGTTTTCCAGACTTAGTTTAGATGAAACCTAGCTGGGAGGAGTCTCAGCTGGTCTGCCATTTGGGATTTGAGCCTTGCAACTGAACACGTTATACTGCAATGCAGCAACTTTAAGTCAAAACTTTTCCACAGGAACAATACCCAATTAAACTTAAAAGCAAACACACACAAAAAAAGAGGAAAACAATAAAACGTTCATCTTTTAGTATGCACTGAACACCCTTAATTCTAAGAGAAACCAAGAAAGTGAAGAGCTACTTTTTAGTCTTGTGCATATTTTCATTAATGTTTAGGGGTTATTCTTAAGTCATGGAGGTAACAGAAATATGCCTGAAAAGAGTTGCTTGTGAGTTTTCACTGACACTGATCTTACTATCAGTCATAATTAGAACTGCATTATAAGTTCGGAGTCTTTATCAGCTTTTTCTTTTGACACTTGTTCTCTTTTATCAGATGATTGCTCCATGAAGCTGGTGGTCTTAAAGCTTGAGGTTGTCTCTTGGTTCATTTTAAATATCAAAGACTGGAACACCATGCAGACAACAATGACTTCCACCATAGCTGGCCAAAAACTTGTTCCAAATGGTAAATCTAGGGTTGGCAGGTTCTTGTGTATTCTGTTGCCAAGCTGCTAAATCCTAAATTATCTAAAAAAATCCTAATGTGCAGCTGAACCTCACCCTGTCCGTACCTCAGCCTTAACCACACAATAGGACAGAGGTCCAAGCAAGCTGCAGTTCTTCCCCGCTGTGATCTTGGGATAGTGACAAACTACATAACCTGTGGGATATGATGATCCATAACTCAGTGCACATGCAGCCACATGAAGCCAAAGCTTTACTTATTTCTGGGATTTCTCCATGTCTTGTGTCCACCGAGGATTTCCCCTCTCTGTTTCCGTATACATGGCAACACTGCCCACATAGCCCAACCAGAGACGTCAGGAAGGTAGTTGGTCGCTGACGCCTTCCTGCATGGGTTGTCATGATGGGGTGTCTGATGTGCCCCTTGACAATCTTTTCAACAGCTCACGTAGGCTACATTGATCTTGTCACTCAATGAAGCGTGTTTTCCTTTAAAAATCAGCACCAGGTCCCATCAATTTGCATTATTTCATTACTCACCACAAAGAAGGCTTTCGGCAAGGCGCTTCAACAGTCACTAGATAATGGTTGGGAAGCATAAGTAATCATTTAAAAACTTATGGGACTTTAATCAGCATGCCACTTAGGCAGGATTTTTATGTTGCCTGGTAGGAAAGCGTGCATAATGGGGCCTCTTCAGAGGCATTTTCACAACAGATTACTCAGCATATAGCAAGGGATATAGTCAGTATTAAGGTGTCTGAGCCAAAAGAACTGGGCAGGAATGGGCAAGCTCTACCAATTCATGCAGATAAACTCAGTAAGAATGGCTTTGTTTGCGGGCACCTTGCAGGCATTGCTCTTGTGTCACGACAGCTTTGCTTGCACGGGAGCAACAGCCCAGAGACCAGTCTGCTGAGAATTACCCGGCGCAGAGATGAGCCCAACAGAGCCCTGGAGGGGCGCGGGATTTAACAGAAGGTAAGAAAGGAGTTGCATCATGCTCCCACGTATTAGTAAAAGTCAGACAGACTATGCCATGTTGCAAACAATACGGCTTGCCTCTGTGAAAAAAAATAAATAAATAAATAAAAATTTTCTCCTTCCCATCTGATGGATAAAGAAACTAAAGCAGAGATGGTTGAATTGCTGCTAGGCTCTAGCACTGGTTTAGCAAAACAAGATTTAGATTCATCTCCTCAAAACAACTGAAAAACTCCAACAAAGACTCAAATATTTATTTAATCTATCTTTTTAACCCATGGGTTAAACAGTCATAAAAGAATAGATTTTAATAGAATTAATTAAATTGCATTAAAAAACCCACATAAACATCATCCCATGGGGAGGGCAGAACACTGTGTCAGAAAAAGACAAAGTGCTGAAGGATGGAGATCTGGATTTACCTCTCCAAAGGCTTAACTTAAACCATAGCAGTCCTTGGGTCCTTTTTTGACAAGAGAATATAACCCTAGCAGATCTTTTTGCTGCCTGGATAACATATTATATATATATATATGTCACTGTGCAGTTACTTTTTAAAAGAGGTTTCAGATTCTGAGCCACAGCCAAACTATTGACAATTTTCCCTTGACAAGTTTATTTTT
>NW_009648785.1:2313698-2379650 GCF_000708025.1 Charadrius vociferus
GAAGGTCTGAGCCTGTCTGTTAGCTTCTCTCTGAAGAATGTCCTGAATGGAGCTCACTGTCAACACAGATTTCAGGACAAAGAAGGGAGATTTTTAAAAATGTAAACTGGAGTACGGTGCCTAACTCTGTTGAACTGTTAGTGGGAGCAAGGGACATTACTGCCTTTTGTGCTTCTAAAAATCATCTCGAGAGTTATTTATCAGATTAAGGTTTTAAAACAAATAGGTTGACTCTTGCCACAGTTTGTCCATTCAGTTCACCAGGAGGGAGGAAGAGCTTGAATTTTGCACTTGGATTATCCTCAAGAAATGTTCATGGTTAAAAAAATACTTATGGAGTCTGTGTTTAAATCTACATCCAGCACTATGCAAATATTTGCATGCTGTAACTTAACTCGACATAAATCAGGGTTCTTGTCAATGAATTGTTTGATTAATCAGTGGCTTAATTTGTGCATCAGAGCAAGAGAGAGAAAAAAAAACCCAAAACAGCTGTGTGATTGATTTTTTTTCCCCCTCCAGACCAGCCCAAAGTATTGTATAAATAACTAACTTCTATTGTGGTTAGCTTCCGCAAAAGATAAAGAGGGAGGCCAGAAGCTTGCTTTGCCACAGTACTCACTTGAACACTGGTAGATATGGGGCTGTGAAAGTCCCAGTACAAGCCTGGAATGGCCCAGGGACGCTGAATGTTGGGCCATTGATTTACTCAAGTTAGATCAGGTTGGGTGACTTGGCCCAGAGTATCTACAAAATATGAGAGTTCTCAACAGTTTTGAAACACTTCCAACTTTTGAGCTCTCTGGCAGAGTAAGCTTTGTTGCACAAGCAGGGTGACCATTCAGGACATAAAGATTGTAAGGATGACTATATTCGTTCAAACTAAAGCTACGTGTAGTCAATGTTCTTGTGGCCAGTAGCAGTTGCTCTAAATGCAAGACAAACATACAGTGCATCAAATGATCGATGCTAAGGAGTATATGGACACAATCTCCATTGGGGACCCTCGTGCTTGCTAATTCCCAGCATATGCAGTGGATGGCTCACCTTGGATTAGCTCTGTCCCTGCCCTGTCCCATCCTGCAAACGCCAGCCCCTAATTACCTACCACACTATTTTAGGGTGTTTTGAGTGGGGCTATGACTCTTCCACTTGCAAAACAGGTCAAAAGCATCTGACTGGGAAGTGCCCTTGTGCTCCTTGGCAGCAAGGGCAGAAGACAGCCACAAGATGTGGATGCTCTGCAAGGCTGATACAGCTGAGGTAAGCAGGATTATCTGTTTCACATTTGGGCTGACTTTACCCTCTACACCGCACATGGATGCTTATCTACTCTCTATATTTGCCATTATACACATTCAATGCAGCAGATAAAATAACAACATTATAGTCATTAAAGCTGTGTGTAACCTCTTGTGCTACGGAGTCAGCTCTCCCTGCAGTTGCAGGTCGATGCAAGAACAAACTTGCTATAGTGCTACACATGATTCCTCAGTCACCATGGGAATCAAACAGCGGGACATGTGTCACAGTCTGTGTTATGGGAATTTGAGTGTAAGCGATATCCTTTTCCTGTTAGAAAGAGTGAGCTGAAAGGTCTTGGAAATTTGTCAGGTGATAAGGAATTGAGAAATAGAGGCTGGGCTCCCAGAGGCTTGTGGTGTGGAGGAATGAACGGGTTTGGGTGAAATCACTGAAAGAGGCTCGTCATGTCTTGTGTCTGCGTTTGCTCTGGACACCTGCATGACAAGGAGAAACACCACATCTCTTGGTTGTGGTGTGAGGTGAGTACAAGAGAGTGGTGAAACATCCTCCTACTCAGGAATACACACAGGAGTACTCACCAGGTTTTGCTGGGGGATGCTGAAATAGGGACTATGGCAGGAGACCCTTTGGGATACACGCCAAGAAGTCAGAGGCTGGAACTGATACTGTGGTCATCTCTTCGATCACACTGTACACTTAAGCACTCAAGCAATGGGAGAAGTTATGCCCCTTCAGGGAGAAATGGGACATATCATAGTTTAAAAAAACACCATTCAGAAATATCATTAGCAGCTCAGAGACTGATTTCATTTTTTTATATCTTTCCTCTCTGCTGCCTCTTTTCTTTGCTTTCTTCTGCTTTGCCAATAGTGTTTTCCACCAAAAGACTTCCAATGTTTGGATAGTTTCACATTAAGGCTGACAAATCCCAGAGACCTGTGATGTGAAGGAGGCACATATAAAATGCTGTGTAGGAAGTTGACAGCCAGGGTTTTCTCTTGCTTAAAAAGCCCTTCAGAGCTGAAGCTTGACCGTCCTTTGCCAGACACTATTCAGTTTTAAAATAGTAGCTGCACTGTAGGAGTTCTGATAGAAACATCACTGCATTAAAGTTGAGGCAGACCAGAAGAAAAAAAATGGAAAAATGCAAGTTCCCGTCTGATGTAAAAAAATTTGCAAATTCTTGTTGCCAGAAATTCACTATGACCAATATAAAAGGCAACACCATAATGGAGGTCTGACACAATGCATTTGGGATAATGCAAGTTTTAATTTGATAGGCACTTAAATGTCAGGCCGGTTAAGGATGAGGCAAAAGACTCATATCTGTATGAGCATTCCTGGAAGTCTTCTGGGAAAGTCTAGGATGGTGTTTTAATGGGCCATGAGTATTCAAATTGCTAAGGCAGTGCTGAAAATTTTAGCCCTATATAATGCTGGACATACTACACATGGAAAAGAAGCAAGTGTGTTCCCCTGCAGTGGAATCAGAGATTCTTTGAGGAGAAGAATCCTTCATTCTAGCCTTGGAACTTTCCACACTCTGATGAGTTTGTCAAAGTTGTACGTTTCAATAAATTATACATATCATTTGGCAATGCAAGTCGCATCTTTTGAGGTATAACCCAATAAATGCTGAAGATAACAGCAAGAAAACAGAATAGACGGTCCTTTGCATATTGTAAAAAATATGGATAAATACGCAGGTAGCAAGGTTTGTACAAAAGCTCACGCAGCCACTACTTTCCAGGTGTAGCCCTTGATGACAGTGATGGGGTCCCAAAGGAAGAAACAATGTTCCTAGACGTACTGGAAGACTGTTTCCTTACAAGGTTTGTTTAGCAATCAACAAGAACAGACACAGTTTTCACTGTGTCCTAGGAAGTGAGCCAGGTATAATAAATAAGTAAGGAGTTGGTAAACATCCAGGGTCTCCTGTTCACAGTATCATCAGAAAAACTCCTGGGGATATGTGCAGAAGTCAGCAGCACAGAAATATTGGCAATGTGGGAACAAAGAATGAGGTAAAGAAAGCTGACTGATATTGCCAGAAGAAACATCTTGTAAAAGTGGTAGACATAAAAGAGAAAGTTAGAAGTTATTTCATTTCAACAAATAGAAGTGATGTTACTTTTTACATGCAACATAAGGAGCAAATTCTAAACAAATTTGTAAAGAAAAATATCAATTTTATGCATGCAAGTTTTGGCTTGTTTACAAGCATTAGGTAAATATGGCTACAGATCCAGCAATCAAACAGGCTTGGGGCAAATGTACAGGTTTTTTTTTCTCTTTCTCATATAATGACTGATGACAAGGTCAGCAATTGAATTTGCACTAATCTGTATGTATCATAAAAGATCAGTGTATCCCTTTACCCTTGTTGTGAGAAAATAATTGCATTTTTTCACTAACTAAAGCAACTGCTGTTATCCTCCTTGTCTTGATATACCTGACATCTTTTTCTGAGTCCTTTGAAGCTGTTGAGGTTTTTGCTATGTCATGGTGAGGGGATGGCAGTGCAATATGGAGGAAAGGAGTCCCCTTTTCCATATTCAGGCTTGTTCCCTGCTGTTTGATGCTCCTTTGCTCTTGACTGGGATGGAATAAGTAGCTGCATTCATTTCATCTCTTCCAGTCTGCTAGTGAACAACCCTATCATGTTAGTCTTTACCCGCTTTTCCTCTAAATTATTTTCTCATCATATGCGTGTCAAACAGAAGTGTTCCTTGCTCCTACTCATCTTGTTTGTCTTTCTTTGAACTACCACATTTCTGCTGTGAATCAGTTGTGAGACAGAGAGATTTATCTCATCTAACTTTAAATACATAGAAGTTAGACGTAATCTGGTCTGATGTAACCCTGGCAAATTCTCTGACTGGTCTGTAGAGAAAAACAAGCACCTCAAGAGGGCAACTTTTTCATATCTGTTTCAGAAACATTAGATATCTCTTTGGTTCAGATATATTGAATACCAAGCTCTGCTGAGGTCTTGCTGTAGATGTCCAAAGGCAAATGTTAGTGCTGTAAATGTCTGAAGGCAAAGGTGGACATAAGTCAGAAATGACTGGTCTCCCTGTATGGTCAAAGGAGATCTCGCAACCAGTGTCAGTGGAAGTTTTGATGCAACCATGCCCAGACTTCTAGCGTGCAGACATCTGCTTAGGACCACCCACACCAATGGATGAACCCACTGACACTGGTGAGGGGCTCCAGCACAACACTTATTAATTACTCTAAGAAATTATTGCCTGAGAAACAGCATTTACCTCACATACTAGAGCCATCAGATTTCCAGTGGAGCTTGACAGAAAATATGGAGGATTGATCGTACACATTCAACTAGTTTTGTTTTCTTGTGTTATACTCTTGAGCCATTCTCTATCCTTTCTGGCATTGTGTTTGCTGTGGTTTTGACCCCACTGTCTACTGAGAAGATATTTTATGCTGAAGAATTCAGTGTGCCAACCAGATCTGTTTCCTGAGCGATTGCTATTAATTCAAAATTCCGCAAAATGTGACTATGGCTGCACACAGTAGCCCGTTAAACAGCCATGCATGGCCTGGGGCAAGTTCACAGTATATTTGGCATCCTTAAAGAAAAAAAAAAAAGCGGCACTTTTACCATCTTTAATTGGAGGTTAGTTGTTCTTTGTAGAAGCATGTATTGTACAAAGAATGGGGAATACCATGAGTACCAGTAATACCTTGCATAACAGTAAAAAGTTAAAAGGGAGCTTGTTTTTAAGGGCTCCCATAGCAATAGGCTCTGCATTACATGAGCAATCCCCTCAGCTATCTGAAAATAAACCGCGTTTAATTGACTGGATAAGCAGATCACATACGTTAAAGCTAGGAATGCCCCTTCAACTGTAACTTTGAACTGTAGCTTGCACACCCTTTGGCAACACGTTTACACAGAAATGTGTACATCCCTTGGCTATAACAGTAATTTTGGCTGCAACAGTAACATGTACACCCTTTGGCAAAGCTCTTGCACAGAGGAGGAGAAAACCTTTTTGAAAAGTGGAGCGCTTCCCAGTTAAACCCTGGCTGTACAACACACTCGCTTTATTATTGCAAGAGCATCTCTGAAAACACCTTTCATCCCACTACAGCGAAAAAGTGCTTTGCACAATGCACACCATCAGCAAAGAGAAAAGGGGCAGTTTAGCTTCCTTTGGGTTGCAAACAAAATTCTATTCTCAGCTATGCCAACGGTGATCTGTGACAACTCCACTCAATTAACAGGAATTGCTTGATACTCCCACGTCATCAAGTAAGATCAGAACTGGACTGTTTTATCACAAAATTCACTCTAAAAGGGAGCATCTACTTCATTGACCTACAGAAATTCTTTGCTTGACTCTTCTTTCATATAAGCAAATTAAAATAATACTGGGAACGCTTCCATGCAGCAAGTAAGCAAACACTGAAGTAAAACCCTCGGAAGCAGAGAAACTTCTGTGCATGCTGTCACGAGCATAAATAATTCACTACATACTTTTTGGAAGAAGAGCCGTTGAACTTGTGACAAGCGATGCTAAAATCTGTTGGAAATTTGTGTATGTTTGTGTGTGTATAGATGTACACGGGAGTAAACAATCTTTCATTTAAAAATGTGTACACTGTAGCAATGAGCCAGCCAATGAAATGAGCCAGAGGGCAGAGTCTAACTTGGCTCAGCAGTCATGAATGAAGATGAGCCAAGGAGGAGCAAAGGACATTGCAAACAGTCTGGCACAGGTTCCTGGCAGTCAGTGATCACTTCAGGTATTTTTCTTTCAAGGTGTGTACGGGCACATCCAGTGACTCACCTGTATTTATATACAGAGAGCCAAGACGGACCCATACCTTGGCTCTGAGCTGTAGCAAGTCCCGTATTTATAGCCGGTCTTGTTCCAGTAAATAGAAAGTAAGCAGAGCTGCCTGTTAAATTGTCATCTTCTAAAAGTGAATATTTTTTCAGCTGATTGAAAATCTGTAGCATTGGATCTGACTGGTGCAGAATAACTCTGTCTCTTTGATGTGGGGAGAGAGCCACCAGCCCACAGGATGAGGAACTGGTTGTCCAGCTGTCGCTATGGCATCCTTGCTCCATAAAACCTACAGTGCCTTCACTTTTCTCTCCTTGTCACTGCTTTATCAGTCAGGGATGTATATTCCTGTCACTAGTTATCCATAGTGAGGGCTCAGACACCCCGATGAGCTATCAGTCTATTTTCTCTGTGAATGGCCATGAACTTAAGCAATGGCCTTCCAAGAAATTCCATGTTGTCTCTCTTGTATCTTCTACACCATGTGGCATGCCCACTGAAGTTACTGGGATTTCAATCTATTTGATATACTCTGTTCTTCATATTTCATTCCCCTTCAGGACGTCCTTGTCATTCCCTTTCCTAGACTCTCTTTCAATGTGAACCTATAGACCTTCAACTGATAATGTAAAAAACCTTACTCTCTGCCTAAATTCACCTTGCCACCTGGAATAATAATGTGCTCAAGGAGAGACATGGTGAGCCAGTATTTTTAATTCCTGCCTTTTTTTTTGAGACATATTTGACTGTCATTTTCTTTTGTCATTGCTGAAGGAGAACAGAGCTGGCTGAACATGATGACAAGTGGAATCGTAAAAGCTTAAGTAGAAGCATAGATTTGCTATAAGCCCTACTCAGCATACAGTGTAAAAGAAAGCTTTTAAGGGTTGGAGTGATAAAGGTTAGGCTACATTGCAGGTCCTGAAGTCAGGACACCTTTGGGTTTTCACTGGGGCATCCCGGAAGCTCTTCGGTTCCACATGTTGCCTTAAAATAAGTGTGTCTGAATGACCCACACAGTCTAAATCTACAGGAATTTTTCAATTGCCTGAGGAAACAAAGGTAAAATACCAAACAGATTCATGGAACAAAACAAGGTTAACAAGAATTGAAGACCACTTTTCCCCCTGAAATTAAAGAAAATAAAAAGGAACAACAAACCTTCCAGGCACCTGATAGTTCCTGTGGTCTGGGCACCATTACCTCTAAAAACCCAAAAATGGAACTCGGTGCTTTCATTCATGAAACGTGAAGGAATCAGGTGCCTTGGAATGAAATATTTTGTGATCAGTTTGTATGTCTGTCCATCCTCCACTTAATTAAGATTTCAAATACATTGTCGAGTTTCCATGCAAAGGACCACCAGGCTGGGCAGGAGCTACAAAATGATAGTCACTTTAGATGATTGGATCATGTACTGGGGCAAGGTATATTAAGCTCAGAAATGCATCTGCTAGAAGACAAAATGTTCCTTCTCATGTTGTCTTTTGTAGTCCTATAGTAGTCCATCTGACTACCTGACTTGCAATCTTCATGCAACGAACAGCAGATATCTTCTTGTAGAGAAGACTATAAACAACGCAGACAAAACAAGGAGTCATTGCCAGAAGCACCTTACGCTACAGACTCAGCTTGAAAACAGTGCCTGACTAATGGTGCTTGCAAAGAGTCTGAATGAGGATAATGAGGTAGTTCTGCAACACATGTTTACAGGTGCTTCCTCCATAGCTTGAAAAGCAACTTGAGATAAAACACGAGGATGTCTACTTGAAAAAGAAACAAATTGGCTTATTAACTTTGCTCTCCTGGCAGTGTTAATAGTCTGAATATGTTTCAAAAAAAAAAAGCAGGAATTAAAAAGAAGATCGGTTTTTTTGGTTTATATCTAAAGATGGAGTAGTGAAAACTGTGATACATGGCTACATCTACCTTGAGAAAGGTTATGAATAATTATTTCTGTTTTATTTTAACTGGCTATTCCCTAAAGATAAAAAGACTTTTATTTATGGTAAAAATCTAGTTATTCAAAGTCTGCATTCTATTCTCCTTCAGTTTTTCTATGCTTTTAGCCATTAAACTTAGGCTTTGAGACATTTGTTTTCTAACAGAAAAGTTGAAACTTTTGCAACTTTCCACTTTGGTGGAAAGTTGTTTGACACTAAATAAGTGTCATGCAGATCCCCCCACTGGTGGAGATGTACATCGCATACCCAAACTCCACAGAGCACTCACAGCTATTTGTATGGTCATGGAATGACATAGGCATTTTCAGAGTTACCAGCTCTATTTGCAAAGGTGAGATGGACCACACTCTGCAAGACCATGTTCCTACCAGTGTAGCTGATTAGCTCAGAAATATGTGCCTACAGTGTAAGTACCTATGTATGGGTAGAAGACTTCCACTCTTGATGTTTTCTGAAAAAAAAAAAAGAAAAAAAAAAGAAAAAAAAAAGAAATTCAGCATGAAAAATTTAATTGAAAATTTGCTTTTGATTCCAAAGCAGCATTGATACAAAAAAAAGCCTTAGAAATGAGAATGCGTCTTTGAACACCCAAACGTGACATTGAGCCGACTCTGCACAAAACATTTACCTTTATAATTGACTGAGAAGTTTATATCCATGTGGGCATCAGACTGAACCTGGTTTTCATCAGCTTTGCTGGGAATTAACTCCACCACAAATTCTTGATTAGCATATTAATTGCACAGTTTCTTTAAAATACATGGGTTTTTCCTAATTCTTTCACATAGTCTGACAAAGAAACAAAGGACTTAACAAATGGCATCTGAGTGGTTAGAGAAGACAGATTCAAGAAGCCCTGTGTCACATCTTACTTGAACTTTATGGGGATGTGTGTTTTATTTATTTACTCAAATACAGTTGCTTACAGAAAACAACAATGAATGTCCATACACACAACACACCTGAACAATGTATTTTGGGGGCACAGATTAAAAAACTCAAACTCACAGACAATGCCAGGACAAGTTCCTTTTGTGTTTTCACAACTCTACTATGGGTATTTCTGTATCTATTGAAAGAAGTGGGCTTTATTCCCTTCAGCGAATATAGGTCTGTATTTTCGCGTAAACTTTGCAGTTTTACATCCGAAATCAGTAATTACTGTGAGTAGAAACCTACCATAACACCTAAGAATCAGGAACTTAGCTTAAAGTTTAATCTGAGGCTAAATGAATGTTTTGTTTCAAAACTAGCTTCATTTGACAACGACTTCTTAGAGCTTGATCTCATTTCTTTTGCCAGGTTGATGACAGTAGCATGGCTATATAATGGATTGTTGAACATTGCAATGCCAAAATCCTGTCTTTAGTCAGGGCTTCAGTCCTCACCTGGGGAAGAACACAATGGGCAGATATGTAAGTAAAAAGTTCAGACAGGTTTTGAAAGAGAAGGTGAAGAAATATAATTTCTTTCTATGAATGAAATTACTCTAGAAATGGTATGATACTTACAGGGCTCATTAAAATATCAGATATATTTGCTTTTCATTCCTGAAATGTATGTTATGCCTAAAAAAAACCCCTGAATACTCACAAATACTGAGAGAAATCACCTCTGAACTTAACAGCATTCAACAGATGTCATTTCAGTTCAATGCAATATAAAATAGTTTTTTTCACGCATTATCATAATATTTAAATAGGTGCTACTGCTGCTATAAATCTATCTTAATCATGAAATCAAAGTTCTCTTTGCATATACAAGAGATCTTGAAACCTGCCTGAAAGTTTGCCAGATCTTTTCCCAAATATGTAATCTTTGTAGAGGTTATTCTCAGAGCATACTAGTGACTTGAAAACCCAAATATACTTTCTAAATCTTAGTCCAACAGACAGAAAAATATCCATCCAAGGATCTCTCTCACAAACCCGAGATAACTCTGTGTAAGTTACAAGTAGGTGTTATATTCCTTAGTACGCCATCTGTCAAGTGATAGACATTGACAGAGATTGTTTCTTTATTCAGCTTTTCTTCTCTCAAGAAGCTAGTTTCAAATTATTCCTAGGTATTTACAGGAGACAAACAAGCTGCTGTGGATTTTTGCTTTGGTTTATATTATTTATATTATGAGTTTTCTCACCCTTCTACTTCAGTCACAGTCAGTGGTGGCCACATCTTGCCAGGTTGGGGATGAAGGGTCTGCTGGAGCGCAGCACTGCTGAAACACAATTTGTGAAGAGGTACCAGTTTAATAGATCACAACAGTATGGGGCTGTGTCAAACCTTGTAAGATCTGACTGCAGACAAAGTGTGCAGGTTGAAGGTCTTTCAATGACTGAAATGGGCAAGAGAAAATTTCAGGGTTTTCAGTCCTTGCAGACTGAGTACTTAGCATCGCATTAAAACATTACTACATGCAGAAGCTTATAGTGGGTTCGGTCTGTTATGTTATGGCTCAATATTTACCATGAAAAAGCCCCTTTCAGAAGAACTTTCAATCTGGTGCAAAATTTCTTCCTCCTAAAAATTCTGATTTAAGCAGGCTGCCTGAAATGCTGACGCTGTCACGTACCTGCAGTGGGTTAGGTCTGTATAGATTTGTACCACCAAGATGAGCTAAAACTTTGTCCCCAACCTCCAGTCACTATCAGACGGTAACAGGCTGGATCTCCTCACCGCACATGCAAGAAAATGCGAGCACAATCAACTGAAGGCAACACTCTGCCTGTATGGTAAGACTAAGGTCTTATGTGTTGTGGGGTTATTCTGCCCATGGTACTTTGCCACAAAAAACGTTGACCATGAGTGTACTTCTAGAAACCTTTAGCATGTATTTGCAAAAATAATCCGTGAAAAAGTTGATTCTGGCAAATATTTGTAGACTGTGATCAATACTCCACAGGGTCATCCCAGAACAAGACCCCCTGCAGCATGTGAGTAAGACCCATCCAGTTCCAAGGATAGAAAGTGGGCTGAAAATATAAGCATACATTTCACTGCTTTCCTCTTTAGGGATCCTTTTTCAGCTTGACCACTGAAGATCACTATGAAAGCAAGAATCATACAATTTTTGATCAGGAAATGTACTCATCAGAAATATCAGCAGTATGTTCTTAACAACTAACATGATTTAGACTTAAGCCCTTTGATGATGTTTGTTACAATACAGAAGGCACTTCTTTACATGACACCGGATATTGCAGGGCTTGATTGCTGTGGCTGAGGGCTTAAGGCATTTTATAATGAAAGAGATATGATTTCAAAAATCCCCCAAATTACAAACAGAGTATCCTGGCTCCTGTTTTGCCTTTGAAGGGGGTAAAATTGTTTTGCTTGCACAACCCACTAGGAGTAGATCCCCTGTCAGACATTGTCTGTACTCATATTCACCTGTGTCTACGTGGTCTTTTCATATGCATCTGTGTTTACATGGTCTCTTTTTGCACTGTGCCCTTACCTGTGATAGCATCTCCTCTAGCAACAGCAGTGTGTTAAGGAGCACTGTCCTGTTCCCAGAGTCTACCCACCTTCTCCAGGAGAGCTGCTGGACTTACAACACTTCTGTGCATCTTCAGAGGCCAGGTTTGTCCAACTCCGTGAGACTCATGAGCTGCTCTTTCAGTCCCTGTCCCTATCAGGTCAACGTAGAAGATAAAAAATGGCAGATTTTCCAGGGTCTTATTTACCCTTTTGTTTCCTTTTCTAGTGATTAATTTATGATTCAAAGGGAAAACTATTTGGCTTACATGCCTATGGGTGACTTCTGCCCTGATTGGTCAGGTAGTTTTAGTGGAGTTGGGAAGTTGCTTGAGCTGGGAAGTCGGGAATAGGCCTGACTTCTTCAGGAAAGCCACCAGGTTGAATCCCTCGAGTAAAAGTGAATGGTGTGAGCCATGGAGCCCACATTTGGATATGAATTCCCACACTGTCTGTGAGGCTTTGGGCCTCATGGGTTATTCCATGTCTGAAACAAAACACCAGTATTTGCCACCCTTGTCTGCATCCAGGCTACTTTTTTGAATCCCTTTTTTTTAAGAAGTGACACCAAAATAATCCGCTGATTGACAACCAACAAAGAGAGTGATGATGCACCAGCCAAGACACATTGTGTTTTTTAAAATCTTATTAGTTTAGTTGACTGCCATGATGTACTCATAAGACACCCGTCCTGATTTGGCTGTTTCTTTGTCTGGTCATGCAATTAGAAAAATGAGTTTGGTTCTGGGCACGTAACACTGACAGGAGTGAGAGAGCAGCAGGAGAGTGTTTCAGGGAAAAGAACACAAATGATTAAGCACTGGAATGATTGATTTATGATGAAAGATGAACTGAATATGTATAACTAAAGGGAGACATGCTGAGTGCCTATGAGTAAGTGGAGGGTGTAAGCACCAGGGAAGAGAGGAGGTTGTTGCAGGGGCCTGTGAAGGAACATGATGGAAAATCTGGAGCAAAGGATATGCTGGTGTCTATCAGGAAAAATTCAAGAAGGAAACTCTGAGGGAGTGACCTCTAGGGGAGAGCACAAAACTATTGCTGCAGTATATTTTGGGACAGTGACACTCTGAGAGAATGATCAGAGGGGCTGGAGCACCTCTCCTTTGAACACAGGCTGAGATGGTTGGGATTGTTCAGCCTGGAGAAGAGAAGACTCCGGGGACACCTTACAGCAGTCTTCCAGTATCCGAAGGGGGACTACAAGAAAGCCGGAGAGGGACTTTCTACAAGGGCGTGTAGTGATAGGATGAGAGGCAACAGCTTCAAACTGGAGGAGGGTAGATTACGAATAGGTATTAGGAAGAAATTTTTCACTCTGAGGGTGGTGATACACTGGCACAGGTTGCCCGTAGAAGTTGTGGATGCCCCAACCCTGGAAGTGTTCAAAGCCAGGTTGGACAGGGCTTTGAGCAACCTGGTCTAGTGGGAGGTGTCCTTCCCATGGCAGGGGGATTGGAACTCAATCTTTAAGGTTCCTTCCAACCTAAACCATTCTATGATTCTATGAATATTTCTAATCTTTGGTGTGGAGTTGTTTCAAAGCTTGACCAAAAAGAGTTCCCATTTGTGAAGAAAGGAAGAAGAAAACAAAATATTGTTCCCATGATTCAAAAGAAACTGCAAATTTGCTACTGTGAAAAAGCTGTAGTTGAAGGATAGCACAGGTTAATCCCATCTCCATTGCTCTTGCAGAAGCTTTCATAATTCCCCTTCTATAAAAACTCTTTCTTGGGGAGACCTGAGGAAAAGCAGGGCTGAGAAGTCTCAAGCTTATAGTGTCTGAAAATAGCTTTTGGCTAAGAGAGGTGTGCAGCTTTCTTCTGGAAATAAATTCTTCCCGTTTACCATCTAGTTAACATTTGAAAATCGAAGTACAGAGTCCATCCAAAATATGTTTCTGTTATTCAATATGTAATATATTCCTGAGAAAGGATGAAGAGCTGGTACATGAGATGAGCTCCTCACCTGCTAAGCTCCAGAGGGCCTCCTCTTTTCCTTTATTAAAACAAAATAATCCAGGAAATTAATAACTGTAAACAGACTTCAGTGCTACACACTTTCACATGCCACAACGTATTGGACTCAGAATTAAGGTTAAAAATGAGCTTACCTGTGCCCAGAGTGAATAGCCAAAAAGGGTATATGCATTACAAAATACGATAACATATTGTCTCTGAACTAATATTTTTTCTCTATCTTTAGGTACACAGGAATAGCAACTTGTGGTTGTTTCCCAGATTAAGGGTAAGTAGAGCCAGGGAATGTCCTTTGTGCAATAGTTACCTAGTAAAACTACAAACTACAAACTTCAACTACAAACTAGGGGTGACGTATGTAACACAGTAGTGAGTAAAATATTTCTGGGAAAACTATTTACCCAAGTTGCATAGAAAGAAGAGAACTTATCATGTAAAACCATCTTGCTTTGATATGCTAGAACATGAGGACAATGAAATTAATTCAAATATACAAATATGGGAGGAGGCAAGGTGGGGATAAGAAGTGATTCAGAAGTTAATCTATGGTTTTACGAAAAGAAAAAAACCCACAACAGCACAATGGAAAAATAGATTCACTGCCATGCATGAAGAAGGCAAAGCTTTGCTTGTCTATTGCTTAACCTTAATGTTCTTTTAAGGTCATTTTTATATTTATTAATAACAGAGGAGATAAGCAGCACCTACAGACAGCTGCAAGCAATGCACTCCTCTGTGTGTACTCTGGGCTGGCTGGACACGAGTTGGCACCAACCTGGGAGCCATGTAAATGTGTGGACAGCAAGGCACCGACTGAATCAGGACTCTCAAATCCCAGCCAAGGAGGCACAGACAGGTTACCCAGAGCCATATTGCACCTTCCCTCTGCTTTCGACTTTCCTTAAAGCGACCCTTCAAAGGTATTGAGGGAGTACCACTGGGCATGAAAGTGCAACGTGCTACAGAGAGCATTGTGTCTCCAATCCTCTGGTTCTCCAGTTGTAAAAGGAAAATGTTGCCCCTGTTGCACAAGCATCTTGTGAGGCTTTTGTAACTGGTATTTTGGAAGCTGTCAGAAGCCTGAGTGAAGGAAACCTTTCCCAGAGCTGCACGATATCTTTAGCTAAACGTTATAATACATGTTCTCTGTGCAGTCTGAGTAACAGCACTACGACCACGTCTATTTTTGCATGGAATAAAACTTGGCAGGAAAAATTGAGAAGCTTATTTACAAAAATGCTCATGATACTGGGTAAGATGTTCTTCATTCTCATTTTCTCTATAAAGGCTGAAACTCTATTCTCTGAGAAATGAATTCAGAATGACATCACGTGCTGGCAGGCAAACTTGTTGGTCTCCCTTCCCACTCTGCACTGGCAGTGGAACTGACACATCTGTTGGTGTTTTGGTCGAAACATTTGTCATCCCAGTTATTTGCACAATATAAATGTGTGTTAGCTATGATTTTGGTTTGTGTCTAACAAACAAGTGTACAATTTGGGGTCTGCCGTCAGTATGTAAGATTATGTCAGAGAAAGAAATGGCAAAACCCAATGGTTCTCCTTTGTAACAGGAGCACAGTCACGGGGAGATAAGTAAAAAGGCGTGACAGGTGCAAAAGCCAGCAGTGACGAGACATAGATGCATTTAACTATGCAGCAGTCTCTACCTGACAAGGACTATAATCTCTTCCCAACAGTTAAAGACAGCCTTTATGTGTCAAGAAGACAATACTGGAAAACGCATGATAGGACACATAAGATATGGACAGCTGCCAGGCTCTGAACAGCTGTGTGCTGTATAAGAACTACTGCAGCTGTATTTAAACTAGAAATTAAATCTTTTTTTTTTTTTTTTTTTATTTAATGTGTTCAGGCTTTTTACTTATCCAAAAGGAAACATTAGCAATTATGAAATGTTTATTTCCCCACAAGACGTGCTGGTTTTGTTTCTGCTGTCTGTGAGCTCTGATGTTCAGGAGACATCACTGCTCATCCTTAAGACTGTGTATGTAGAGCAGGGGGTTATCTCCTTTACGTGCTTTGGTTAGTGGGAGCAAGGCTTTCAAACTGAGCTTTATGCTCCTTTAGGTGTAACTTGAAAAGGAATAAGGAAACAGGTCTCTCCTGGTGTTTTGGAAACACTGGGAAAGAATCGGATACCAGTGTGTGTTCAGGATCCTTACAAGGCCAAGAACTTCAGGGCAGGTTCCCACAGCATGACTGATCCTATAAGCTTGGTGGGTGTGCCCGAAGCAGAGCACTTCTTCCCCAACTTTGGAGACACTTCCTTCACGCTCATGAAAATAGTTTGCATGGATGTAATGTACTGATGACAGTAGACTTGGGCCAGGTGTAGTTTTGCCTGTTTTCCAACCTCACCTATTCCTTTTCAATTTTTGTAAAAAAAAAAATTAAGAAGCACATGAAATCAGGAGGCGATATCAGCTTGAACTTTCTCTTCCCTCCTCTATAATTCAATGTAGGTGGAACAGAAGACTGGGGACCATGTATGTGAATCATTTCTAGAGAAGAAGACAGAACAGCCCCATGAATTACGTAACTTGCTGGCAATATTAAAAGCCTCAAGGGGCAACTTGTCATCTTGTGGCATGTTTGGCTGTTCACTAAGGCCAACCAATGAATGGGTTATTAGATGTCTTTCACTGTGTGGACATAGACTTACTGATTCCTGTGCAAGCTGTCAGCTTTGTTACTGCTAGAGCTAAACAAGATAGTGGTAGGCACATGTGGTTTTGGAATGAAAATTCTTGGGTTCTCCCTACAAAGCCACATCTACGGTGTGTGGTTTGGCGGCAACCGTGGATTCTGATTTGTATGCAACCCTGTGGACACTTCTAATTTAATGTTTGTTTGAAAGGCTAACTCTGTGGCCACTTTTAATTAAAGGAGATTTCCGGTAAAGTTAGTCAACAATTTTTGTTACTGGAGGGAGAGTATAGAGCCGTGTGAAATAATTTTTTGACAACTGTTGTGAAAATAAATGGTGTAATGTTTGATAACAATTATGAAAAAGTGTGAATTTTCATATGGTGTTTTATTGTAAGAACTAAATCCAGAAATTTTCATTTGATATGATTTCTCAAACTTTCTTTTTCTGTTCTTCAGTACTCTCCTGATTACTATTGTTTGATCCACTGGAAAGGAGAGGAAGAGGGTTAAAGACATTAGAGCCCCAGGCTTGCATGTTAGCATTACCATTTTCAGATCCCCCCTTGAATCCACACAAAATTTTGGTGCCATAACATCCATGGTGAGGAGATCCCAAGTTCACTACTTGGTGCATAGAGGAACATTCTTGCTTGTTTTGAACACAGGACCTACTAGCTTTCAAGAGGGATGTCATACTTTGGTGCTGGTGCATTTTCCTGCGTGAGATCCTAAACACTCCTTTTGATGAGAGCTGGTCAACAGACAACTAAACCTAAAGTTAGTCTTTTGGTTCACAATTAATCATCTAATAGTTTTTACAGTCTAAATAAAAAAAACCCCTCTCTCACTTTGGTCAGCTGTAAGTCAGAGAGAGCAGAAGAAAAAGGGAATATTTACTCTAGAGTTGCACTTGCTTTTCTAGATTAAAAATATTGAAGATTTGAATCATGCCTGTGAATAGTGCCTACTGAGTCAGGAAGAATGACCAAAAATCTTGGATATTTACAAGAATAGAAAACCTATAAAAGATTACATTTCAATAAATAAAATAATTTTCTTTTGATAATTTCAAAGTTCTTTGTTATGGCTGTAATCACTTCTTTTTTTTCCCTACTGTAATTAGCTGATCTTAAGGACGTGCAAACAAGTTGCCACACGTGTTAGGCTACTTAGTAATAACTGTGCACCTTTTTACCCATCAGTGAATGTAAGATCATTTACTTCCAAGAGGGGGAATTCAGAAGAGGGATAGGCAACCTCAAATTACCACACATTTATAACCAGGTAAAAGTCTCCCCACAGGCAGTTACCACAGATGAGCTAAATTACTGCAAATTCAGACTCTAGCTTACATCATATTAACCACATTATGTGCCTATCTTTACATTTTAAAACAAAACATAATTTCTACCCAGAAGACATCCAGTTCTCATATAGTTATGTTAAACTGAGTTCTTTAGACAGCTGCAAACAAACAAAACGTCAATTTTTTGTAAACTTAAGAAATTTGATGATTCCACTCCTTTTCTGAAAAATGTTTCAGCTTCAATCACTCTTTCATTTCCTACTGGGAGATTTATTTTTTTTTTCTCCAAGTGACTCTTCACCATCTCAAGGTGAAATCTTTTTTTCCTGTTGAAGTCAAGACAAATATCCCTTGATTTCCATCAGGAATTCCTGCCAGCTCCTGAATATGTAGAAGCCATCAATATTTTCTCATTCTCCTTCCTTTAAAAACTCATGCTGCAGATTTTTAAGGGTTTTTTTTTTCCATGACTCTAAGGTGTGTGGAGTTTAGAAGCCTTCACTGAAAAGTCTACAAGGAATCAGCTTACTAATAAATCAGCATAAAACACAGAATCTGCAGAAAAAGCAGAATTCTGGTTATATATGAAAAAAGACTGGCAAAACTCGGACCCCATAAAGCATCTAAGAAGGTGCAGCACTCTTTATACCAAAGAAATCTAAAAATGGACCAAAATCCAGAGTATCTTGTATCATTACTGAACCGCATGCTGTTAGAAGATCAGCCACACTCATTTTCTGGTGCTCACGCTTCCAGAATGAGCAGAGAAAAAAGTAAAGTGGAGACCTAATCTCACAACTCAGGAGTGCGAGTTCAATTAGGGCTGCACACTATGACATTTTTGTTCCGTAAGCCATGTTATCTGCATCTGAATATTTTAATTTCTTCCTAGCCATGACTGTAGCTTCTGGTTGCAAATCCATTCCTTGTTTGGGGAATTCTTGCAGGACACTCTGCTGGGAGAGTCCCAGCTGCTCCATTGGCACAACTAAGGCAGTTCAAGCCTTGAACTGTTAAGAAATGAGTCATGAGTTTTCACAGTCTGCATCTAAAATGGGTTTTGTGTTGCTCACCTGGAACATGTTAGTCTTAACCAGCAGGTAACCCATAATCCTTATTCAAAATACTGGACAGCAGACTGGTCAGGTACTGCTTGGTTGTTATTGTTGGCCCCATGTTGACTTGGCGAAAAGTAGGTCTCAACTTCATTCTTCAAATGTGTAGATGACTGTGAAATGATTACTCTTAGCCCTGCAGTTAAATGCATTTTTGGTGAGTATTTTCCACACTGTTGTATTTGGGAACTCTTCAATTCCAGTGTCCACATCCAGTGTTTACTGTGTGAACCATCTGCAAAGTTTTTTTCTACTATGTATTTTTCCGCTCGCAGGAGAGACAATGTATTTTTTATTTATTTTTTTTTTAACAGGAGACACTGATCATGGAGTCATTCAGGCTGGGCAGGAGCTGGGGAGGTCTCTTCTCCGACCCCCCGTTCAGAGCAGAGTGAGCACAGCATTCAGACCTCCACAAAGCTGTATGAAATCACAGACTTATAGTGAAAGTTATAAAATTCAGGAAACTTCGGGGATTTACTAGCATCTCCAAATAGTCATTGCCTGGCTAATGGCATTTTAAAAATAATACAGGCTCATGAATCATAGATAATCTACCTGTGTACTTGCCAATCCATTTGTTACTTTGATTCACTTTAATAACACCCATTTTTGCTCTAGTTTTTGTATTTTACTATTCACCTGCTGTCTCCCTCACATACACGGAAAGAAAGAAATGAATTAAGTAGAATCAGTCTGTGCAATCAGAGCTGAAGCCTCCCGAGCTGAAAAATGACTCACATTTATCTGCTGGCATCTCTCCTCACAAATCTCCTGCAGCAACATCTCTCAAAGTCTCTACTAATTGAGCCATTTGCCGAATGCTAGCAGGGAATGGGAGTTAGTGAGACAGAGACCAACCGGCATATGAAATTTGTCATTAGTGGGAATGGCAGTTTTCCTGGAAGATTTTTGACGAAGGTGTATTGAAAGTGCAGTTGAAGAAGTGTAATTTACTGCAAGCCTGCATTAAGCACTGACCTTCATGCTACTCAGTAGTAAGCCAAGAAGCAAAGATGTTAAACTACAGTGGAGGGCTTAAACAGAAGCGACTGTAATTAAAAATATATACTGGATTTGGGAAACGCCTGGGTACGGTTTTAATAAAAACATTATTGTGCTGCTGATATTAAGATTTAAATCCCTCAGAAAGAAGTCATGGTCATACACACTTGGTCTAGTTCTCTAGACAGCTAAAATGACATGCTCCTGCTCTTCTGCTGCTGCATTATGTATCCAGCTGCATTGTCTTTCTTATTTCATATTTGTAAATAGCTTCATTCCATAGCTCCATTTTTTACACTGTGTTAGTGTGGAGCAGCAGGTGCTCATCAAAGACTCTTTGTGTTGCTCAGAACACCCATGACATACTATAAACTTATGAAGGATCAATGCATGCATAGCAAGGCTGTGTCTCACCTGTGGGCAGCGCATCCCTGCCTGCCCTGACAGCTAAAAGCGCTCCAACAATGCCAAATGGCAGTCGGTATCACTTCTGCTAGAAGAAAAATTGCAGTACCATAAGGAGTGTGAAAATCAAATTGTCCTGAAGAAGCATATAAAAATCATTCTGATGGGTTAAAGAAAATGTCTGTTTTCCCCAGAGCTGTGCTTGGTGTCAGTGGCTGGTTGTAGGAGCCTGCAGAAAGCGAGTGAGAAGAGCTCTCTCCAGCTTTCTTGTAGGCGCCCTTCAGATACTGGAAGGTTGCTCTAAGGCCCCCCCGGAGTCTTCTTTTCTCCAGGCTGAACAACCCCAACTCTCTCAGCCTGTCTCCAGGTGAGAGTTGCTCCAGCGCTCTGATCATCTTTGTAGCCCTCCTCTGGACCCGCTCCAACAGGTCCACAACCATCTTATGTTGAGGGCTCCACAGCTGGATGCGATACCTGTTCCAAGAAATGATTTAACATCTATTTGGAGGGAAAGGAAAGAAAACTGTTATGACCCGAGTCCTCAGTTTCATTTGTGGTTTTGGATTGCATTTGATTATTTGCATCTGTCACTGATGTACATAGATGTACAGTAGGGCTAAAAACCCATTTCTGCATTGGTCCTCCAAACCCACGTCCCTCCGAGGAGTGTTCAGGCTGTTACCTGTTAGCTACATACAGAATACTTAGCTTGAATAGAGGTGTGGATCTCAATTGCCCATCGTCGTCCACACATCTTCCTACCAGCCAGGCACTTTGGGCTTTTTCCTCAGGTTCTTCTCTTCAGGATCAAAAATTGTACCCCTGTGACCGCTCCATCTCCCACAAGCACAACAGGTGCCCCAGCCTGCACTGGTGCCTCCATAGCTTTGGACCTGGGTAGGATCCAGGCCACAGTTGAGTGACAGGCTTGTCTTTGCATGGTGATAGCAAACTATCTATGTCTCCGGACTTTTTTAAAGAACAGCTTTTCAAAGTCATTAAATGTATGCATGGCATGAATAGTGTTTTGTTGCTTGGAAATTGGTTTTGCCACAGAAGGCATTTACTGTTGGTGCACAGCAGAGAAGCAGGACTTTCTGCTTCCCCATGGGCTGTGCAGAAAGCTTGGTATTGCGGGCTGAATTTTTGCTGGTGAGAATGACATTGTCCGCTAATACGTTACAGAATGGTCCATATTCTGCCCTCATTCTCATTTCACTTAGGCAAAAAAGTTATCAGCTGCACTGATGGTTGGATACTTTCTCTAGAGATCAAAACCAAGACCAACATGGGTTTTGTTATCCAGACTACATATATAATATGATTTTAAAGGGCTTGGAACATTTAAAAGAGGATAAATGAACTAAGGACTGTATTATTAGTCTGCATTCAGTGGACTATACTTGTCAAAATTGGTTGAATATCCAAATTAATCCCTGCACGAGCCTATAAAAACCTGCTCCCAACAAGTCTTCATAATAAATTCTTTGTGCCAAGAAATATGAATTAAATTGTTTTAAAGCAATAATGTTTAGGTAAGTAAAAAAAAGTTTCCTACTGAGAGATATTTTATGAACAAAATTAAATATTATAAAACCATATTATTAAATTCTGTCAAAGAGGTATTAATCTTGTTACTCTGGCATTGGTACCTCAGTTCTCCATAATTATGGATTAAGACTTAAAACAAAAATATAGTGTGGAAGGTGTTTTTCAAAGTTCCTGAAAAAGAAAATAAAACTTGAAAGTATAAACCTTTAGACTTGCAATATGTCATTACATTATTATTATTATTAACTTATTAAGTGCTGACTTTATGATCAGTATTGTATAAAGATCAGTATGAATACGGTCCCTGAACAAATGAGTTTACAAACTGTGGAATCAACCCCAAAGAAGACACTTTTGGTAATTTAATATGGTTACAACACAGGGATGTCTGTATCTGCTAAGGTTAAAGAAAAGTCCTCCATTAATTTCTGTAACTTGTATATGGTCGATCTATTGCTCTTGATCCCATTGTAGGAAAAAAAAATCCCTTTTTTTAAGGAGAGAGGGTGTGGGGAAGGAGAATGCATTTATCCCAGAAAAAGGCACGAGGAAGAGACACAGGTTTTGAAGACCACAACATTGGTTGCAGAACATGCTAAGGACACATACAAAAAGTGTGAGCAATCTCATGATTATCTGCCCACCAGTTAGGTGGGGAGGTCTAAAATAGCCGTGTCCTCTAGTCAACAAAGATAGACAGCTTGTTCCACTCTCAGGAATGTTTCCAGGATAGGTGAATTGTCTTTTTGAAGTGCCTCTCTCCTTTTCATTGACTGTAATGAACTTAGAGTTGCCCCTGGGAGGCTTTCCTCACTTAAGGAACAAAAAGTATATTACACATAAGGAAAAACTAGGCAATACAAGCAAAGGACTGAGAGAACAGATGGGGCCACAGAAGATGAAGGTCCCACAGTTCCTGGCAGTGAGTCACTGACATACCCAAAGTGGTGGTACCAATTAAAGCTGCTCCAGTGCTTTACATCAACATACGATTGGGCATCTAAGAACCACAGGGTTACAGCCACGCCATTGACCATCCGCAGTCTCCAGTGCACACAAGAACTGCCATAACATGATGGAGAATAAATTCCATGATTTCCATCAACTCCAATTTTATGAGAGGGAAGGAGAGTTAAAAAAAGGCTCAAAGAGATGGTCTAGATAGAACATATTTTTTTAAGATCTCTGCAGAGGATGTTTTTCATCAAGGCAAATTGTCCCTCGTGATCTTTCTTAATCCTTCCACTACAACTATAGATTTACTACTTTCCCTAATTGGATTATCTCTGACTGAATGCAATAGGTAGATGTTCCTATACTAGTACATGTACACCATAACTTTTACACTCTTCCCTGTAAGTCATTGTTATTGGATCATAACCCTGGTATTAAGTCAGCAATTTTTGCTATAATCCAGGTCATTTATTCAGATTATTTGTTGGTAATATGGCATGCTTGGGGTTTTATTACACTTTCTTTACACTCTGAAGCATTTGCAGGCAACCATTAAGCATGGGGCAATGCTCAATCACATTGTTATGTCTTGATATTTACTTTATGCTGGTAATCCACTAGGACGTAAGCAAAATAAACTCAGCAAATGTGTAATGAACTGGATTTTTCAGGTTTTTTCCTCCAGCTTTACAGAAGACTAACTTGGTTACAGAGTCTGTCATCACCAAGTGATAACTCTGTAATCAATTCAAAAGGGCAGCTTTCTGATGGTAGCTGATTAGTTTAGGTAGAATGAGTTGGTTTAATCTATTTCATAGTGAGTATATCATAGAATCATAGAATGATTTGGGTTTGAAATGACTTTTAAAGGTCATCTAGTCCAAAACCCCTGGAGTGACCAGGGACATCTCCAACTAGATCAGGTTGCTCAGAGCCCCATCCAACCTGACCTTGAATGTTTCCAGGGATGGAGCATCCACCACCTCTCTAGGCAACCTGGGCCAGTGTCTCACCAGCCTCATAGTAAAAGATTTCTTCCTTATATCTAGTCTAAATTTTTCCTCTTTTAGTTTAAAACCATTACCCCTTGTCCTATCACAACAGGCCCTGCTAAAATGTTTTTCCCCATCTTTCTTATAAGCCCCCTTTAAGTACTGAAAGACCACAATAAGGTCTCCCCGGAGCTTTCTCTTCTCCAGGCTGAATAACCCCAACTCTCTCAGACTGTCTTTGTAGGAGAGGTGCTCCAGCCTTCTCATCATTTTTGTGAACCTATTCTTCCTCTGAACCCGCTCCAACAGGTCCATGTCTTTTCTGTGCTGAGGGCTCCAGAACTGGACGCAGTACTCTACATGGGGTCTCAGGGGAGCGGAGTAGAGGGGCAGAATCACCTCCTTCGACCTGCTGGCCATGCTGCTTTTGATGCAGCCCAGGATACGGTTGGCTTTCTGGGATGCAAGTGCACGTTGCCAGCTTTTCATCCACCAACATCCCCAAGTCCTTCTCTGCAGGGCTGCTCTCAACCCATTCTCCACCCAGCCTATATTTGTGCTTGGGATTGCCCTGACCCAAGCGCAGGACCCTGCACTTGGCCTTGTTGAACCTCATGAGGTTCACAGGGGCCCACTTCTCGAGCCTGTCCAGGTCCCTCTGGATGGCATCCCATCCCTCAGGTGTGCCACCCGCACCACTTAGCTTGATGTTGTCTGCAAACTTGCTGAGGGTACACTTGATCCCACTGTCTATTGATGAAGATATTAAACAACACCGGTCCCAATAAAGCCCCCTGAGGGACACCACTTGTCACTGATCTCCCTCTGGACATTGAGCCGTTGACCACTGCCTTCTGGATGCAACCATCCAACCACTTCCTCATCCACTGAACAGTCCACCCATCAAATCCATACCGCTCCAATTTAGAGAGAAGAATGTTGTGGAGGACCGTGTCAAATGCCTTACAGAAGTCCAGACAGATGACATCCGTAGCTCTTCCCTTGTCCACTGATGTAGTCACTCCACCATAGAAGGACACTAAATTTGTCAGGCAAGACTTGCCCTTGCTGAAGACATGCTGGCTGTGTTGAATCACCTCCCTGTCCTCCATGTGCCTTAGAATACCTTCTATAGGACTATTAGGACAATCTCTTCCATAATCTTCCCAGGCACAGAGGTGAGGCTGACAGGGCAGTAGTTCCCAGGGTCCTTCTTTCTACCCTTTTTAAAAATGGGTGCAAAGTTTCCCTTTTTCCAGTCACCAGGGACTTCACCCAACTGCCATGACTTTTCAAATATCATCGAGAGTGGCTGGGCAACTACATCAGCCAATTCCCTCAGGACTCTGGGATGCATCTCGTCAGGTCCCATAGAACTTTGTATGTCCAGGCTCCTCAGGTGGTCATGAACTTGATCCTCTTGTACAGTGGGAGGGACTTTTCTCCCCCAGTCCCTGTCTTGTAGTCCATCCAGTTGAGAGGTGTGGGGAGAAAGGTTGTCAGTGAAGACTGAGGCAAAAAATGTTGTTGAGCTCCTCAGCTTTCTCCTCGTCCATTTTTACCAGTTTGCCAGTCTTGCTCATCAGGTGGGATACGCTTTCTTTAACCTTCCTTTTCTGGCTGACATAACCGTAGAAGCCCTTATTATTATTCTTTGCATCCCTTTCCAAGTTCAGCTCCAGCTGCACCTTGGCCTTCCTGACCCCATCCCTTCACAACCGGGCAGCATCCCTATACTCTTCCCAGGATACCTGTCCCTGCTTCCACTGCCTGTGCATCTCTTTCTTGCTCTTTAGATTGACCAGCAGGTCTCGACTCAGCCACGCCAGGCTCTTGCCTTCCTTTCCTGTTTTCTTACACCTGGGGATTGAAAGCTCTTGTGCTCTGTGGAAAGCGTCCTTAAAGATCTGCCAGCTCTGTTCTGCTCCCTTGTCCTTGAGGGCAGTTCCCTAGGGAAATGTATGTCCACAATACACTTTTTACACATAGGATTGACTGTAGCACATGTTTTTAACCTCTGTGAAAGAATTACCTTTTCACCCCAACTGATCCCTCTTGAACTCTCCTGATCCTATGTGGGAGGACATCTTGCACTGCAGTTAATATTGCATCTATTGTTTGTACAGCTAGAGAAATACAGACAATTATGTTCACTGGGATGGGAACACCAGCAATTATATAAATTCTGCAGCAATTCACAAAGTTTTAAAATGTACCTTGAGTTTACATCATTAATACCTGGCAGTTCTGAAGCCTTTGGAAACTTCTGCATAACACACGGCTGCAGAAATCTGCATAAATATATGTATGTATTTTTTTTTTTTCAAAAGCACATTCCAGTTACCATCCCCTTCCAAAATTCTTCTGCATAAGCACATATATGTTGCATGAATCGATATTATAGTTTGAGTAAAATAAATTATTTTCTTTAACTTCCTTTTTGTATCTTTTATGAGAACAGTCTAGAACAGTATAGATGCTTCAGAGACCATAAAATCTGGGGATGTATATGCGCAACACAAAAATTTAAGAACGTATTCCATTTTCACAGTGATCTTGGAGAAGTTTAGTGTATGGTTTTTGCTGTAATATGAAGAGCTGCCAGCCTAAGGCCTGGGGTCAACTGCAGCCTTTCCATTCAAGGGTGACCTGTTTTAATGTACTATTTATTACTTCTTCCTGTTGTTTACTTCAAATGCCAGGCACCTCTCTGCCCAACCTCATCATTTAGATTATAGGATAATAAACCATTTGTACTTGTACTTAATGGGGTGAATTTCAGAGAGGAGAACTGGAAAGGAATGGTTTGAGTGTCAGCGAGTCAGTGAAGTTCTTTGACCTTTGATGTAGCTACCAAAATCTTTGACACCATCTAGAATATTTTTTGGGTTTTTTTTCTTGGTAGAAGCACAGAAAAAAAAAAAAAAAAGATCTGTCTCTAAAGCAGAAGCATTGGCTCTTTCATAAAAAATGTGTCTCTGGATGTTGTATACAGAGAGACTGGGTGGGTAACGGTTTAAAATTTATCTACATTGCCCCAGCTTGAATACACAGCTTGATATTGTTCAGATCAAGCCACAGTTTAGCTTTTCTTTTTATTTCTTGTAAATGCAGCTAAAGGGTGTTTGGCTTTATTCACATTTGTTTAAGTAAGTTTTCTTCCTTGGGAAAAAAATGGTATTGAAACAATTAAAAGAAACGGTCTTTTCTGAAGTTCTTTACATCATCTCATATTTTAGCAGTTGTTCATAGTGGTTAGAGATCTGTCAGTGACTCAAGAGGAAAAAGGGAGCTGACTGTCCATTTTTTTTTGCTCGTATCTTTTGGCAAAATTAGTTCAGTAGGAATGGTTGAATGTGACAACATCTTAAAAAAAACCACCATTAAAATAGACCCAAAAGTCAGCAAGTGATGAAAGCCAAGGAGATTCCACAAGAAAGGGACACTGTATGAAATGGCACATACAACTCTCTCATGTCTAGAAGACCGAAGGGAGTAATACAGCTGGGATACGGTCAAAATAGTCACCAGGCTATAGTTGTACCAGCTTTGTGCCTTCTTCTAAAATGCCAAATACCTGACAGTGGGATCTGTATGGGGAAGATAGAAGAGGAAAAAAATCACTTCAAATATTAAAATCTTACTGTTAGGACATTTTGTTGAAATTTTACTCTTGAGCCACTGGGCACCAATTCAGTATAAAGTATGTCTGCTTCACTACCACCTTCTTTTAAAAATGCTCCAGAATTTAGCAGATGGAAACTGAGTGTCTGTGGTACCCTGCAGTTACCTCCCTGCCCCGTTAAGGCATCAACTTACATCGACAGAGAAACAGAGAACAGGGAGGTGTGGGGCAGGCTATGGACATGTATCTTCTTAAAAGACCTAACATTTGAAAATAGCTGATTGAAAAGTTATGTCAGAAAGAATATATATTAGTTATGGCTAGAATTTAGGAAAAGATGTATTGTTTGAATGCTTGGAAAGAATTATTTTGCATATTATTTTTTGCATGACTCCTTTTTAATTTTTGCATTGAAAAACTGAGAATAGAGTATCGTCTGCACTGGAAAACAACTCAAATTGTTTAGGGCAAAGCTGCTTTCTGAATTCCCAGGAAGAACAAGAAGTGTTTGGATTTGTATTTACAACCAGTGCTCTCCAGTTTATATTTACAGTATCAAAAGCCCTTAATTGAGTTTTCCTTCTCAGCACCTCATCCTTGACTTCATCTCCATAACTTCATCTCCCAATCTTTGTTTCTCAAATCTCCGCAGTTGCACCTGTCTGGCCTTGCTCTTTCAGTCTCTCCAAGTTATATTGTGTTTTCCTGTTCTTGCATTGTCAGGAATTCTCCCACCTTAACGGCCTTTCATTTTTCCAGACCATTGAAACAGAAAATGAACAAAAGTCAATTGCCATGCTCATCTGCATGGTGCTGTGACTCCAGGCTGGGATGGGCCTGGTGCTCTCCAAGGCAGCACAGCCTGGAGAGTCACTAGCCTCCGACCTTCCCCAGGAGGGACTCTATGGACACATCTACACTGCTGCATCAAGTAGTGCCAAGGAACAGTTCAAGCACCAAAATTTGATAATTCATACTGTGAAACAGTCATCAAATCACAGATAGATTAAGGTTGGGAGTAACCCCTGTGGTCACCTTGCCCGACCTCCAGGCAATGTTTTGTCCTGAGCTAATGAACACTTTCCAAACAGATCCTGGGACCAGAACTTGTGGACCAGGAACTGCTTCCAATCAGGGGTTTGCATTGAGTCACCCCGCTCTGGAGGCTAAGGGAAACTAACACTGCAAATATGGGCTCTTCCACAGCAACTGAGCTCCGTGTTGGGAGTTTGTGTGAGGCACACTTAATTCATTAGCATGAAAGTAACCTCTGTTAACTCTGTCGACACTGAGTATTTGCCATCTACAAAACCACATTGCTTAACATTTGCACTGGCTTTGCAGTACTATGCCACCAGTCATCTCTTTCCATGTTCTGTATTGTTTGAGGGAGGAATTTGCTTATGGTCATGGAAGAACTTCTGTGAAACATTGTGGTCGTCCCTGAGTTAAAAATAAAACTTTCTGATATAAGGTTAAGCTATCCAACACATTGTCTTCCTCACAGGAGAAAAGAAAGCAGACTGAATCACGTCTCAGGACTACATCAGTGCCTCTTGCTCCTGTGCCTGTGTTAAACAGATAGACAGATTTGGGATGGGAAGGGAATTTTTCTGTTCCTCAGGTAGAGCTGGCAAGGACTCTCAGGGGTTTTCATGGTGTCCTCTCAGTGTAGGCTGTGGTCATCCAGATTACCAGGCTGATTTAAAACCCTGAACTAGTTGTGGGTTTTTTTCTAATCCATTTTAACAGCATCATTCTTTGTGGCATAGATAATCTTTAAACTAGCTTTAGGTGGTTAAGAAGCGATTGTATCTAAGCATGCAGAGCTGACAGACAGACCACATCATGGCCTGAATTTGGCATGCAGGTTGCTTGTCTGGGTAACTCTTGGTCTTTGTATTCCTCTTTTTCTGTTTCCCAGGCACCCTAACTCTCTGTCAACACCAGCAAAAATGAAAATAAAGACTCTTAAGGGCAGCTGCTACATCTTTCCTTACTCTGAAAATTCTGTACTTATATATAACCCTCTATGATTTTTTTAAATAGAAAAGAGCCTAACTTTGATTCATTGCAAATATACACAATTTCTTGTAATTTTTTGAATATGTTTTTCCTTTTTTTTTTTCCCCAGGGAAATCTTTCCTTTTGGCAGGGTTCCTATTAATGCATTTTTCCTTGAGAATGTTTTTAGGCAGGAAATGGCATTTTACATGAATAATATTTTCAACTAGAAAAAGTTTTAATAGCTGTAATTGATAAAAAAATTAGACACTATTGAGAACAGGAATGAAGAGTGACATTTCAGTAGAAACGTGAAACTCCTCAGTTTGCTGTGCTAAAATTCAAGATCTGAACAAGTCCAAAATTTGGGAAAAGAAATTCAGCAATTCATTTCATGCAGCACACTGAAACACTTCTCCCAGGAGCAATGCTTTTTTGCTATTGCTGATATTAAAAATTGCCACTATGAAAAGCAAGTGTATTAGCATTTTTCTGCATTGTTTATCATGATATTTTCTAGAAACAGTTCTAGGTAGCAAAATATACCAGGATAATGCCAGGCTAATTACAGTATTGCTTAGTGCAGTACCATGTAAAAATGCCCAGCTGGCTTTCAATAAGCTCGTAAAAGAGTAAAACACATAAGGCAGAACAATGTGCTAGCGTGGCTTGACTGCCTTGAACAGAGAGAATCATTTAGTCTGAGTTTGGGTATCACTGCGTGAAATTGCATAATACGGTGCACTGACACAGCCTAGGAGTTTTGGTGGCCTAGTTAGGGTGGTACCAGCAGAGTTATGCAACCAAAGCGGGAATGCAGGCAGCTCCCGTGGCACCACTTCTCCTGAAACATGCAGATGATGCTCCTTCTTATGTATAACCTGCCCTCCTGGAAGAATGTTAAGCAAAACACGTTACCCGTGCAGGAGTTGAAGTGATGTATTTCTCTCAGAGGGAAGCCTGGGTTTTGAGCTTTCCATCTTGAGATGGTGAGGCAGATGTGAAATGCCTGGTGGCTCACATCCTTTTCATCAGCATGAGCACCTGAGTTCCCCTGCTAGGCAGGTATGTTCTGAAAACATACCCTTTTTTGGTAAAATGGCAGCTTTTTTGGACCTACAACCTTTACCCTCACAACGTTCACAGTATTCCCTTCAACAAAGCCGTAACATACCGGGTATAGGGAATTTATCCCATCTACTTTAATTAAAAGTAATCTATGGCTGAATATGTCAACATATTTTTTTTCCTTTTTTTCCTGGAGTCAAGCAATTATTATGAGATTGACAATGGTTACTTGATTTCTAAAAATCTTGTCCTTGAAATTACTTCAAGAATCCATTTCTGTGATATGAATTTGACTTAACTTACCCGGAAACTGTCAACTAAAGTGATCAAATCTTTTACTTACAGAGGTTTTTTCCTTCTGTTAAAAATGTTAATTAATTAATGTTTGTCTTCTGTAGTGCTGAGTATTTTCAGGTTGTCATTTGCTAGTGACTATTCTTATTTAAGAAAGATCTTTAAATTCTTTCTCCAGTATGCATTAGAATTTTTATTTTTGGCATTTTAAGCTTCTGATTACATGTGTGGTAGAAACTTTTGTACTTACAATTTTATAAAATAATTTTGTTCCACAGGTTTTCCCAAGCTATGACTTCACCTGCAGGGAAACAGGAACCTCATGGGTACTGAGAGGTGTTTTCTACAATAGGTGACTAAAGGTCCAAGGTGTTCAGTGTTCTTTGGGTCATAAGCATGGCCCAGCCCTACAAACTTTTATATGCGTAAGCACTGCTGGATGAAATCCTTATTCCACTGCAGTTAATGGGAATGCAGAAAGAATTGTTCATTAATCCTTTTCTGGGCCTTTGAATAAACAAGGCTAATCTATCAAAGAGAGATAGGCATAGACTCATCTTGACAGTGTTTTATAAAATATACAGTGTTATTGTACTAAGTCACAGCATAGAATTTGTAGAATGTATAGAGCACATAAAGCGTTTATACAGCAAATGTAAAGCTGTAGAGAATGGCTTAATTTTTAGAAACTATTTATCTTCTGAGATACAAACTACACTCACACTAGGAGATGCTGGTTTTTGGAGCTGGGCCACCCTGCAGTGAACAATGAAAGACATTACTTTCATTTACAGTTTATACTAAAAATACCTACAAACAAACAAATAAACAAAAAGAACACAAAAAGAAACGGTCCTGTGAGACAGCACTGGGACTCAGATCTCCTCCTCCAGATACACAGTATCATACTGTCTTGCTTATGATATTTCCTGGGCTTTACTATACTTGCTGGTACACTTCTGCTTGGACCTTCCCTCATGATAATCAGTATCCTGGACTTGTGTCAGTCATCTGGAGAGACATGCTTATCCAGACGTGCCTAGGAAGATAAAGGCATGAAAAAGCTTTGGGATCTGGTCCAGTGTAGTCCAATAGAGAGATAATTCGAAGCTGGCTTGAACATCCTTTTCTTACTCTTGATCTAAGAGCATCATAGACATCTTACCCTAGGCATTAAATTACCTCATTAGGTTCTGCCTCAAGTGCTTAGCACATTACACATCTTACAAGGGGCTGTATCATAAGATGCTATTCAATTAGAGGGTTTCAGTTATTCCTTTTGTCCTTTTTCTGCTGAGCTTTTTCATCTATCAAATAGAAGTATTTTGTTTACTTTGAGTTGCCCCTGAGTCCAGCTGAGTGCAATATCTGAAACTAAAAGATGGATTTATGGCGCAATGCAGGTCTCTCATCCCTAAAACTCATGTAGGAAAAATTTAATTGTTCTGTTGGGTGGTTGAAGACAGATGCAAGTTACTCTGTCTATAGTGTGCACGTACACAGCTGGGCTCAGGTACATGTGGTACACATAAGCATTTTATTTCCCAAACCAAAGCCTGGCCAGGCCACACCATTGATCCTTTTAGTCCATGCAACTGGCTTTCTTCCCATGGAAAACAAGTCAGAGAGGATGCAGCGGGGTGTGCCAGCCTAGTTCTGCCCAGTGGTAGCCAGAACATGCGTCCAGGCTAGAAGCCAGTTGGGACAGTTCTAGAAATTCAGAGCTCATGCTTATCCTTTCAGCCAGGACCCTTTCATCCCTCTTGGCACAGTTACTCGACAAGGCACCATGTTCTGTAATCACACCTTTACCTTTTGTGTAGGTTACATGATTTGAATACCAGGTCTTTAGGACAAAGGATTAAGGGTTTGCAAACTGCTGCAGCAGCAGTTCTGTCCTTCTGAGGGATGTATACGAATTCCTCCAATTCTGGTAGGAGAAGATCAAGAATAAACCTTCTACCTATGTGCTATGAAACAGCAGAAGTTGTGTAGTTAAGTGTTCAAGGCACCCAGGTGACTGGATTTAGAAAAACTTACTGAGACAAATTTATATACATACTGTGAATTTCTATCCACACGTATGCATTCATTTGAACACTCAATTCCACAGCTTTGCTCTTCATTGAGTCTTCACTCACCTGGGATATGTTGCTAGCTGCAATTATTTTGTAAGTTATACTTAAAATCAAGAATAAGAGAGAAACCGTGAGAGATGGGGAAAAAACAAGGGTGGATTTCTATGTTCATTCAGCCAATCAGCTTTTTAAGAAAATATCTTTAATACGTGAGAAACATACAGTTTGTTAGTTTTCCCCACAGATTACTCAGAGCACATGGGCTTTAATCTGATTTGACAGCCTTGTGATATTTTCTGCCATTCTTGTTCCTAGCAAAGTGCTCTAAAAATGCATCCATAATTTATTTATGGGACCTTCTTTAACCCTTCGGTAACTAGAATATACACCATACCTTTCATCCTTGAACTGTCAGTGCTGATTGCGGAAAGTGCCATCAGACACCTCTGAGGTTAAACGGCTTTCTTTCTAAAACGATAAATAGCGAAGAAGCCATTGTTTTCTTGTCAGAATGCTGAAGAAGAAATATCAGAACCGTCTACCACATTACCTCTCCACAGAAACATTCACTAGCACCATGAAGGCACACAGCTATTAATAATTTTGTGAGATACTTTAATTTCTAACAAAGGAAAATCCCAGGCCAATTTATTTTTATCTGTACCAAGAGCTATTTTTTCCACTAAAAACATACTGAACTCCTTTTAACAGGAATACACCATTACAAATTCTATACAAAAAGCTCCTCATAATGGGCACACTTCAGATCTCTTGTAAAGCTCCTGACTTCCCTTGTACTCTATGCCTCTCACTATATTTGGATTTCTTGCAATTATTTAATATCATGTAAATCTTCTATTTTTGTGATGCCAGAATTAATGAACTGGTGGAAGCAGTTTAATTACTAAACGAGCTGAGCCATCGTTACAAGGAATAGCCCTAACTTCTATGTGTTTATTCTGGATTTGACCTCATCATCTTTTGTGAAATGATAGGGTATAATTTCCCTTCCCTTCAGGCTAGGAAATATTAGCAGATTAGCAGTGTCCTACATTCCTGGTAGTCCTGCAGTCCTACCCCAAAGTTGGGTGGAGTCCTAATGCAAACTCAGATTTCAAAGACTCACAGAACAGTTGAGGTTTGAAGGGATCTTTGTAAGTTATCTATTCCAACCTCCTCCCTCAAGTATGTCCTGTTAGATCAGGTTGCTTAGGACCTTGTCCAGATGAGTTGTGAATACCTCCAAAGCTGGAGATCCTACAACTTCCCTGGACCCTCCTCTAGTGTTTGACTGCTCTGACTGTGAGTATTTTTTTCCTGCTATCTGCTCAGAATTTCCCCTGTTGCAACGTGTGTTCATCGCCTCCTTTCCCCTTTCTGTGCACACCCAAGAGGAATCTCACTTTTTCCTTTTTTCAATTCTGGGAAATGTGTCCTTATAGCCATACAAAAAGGTCTGGGGTTGTTCACAGATCTGGACAGTCTCATGCACGGTTGAGAATCACTGATCAATCCTGCAAGTGAGGAGATGGTTGTGTCACCTTGGCTATATGGTCTGGTTTTGCAGTGTCTTTCACATAAGATAGCCTGGGGTGGCATTTCCACCCTGTGCCAACTGATGACGGTTCCCACCAAAGAGGGGCAAAGAGCCTAGTTAAGATCCAGCCTGCTCAAAACACCTCATTTGCTCTGTGAGTGTAGGTGCTGGGACACTGATTCTGCAGGATTTGGGAAAACTCCCTCCTCTCCACAGGAGAGACGTTCTTAGCATTCTCAGCATTCAGGTCAAGTTATAGAGCAAGGATTGTACACACTATGAAGTTTTAAATTTATATATGGCAGAAAAGAGTTTGGACCCAAGAGATTTATCTACTTACTTTCATTTAAGCAAAATATTTGTCTTCTTGTTTCCCCCAGTAGGTACATTTTAAACTCGTAGCTTTTGGGCAATAGCACATCCAACTCAATAAAAGAAGTGCTCTTGGAAGACATAGTTCTGGAAACCATAAAGTGGGGAGTAGTCAGCACAGATTTGTGAAGGGGAAATCACACCTAACCAACCTGATAGCCCTTTATGCTGAAAAGACTAGTGCAGTGGATTGAAAATTGACTGGCTGACCTGCTGTGCTCCAAGGGGTGTGATCAGTGGCATGAAGTTCAGCTGGAAGCCAGCTGCTGGTTGTGTGTCCCAGGAGTTGCTTCTGGGGTCAATATGGTTTCACGTCTCCATTAATGACCTCAACAATGGGCCACAGTACACACTTAGCAAGTTTGCAGGTGACACAAAACTGAGATGAGTGGCTGATGCACCACACAGTTGTGCTGCCATTCAGAGGGACCTGCGTGGGCTGAAGAAGTGGGCTGACAGGAACCTCATGAGGATCAACAAAGGCAAATGCCAAGTCCTGCCCCTGGGGAGGAATATCCCCATGCACCAGCACAGGCTGGAGGCCAATCAGCTGGAAAGCCGCTTTGGCAACAAAAGACCTGAGGGTCCTGTTGGACAAGTTAAAGATGAGTCAGCGATGTGCTCTTGCCTCGAAGAAGGCCAACAACACCTTGGGCTACACTAGGAAAAGCATAGCCAGCCAGTCAAGGGAGGTGATCCTTTCCTTCTGCACAGGAGTGCTGGGCCCAGTGGTGGGCTCCCCAGTGCAACAGAGACATGGACATATTGGAGTGTGTCCAGTGTAGGACCACGAAGACGATGAACGGTTTGGAGTATCTGTCATACAATGAGAGGCTGCTAGAACTGGGGTTATTTAGCCTGTGGAGAAGAAGGCTCAGGGGGATCATATCAATGTGTATAAACAGCTACCAGGGGGAGTAAAGAAGGTGGACCCAAGCTTTTCTTAGTGCTGCTGGGGGACAGGACAAGAGGCAGCAGGCACAAACTGAAATACTGGAAATTTCATTTAAACCTAAGAATGTTTTTTCTACTGTGAGGGTGGTCAAACACTGGAATGGGCTGCCCACAGAGGCTGTAGAGTCTCGATCCCTGGGGATACTCAAAACCTGACTGAGCGTGACTCTGAGTAACCTGCACTACACGACCTGCTCTGAGCAGGGAAGTTGAACTAGACGAGCTCCAGAGGTGCCTTCCAACCCCAGCCGTTCCATGATTCTCTGCTAATTTCCCTCAACTTCGGGAGAATACTTTGGGTTTACTGCCTTCTTTAACTTCCTATGTTTTGGAGAGTTAGAACCTCTCTAACACAGTATCTTAACATACCTCTGCTCAAAAATACTTCTCACAAGCAAGTAGAAGTGAAAGATTCTCCTTATTCACTTTTTCATTATATTTTATTCTACAGTATATTATTGTGCAGCTGTCTGATGGTAACCAGTGCTGTAATCCATTGCAAAATGTGCATTGCAAATGAAAATATACTTTTGAAACTACAGTTGCTTTCAATAAGCTTAATTTGACTAATGCTTACCTGCTATCTAGTAGTATTGACTGGTTTGCTATATTACCTGGAGCCAAAATAGGAAGATGGTTCCTCTGATATTAAGTTGTTGTTATCCTGATTTTGTAATAGATCTTGAGCAACCCTATCCCTAAGCAGCAGAGGAAATTACCATCTCAGTACTCTATCAGATAGAGAACTACCTGGGTGAGCAAAAATTAAAAGCTTTGGTTATTTCCTCAGCACGCTACCTGTACCCCTAATGATTTGTTTGTCACCTCTCAGTTCATTCCTCATATGGAGACATTGTCAATCAAAGATTTAAAGGGCTATCTTCACCTCTCCCCACCTCTGCCTTTGTCTCTCCATCGTCTGACTATGAAGAAGGATTAGAGTTTCATTATCTACCACAGAGGCAGCATCTTTGGGAGAACCCCATGCGAGGGTTGAGTATGGGGATTTGCACGGGACAGAGGCGAGCTCAGGGCCAGGCTGGCCAGACATGAGTCAGCTCCTTCCCAGAAGCTCTGTAGATAGGGGAGCACAAGAAAGTGTTCCAGTTCACAAAGCCTAGCAATCTCTGAGGCTGGCACCACAATGCAAGTCTATAGGTGGCACATCAACCTGTCCACCTCTGATGGGCAACGTGCACTCCAGAGTCAGTGCTCCTGCCTGGCTGATTAGTCCAGCGCCTGTAGCTAAGGCAGGCTCAAGTCTGCAGCAGCAGCCACAGCTGTTTTGGAGATTTGAAAGGAGGAGCCAGGAATTCCCCATCGCAGCCCTGATGCCAACTCCTACATAGCCCTGGGCAAGTCATTTAACTTCTCTGACTCAATTTCCCCATCTGCTAAATGGGGATAATAGCAGAGGAGTATTGTAAGGATTAATTAATTAGCTAATGTTTGTAAAGTGCTTTGAAGATCAAAAGCACAAAGTACTATTGTTGTTATCAAGGGTGTTGAATTAACTTTCCTCATTTTGGCACATAAAACCCCAGCACTTGGACCATTACCCCAGGGCACATGCTGGCATTAAGAAAATGATGATCATCATCTATTCATGAGCCGAGATATCAAAGCACTCTTGGAGGTGCTGGTAGTCACTAGAGCCCAAGCTCCTCAGTCAGGTATGCCGTTTTCTCCCCATGGGGAGGCAATGCAGCAGTTGAGAGAGTGACCTCTCCATTTCTTCAGTGGGTCAGTGTAAGCATCAGCAAGTGCTTCTCACTGTTCCTGCTGCTCATGCAAACATGTCCGTGAGGAGTTAGGACTTTTCTCACAGCCCATCAGATTTTCTGGGGTCTCCAGTCCTTCCACACCTCTCTGATCCTTCTTTCAGCCTATTCCTAAGTATCCAGTTTGTGGGTCAGAATCTTTTTTAAGCTCCAGTTCCTTTGAGCTGCTTGGCATCTCACAGATGTGGGAACACATCCTACTTTCCTGGCATTAGTGTGAGAAATCTGTAGTTACCGTAATATAAGTTGTGTTACACAGGCACACTCTCCAACTGCCAAAATAACAGGTGCACCACCAAGTTTATTGACCATGGCGGCTTAGAGGTTGCCCTGTACAAGGCTCGAACCGAGGATGGTACGTAGTCTCTTCCATTGCTGGACTTGCGCAGTCACTAGCACAGGATCTGGCCCCCAGTGTTTGGGATCCTGAGATGCTGGTGTTGAAATACTCCCAAGGAAAGTGTACCACCAGAGCGAGCTGAACTGCAAGAACTGCTGCTCATGAAGAGGAAAACAAATACAATTTCTTAGTCCTTGAGAAATTCGGCCTTCTGCTGTCATCTTTGCAGAGCCCCCAGAATAGATTAAGAAAATACAAAGATTGTGATAATTACACAAAGTGAACAGAAGGCAAATGTTGGTTGATAATGGAGAGTTATTGTCAAAATGCCATTTTAACTTGCTCATCAACAGAACAAGCTCAGTTATTATTAACATCTAAGGACTGTGAACTCAAAAAATCATTCGTTTCCTAGAAAACAACCATTTAAATGACTGCAGTGACATTTTAATACCACCTTTTATTACTGCTGAAGAAATCATTCACACCAAAACACGACACTTGCCCTCCCCCAGCCACTATAAAGACAGCAATTAAGTGCAACACAACATTTCTCTTAGGTACTGCTAGCGGAAAAAAAAAATCACTATCACTGTTAATGCAATGGTGTGAAAAACACCTACATATGGCCTTTCTTGCATTTGCTCTTTAATAGATTGTGTTTTGGTCCTTTTCCATAAACTTTATTGAGGGGCTATTTTAAAAGTGAGGTCTTTGAAACAAAACACCGTGCTGGTTCTCAGCACAGATGAAGAACGAGGGAGTCCGGGAAGAGATAAAGGTGCTGAGTTCATCAAAGCATTAATTCAGTTCGTAATGTTCTTTGTACTAACTATGCCCACTCAGTCTGGCACAAAATATATGGTTTTGAAGTTTCCTAAATACACTTGAAATACTGGGATAAGTCCTATAAAATTGTGATACTAAAACAAACACCTGCATTGATAGTTTTGCACCCTTTAATGTTTGCAAAGAGTACATCATAAAAATAAGAGGTTGAAAGACTATTATTAGATTGACTTGCAACAAGATTATATGTTGACAGAGGTACTGTAATAAATGTTTACCTTTAGTTTTTGTTTCTACTAACTCATGAAAAGGGATAAAACTTCACACAATCTGTCTTCTAAACTCAACCTGAAATAACGTCAAAAAAGCAATTTCTCCATTTGACAAATGCTGTGAAACATCTCCATTTAGAGATAGAGTAGTTTTTGAGCACAGCTTTGGTACTTACTTCCAGGAGACTCTTACATATAAGTGCAGAGCCCTTGAGAAGAAAGTTACCTGAGCTCAGGAACCCAGTAGGCATTTTCCTCCAGGCGCATAAGGGTGGTTGTGTACTTTGTCCTCTATGTTCTCTAAATAAGAGGTCCTGGAACAAAATACCTGGCTCCTAGGAATGTCTATACGCATTTCTTACAGGAACAGTGAGATACAGGGCTGGAAATTGCAGTAGGAAATACTATTTCACAAGATCTGTCATATGAGTGGGCCGCACCACAGCAGTTCCATCAAACTCGGCCTGTGTCTTCTGGTGGATTTGTGGAGTCCTGGGCAAAATGAGCTAGCTCTTTATATTTAAGCTATTTAATAATTTGTTACTACAGAAACATGGGACATTAATTGGAACATACGCAGCTCTACAGCCACATGTTAATTGATTACCTATGATTTCAGTGATGTGCAGGGTTTTATGTGAATCATCTGCACAGGGATAATACCCATATTATTAGGGAATAATATTCATATAGGATAATATTCATATTATTATGAAATAGCAAAAGATAAATTTAGGCAGGCCACAAGAGTTAGGGCTTTTTTCCCATTTCCTTACAGAAGACGTAGCAGGATTCATTTTCCCTTGTCGTTTCTAAGCTCACAGAGGGTCACTTGTATAAATGTACCTGTTGAAACACCTACACGTTCCTCAGGCTCACAGAAAGGTACACACAATCTGTGGCCCAAAGACTTCAGAGTGATACTCATTAAAAAGTCAAGGTAAGGACTTACGTCAAAATAACGACAAACTGTGGGAGGATGTAACTTTAGTCTGAATAAGAGAAATGGGCAAAGATTGTGGACATGTAGCAGATGTGCACCCAGAAGTGGGATGGGTGTGTTGTATTAATATTAGTTCTTCGTTTGCACTGTGGTAGGACCAGAAAGCCTGTATTTGGTTAGCAGTCCCTTGTGCTGAGTTCTGTATGAACACACAAGTAGGCAGAGTCCCTGTCCCAATGATTATACCATCTAATTATAGTCAATATTTTTGTCGTCCCCAAGGGTTCACAATTCCAGAGTTCAAGCCCCCAAAACCTTGAGATTGGCACAAAAATAATGAAATTGAAAAAAATAATAATGCTGCAACTGGGGTTATTTTTATTTGCCTTCTGGTATCTAAGCCTTTTCAATACACTTGAGTCATGTTTTCTCCACAGCCCTAAGGACTAAAAATGTAGGTCTTGCCTACATGGGATTATTTTTTGGCATAACCTAACATGTGAATTTAACATGATATTGTTAGATCAGTATAACCCTTTCTTCCAGCTGGCCACTCACACTGGGACCTAGCTGATGTGGCTTAGGCAAAGTTATAATTTAACTCACCTCCGAAAAGCAGCCCAAACCCTGCCTTGTGATGGAGTTACTATCCCAGGATAGTTACATCAGTACCATTTTGTATATGCCTATTGGCATGAAATACAGCTGCGAGGATCTTTTGGCAAAACAAGGTGCTACTTAAACACCCCCCAAAACCCCCACATATCCTGAAAAACACATGACTCCAGGAGCTGAATGCTAAACATTAAAGCAAAAGGTTAGATGCAAACCTCAGGAGAGGAATCTCAGATGTTGGCAGTGCTGCCGCTGAAGGCAGAAAATGAGTAGGAAGGAGGACAACATGAACTGCGATTAAATCCAGCTAGGACAGAAGCCAAACTGTTCTGGGTCACTCACACTTAGCCTATTTATAATTTTAGTACAATACAGATCATGAACAATATTAAAATAAATAGCATGTGCCTTAATAACCTCCTCTTCTTGTCCCTGTCATGCAAAGAATTCTCTAATTCTCTGCCTACTGACAACCTCACATTTAATTGCTTTTACACCCTTCCACGTGCCTTGCCCTTAACTACAACTCTGTCTAGCACAGCAGTATCAAACATTTAATTTTTTTCATTTTCTGCCCAACTCTATATCACTACATTTAACTCTAGCAATCCATAGAATTTAAATTATCCTCAACTGATACGAGCTGACAAGGTCTTTACAGCAGTACATTTCTTGTTGGGCTCTAAATCAAAAGAATTTCCAGTTAATCAGATTTATACTTTATATTTGACTTTAAGAACATGAAAGTTCTTTCCCTTCGTCACACCCCATTCTTCACGTGCAACAGTGTTGTTCTTCTGGTCCATCCATCTAATCCTGCACCAGTATAACCCAGTTCATTGCAGTGGGATGAACGTACAGGTAAAGGATGGAAAAGCCAGTACAGTATATTTCAGGGAGAAATTCTAAGGTTCTGAGTGTGACCAAGAGATAGCTGAAGATTTGCTGCTATTAACCCAACATAAATAACCCACCTTTCTTTGTCACCTTGTACTATCATTCGCCTCCACATGTGGATACTGCAATCTCTGGTTGTTGTCACTCTCCGTTAAGCTGTTGTGGACAGATTTTTTTTTCTTGATGAGTTTGTTCATATGATATGTTCTTCTATTCTCCATGTAGCTGCACTGCTTTTCAGGAATTTCGCCTCCCATAAGAGTGATTCTAACCCTGTGAGGTAATATACTGCATAAGACTGACTAGAAAACAGCACTGGTTTGCAACAATCCCCAAGGTCATTATCTAATAAGCCAGATATTATTAGATAGATGGATAAACAATAGATATTTATAGTTACATTTTCTTTCAGGCTGCTTATCTAAACCTCATTCAAACCTTCTGGCACTACCTGAATCAGGCCAGAAATCGTGCAAAAATCTCTTTAATATTTCTTTTGATGGCAAATACAGCCAATGGAAGCCTGGGGTTTTTTGGATATTGCATTCAGGCACGGGTCTTACAGTAACAGAACATCAGGAGAAGACAGTCTGAGGGCCAAAATCCTCAGGTGTCCTCACCTGTAGTACTTTCTACATGTTGCTGCATATGAGAATTTCTCCCTTCGCTCATCTGCCTGTCTTATTTCTCCTTTTTTCTTTTCTGTGGGTTTTGGGGTTTTGATTTTATTTTATTTTATTTATTTAGACTTTTCTGGTTTTTGATAGGTAAATGTGCTTCTTACAAACACTGTAAAATAAGATGCCATTTTCATGAGAAGAATATTTGAAATAATGTATAATGAATTGTTGCTTATGTTAAGAAGTATGTTAAGAAACATTAAAGCCCCCTATGTTAAAGTTGGGTACCTATTTCTTAGCTGTCATCCAGTGATGACAGGTGAGTGTATGGATCCCAGCCAGCCCTTGTACGTGACCTGACACTCTCTATCAATGCCTACCCTGCAATATTACTCCCACGTAGTGAAGATTTATTAATACTTTATTAACACTTGTACTGATGTGCCTCTGGCATAGTTTACTGCTGGGAACAAACCGGGGCTGCACTTGGAAGCATGAACTGTCAGCCTTTAATAATGTTGGATACAAACTTGATAAGAAAGGTGAAAAGCTAGAGCTTAGTTACCCATCTTCTGATTTTTTCCTATTTTTTTCTGGGAATTAACCTGCAGGATGGCTTAGCTTTGCTCATAATTTGGCTGGGCATGTGAAGATGCAAAAACCAAAAGCATTCATTGTCTAATCATAAGAAAGTCACTTTAATTTAGTATTTTGGTTCTACAAGAGCTCAACAGATATGGCAGAATTTCACTACAATGGAAGCTGTAAATGTTGTAACCTCTGGAAACAAAACGAAAATGGCAAAACCCAGGCTATTTAATAGAAATATTCAGTGAGGTTTGAATTTTTCACAGTGTCTCAATAGAAAATTAAGTGATTTAAAAAGAATAAAAGAAATTTGAAAATGAACCCCTGACAAAAGTAATCAGCCTGCATTGCACAAGAATCAAGACTGGGTGCTCCTAGTGGGCTGCCCACCTGAGAAGTCGAAGGATCTAGTCATTTTATTTCTTCAATAAGATGTCTTCAATGACTGATTAGCCAGATCTCAAATTGCTTGTAGTGATTCCTTTGGCCCTGGAGCAGGCCTAAAGCTGTTTGCAAAGAATAATAATAATTCAGTCTTGCTTTCTTATGAACCTCAACATTAGGAACCAATGCAGTCAGTTCCACATTGTCTTGAGTTTTTTAACTTACTGAAGTTGCTTTGGAGCTCTTCATCTCTCTCATGGAAGTCGACAGAGGATGTATTTAAATTTAAGTAAGCACTGAGCCTCTCACATTTGGCCTTTAAATTTTGGGGTAGCTTTCTTTCTGCTATTTTCCTAGGCTCCCCATACACATACAAAAGAAAATTTCAGCTCACTTGCTTAAGACTAGGCGACCCTTCTGGCTAACAGCATTAAACCCCACAAGTTTCTGCAACAGAATGCGACAAGGGAGGGAAGTGGATAGCATCCTATCTGACCACCAGTGAATCTCAGGCAAGTCCACTGAGCCGCATTTACCTGCAGGAGGAATAGCTGCCACTGCAAGACAAGCTGGAATGCACGCTCTGAGCGTGGCAGCAGGACATCTCAGGGTCTGCACTGGACCCTACATTCAAGGCTCGTACACCTTCTACGCTGTTTTGTAAAGATACTTTCCTGTTTAGTACTGCAGAGATAAAGGAAATTAAGTCAGCACATATGTTATTATCAAACAAACAAACAAAAAGGCCAGATTAAGTCTCTTCACGTACCAGAATAATATGATTTCAGCATCAGAACCTCTTATTTCATGCTTTATCTGAATTATTCTTTCAGGAACACAGAGCAGCCATTAACTCAAATAGTCATCATTACAAGCTTCAAATATTCTCATGCCTGCCTGCTTTGTGTACCTGAAGAGAACACTCTAACGCTAGATTGGTATCAAGATTTCCCGTAAGATCTGAAAACTTCTGTGGAAAAACAGGGCAGCGGCTATGGGACTTAACGAGAGACACTAAACTCATTCTGCGCTCAGAGAAGAGGAGTCTGAGAGGATGTGCACATTGCCAAATAATTCCACTTGCTATTCAAACACACAGAGAAAAAATGGGCTTAGTGTTTGCAGAAAAGGGTTGAAAAATATGAAAGCAAAATTGAGCACAGAAAGAACAAAACGCAGCATAGTTTACTCATGACAATGATGTAAATCAGCTTTTAGAATAATGTTGGAGAAAAAAACATCAAAAAAACCAACCTAGTGCAAAAGGATCTGTGCTATAGAAGCAGTTGAATGCTACAGAGAGCTCTCAATATCTAGGGGGACTTTCTTATACATTTATATAATTTATTGTGCCGTACGTGACCAGACACAAGCAAAAACAAGGACTCAACAAAGGACACTGCAGAGTGGTTGATGGGCAGGAAGAAAGTCCAGCAGGGCTGCACGATGGCACAGCATCAGCGCTGTCTGTGCACTGAAATGCAAATGTGCGTCGCTGTTGTTGGCTGCAGCGGCAAGACTGAAATTGGAGGAAGCAGATGCTGTAATCTGATGATGATGTTGTTCTTGCTGAGTCTGAAGAATCACTTCAAGAGCTAGTAATGAGAGTCGCTGAAGCTAGTGTTGATTACAGACTACATCAGAATGTAAAAAGATAAAGGTGATGACACTTCTGAAATGGCGTATTGCAGCCACAATATAAAGAAAGAGGTTGAGCAATGAAGGAAATTCTGTTTTTAACAGACACTGGATAAAAATGGAGAGTCCCAGTTCCTGGAAGAAGACATCTTGTTCTATATTCATGCATATGAACGTCTGACTATTAAGGATCTGCAAAGGGGACTGTGAACACAAGACCAGGTGAATCTCTGCACCTATTTACTCCGCTCTAGGAAGGGAGAACATGAATGCAATAGAAACAAAGCACGTGGATTAGAAAAACTGCGAGGATTTGTAATCTCAGGCTCTCTCCAAATGCCATCAGATACAACTTTGGGATAAAGAATAATTTTAAATACTCTAAAAGTATTTAATACTTTAAAACACTTTAAAATACTGCCACATATGTTTAAAAGAATGTCTTCACAAGGGAGTAGAAAGAAGCAACGCCAGAAGGAAGCAAAGGGAAGGCCAGTCAGTGATTTGAAACGGCTACACATTAGCTGATTTAAACTGAACGGGGTCCCAGATGGAGCCTGGAGCTGTTTTTAAAAAGGTTATTGGGCAGGTTTACTACCAGAAAACCCCTCACCTCAGGGACACATGAATTTGTCAAACAGATCCAGCTTTAACAAAAACATACTCCCAAGGATCAAATGGACAATCCTGCTAACAAATCCCCTGTTTTTCCAGGGACCTAAGATACTGCTCATATCCCTGATGTCTCCAGTCTTTTGCCTGTGGTGCAGGTGTGCAGGATTTTTGCCCTTTGCCATAGGTTAAACAAGAGATTGTTGTAGGCACGTAAGTGCTGTGGCCTAAAATAGTACAAACTAAAGCAAAGGATTATGGGGAGCATCTGCTTGAAAGGACTCTTGAAGAAGCGATCAAAAGACACCAGAAGACCTCAATGCCACAACCAGCTACTGGAACAGCTGAATATTTTGGCGTTAGTATTGGTTCTGCAGCGCAACCTCAACGGTGCTCTGCCCCTGATCCTTTTTATTTTGTCACGTGGATTATTGTTCTGAGTTAGGGCTGTACGTGGGTGCTATTTCCAGCAAGAGTCAGTTCTCAGCTTCTTTAGCTGTGAAATATTAAGTCTCCTCACTGTAATATTTTATCATATTGCATATTGGCCAATAGCCACATAATTTCCAGTTCATAAATGCACCACCATCAATCAGACATGAGTGCTGAGGAGGTGAAAGAGCTTTTGCAAAATTAAAGGGATTCCTAAGTCCTTGCACTACAAGTGACTCCTGTTTCTACCTGACCACTCATGAAACTGAGCATTCTCTGTGGTCGCCTACCCCAAGACAATTGCAAATGGTCCCAAGTCATCTGATTTCTATATTGTAATCAACTGAAACTGGGAAAGCGCTAGAGCATGCATTCTAGAAAAGTTGATGGCCCAGCTCGTGTCCCTTTAAATGTCACTGCTGTGTCACACTACTTCTGACACATTATGTCATGTGTGGTGTGATTTCAGAGAGCAGGCAGTCTCTCAGCCAAGCATGCAGCAGATGTTGAAGAGACCAGGTGGCCATAAGAAATGGGTAATTTTAGATCTCTCCAAATAGTTCAGCAGCCAGGCTTCTTCACTGCTTGTGCGCCACTAGTCCAAATCTCTGACAGCAAAGACAGCAACTTTGATTTCCCAATGAGCATCATCAAACACATTTAATTGTCTCTTGATCCTTAGGATTTATCCACTTGGGTTTGTAGCAGAAGGGTGGGTGAGGGACTAGTAGGGAGGGTAATAACAGCACAAGCACCTCTTAGCTAGCTACTTGTCAGGCTAAATACAGTCACAATTGCCAACCTGCGTCTGCTGTTCCAGCGAAGCTGATTTAGTTAACTCTGCCAACTTCCCACTCCCCATCCTCTCCGATACAAGTAATTTCGATATTGCCTCTACTCCCACCTTCCTGCAGCTGAGCCATTTCTTATTCTCAGTTCTGGTAAAGCTCAGGGCAAGCTACTGCTGTTACAGGTGAAGATCTGACCGCTATTCTGGCACCATGTTGTTATAACAGCAATGGTTATCCATACCAGATTTGCTGCATAACATCTTTAGTATGAATGGAGTTCAGCTCATGTAACTGCAGCCACCTAAAAGTCAGGTGTTTGCTCTAAGCAAGCTGTCAAAGCTCCCTCTGTAGTCCAGAGAGAGACAGAGGTGCTTTTCTAAATTTTCACCTCATCTATCCCAGGTGCCTATTTTAGGAGAGGAAGAATATATCTCTCTTCCTCGACACCCCACATTGACTATAGAGGGAGCCTAGATGATAAGCATAGATTCAAAGCCTAACTTTCAGAAGCCCAATAGGATAAATCCTGCTGCATCCTATCCATCATATTAGTTACTAAGTTACATTCCCATGTCAGTTGTGAAAGTAAAACGTACAGAAATTACCTCATACATAGCTGCTACATGTGAGGCGTTCATTGGTGGTGAGAACTAATTAAAAAACACCAATTTTGTATTTTAGGTAATGGTCTTTGGATGCCTGCACCAATTTTCTCACCTAATTTTCAGCAAGCAAGGAAGCAACTGCTCCTAGAGAATGTTTCCTTCCTTTCCTACTCGATGACTATATGCCATGGCAGAAGTAAAGACTTCAGGAAGTTGGGCAAGTTGCTGGTTCTGCAATGCACAATAAATCTGAGCTGTACATTATGTTGATTTAAGTATCTTCCAGCAGTCAAAGCTCCCTGGATTTTCAAGAAATAGATTGTGCTGCACTAAGGTCTAGCTACACGTGTGCTACCAAGAGCAGAAGTCCTTTTCACCTATAAATTTCAGCCCAACTCTATAGTTATAGAAGTATCACTTTACTTTTTCTTGTATCCTGAAGCCAAAGAGTTCATTTTAGGTAATAAATCCTGCATAACGGTAGCACAATCCAAGGAAGCAGTAACTGCAGTGATATAGAAAAGGTACTATTTTTCTCAGTCATGATTTAGGTCACAGCTTCATCAGATTGGTTATTGCTATAGCAACCACAGCTTTTGCTTTTGTACAGAGACTTCTAACAGTATTCCACAAGGTAAAAGAAACATTCTGAAACACAGGAGATAAACCAAAGACATAAAGGCATACAGCCTATCAAGGTAAAAAAAACAAACAACAAAACCAATCTACTTTCCTTAAAGATTGAACTAACACGTCATTGCAAAAGAGAAAGAATGGAAGCGATGAAAATAAATATAACAAGTGTTTCATTGACCCTGGTAGAAATGAAACCATGGTAAGGCTATTAGAGCTCCGAACACAAAGGACTCTTTCCTCTGGTACAGAAGGTCACAGATTTAGCTCCTGCGAAGGGAAAATCCAAGCATACTTCATTTACTGAGCTACTACACTAGAATAAGCACCTTTAATTATTTTAGTCTCGCTCTCTCTGCTTTCCAGACAATGACAAAGCCTTGTGAAGGCAGGCTTTTTATTTATTACCTAGCTCCTGTAGGACGCTTTACTTAACCAGCCTTGCCAACACAATGATTTCCTTAGGAAACTTTGTTCCTCACCGCAAATTACGTCCTATTAATTTAAAGAAGCAGAGACAAAAATTAACTTTCTGCCCTTTTGCCACAAACCTGCCATGGACCATTGAATATATACCAATCCTACCTGTTAAATGGACTTTGAATTGGCTGGTTTAAATTGGCACACCCCTGCCTATAACGAAAAAGTTTTTGAGTCGCCTTTTAGTTGAGCTAATGTATGAAAAACAAGAAAGGACCTAATAATGGCTAATAGTCAGCACTTACACAGCAGAGCACTTTTCATCTCCAGAGTGCTTTTCAGTATTAACTAATTAAATTTAACCCATTCCTGGAAGGGAGGCATTATGACTGTTTTATTGATCGGGTAAATGAGGGCAAAAGTTTGAATGGTTTAACCCCCAAAGTCAGGTAAAACCAGTAAGAGCCAAGATTCTGCACCTCCTTGCAAGATGTTCGCAGTATGTCAAGTCCATCCCTTCCAATAGGTCCATCCCTTCCAAAGGTGGTACTTAGTGATAGACCCCAATGGCTCCCTTGGACACTGAAAGAACAGGACCATACAAGTTTGTTAAAAATTGCTACTGAGAGGGTTGGGGTTTTTTTTTGCATAAAATGAGGCCTCAACCCAGCAAAGAAATCTGAGTACTGTAATTGGTTAATATTTATCCTGAAAAGCCTGTGCTGAAGATTTAGCGCTTGGCATAGCACTCTCTGTGGCATACACCCCTAACAAAGGACAGAAAGCATATTGCTTAGCAATGAATATCAATGGATGCGTCCTACTCGTGTCATTTTATATAAAAATATATTTTTGCAAACACAGACTGAGGTTTGGGCTGAAATAATTGTTCTTAGGTATGCCATCATGTACAACCATACTTTCATTCTTCTGGCCAGCTGACATTTGTTCAGATTTCATAATATTTACTTACTCATGCTTCCTTTTTTTGGCTGTATTTGCTGAACTATATAACTTTCTTTTTATCTGTAGATGTAACTGTATGCACTGCAGCAAATTGGTAGATAATCTAAATGTACCCACAGCTCTAAAATCTTCCAGCTGTTCGCTCAACTAGATCAAAATTAAAATAATTATATTAAAATGTTTAAGTATTTTTCCAGTACAATAATTCTAAAGAAGTCCCGCAGGACTTTCCCAATTTGTTTTCTAAAACTGTCGCAAGCTCAAGTTTGCCTTACACTCAGAAACTAGACTGTTTGCTTTATTTAATACAATGTTGTCCATCAGCCCACTTGTACTGCATCCAGTGTAATTACCTGCCTTCCTGACACAGATGCATCAACGTATATTTTCAGTCTACATACCAGTCTCTGACTCCAGTGGTCAGACATCACCCTGATCCCATAGATTTAGACTGTTGTGAGAACTGCCCTGAAATACAATTTCCATTTAATTAAAGGCAGTACAAACATTCCAGTCTCTATGGCTACATCTATCCTAGTACATATAACGGGCCAGGGCCCGTTCTTTGCCCTGATGGCAAGTGGCGAGGCATGGCTTGTGACCGTATGGCTACATCCTCCTTTCTCCATCCGGCCTACTGGGAAGAGCCCCTGGCTACTGCTGTTGCCTGCGCTGCGTCTGGGCATCGTGTGGAAGCGTGATGGCATGGGACAAAACTGTGCCAGGGAAGTTGCTAATAATTAAACGGTATGGACCACAGCAGGAAATTGCTTGAATCCCTGCCCTGCTCCTCTTTAGCGCATGAGTATAGGCATGGGCTATGGCTACATCTTAGTAAATAATACAAACTGGAGTTCAGAGAGTGACTCTTACCCCCACAGCAAAACCCTCCAGGCCCACCAGGAAGGGCTTCTGACTCACGCTAATTCCCAGCCATGCCCAGACATCAAATAATGGTATGGATGATCAGTGCCTGGCCTTCACTGGCCACGTTCAGTTTACCCCCGCAGATGCAGCCTGTGTGTCTTTTTAGCTCACAAGGCAACACAGCTGATTTCAAAATAATGAAAATTTTATCATGGGTTTCAGCCAGAATGAATAGACTTCGAGCAATAAGGATGTGTGTTGCCAAAGTTGTATTTAGGCCCCTTGGACAATGGTCTAAGAGAAGAGAGATGACAGACAAGACCCCACAATTTGGCTTGAGGAGTCTATATCATCCTCTGCGAGACAACAGCTTTCCAAAATTCAGTTGCACCTGGGAGATGATGCTAGGATAGCTTGGCTCAGCAAAAGAAAATTATCTGGGAAGTTTGCAACACTGCATTGAAGTTTGCATCAGGGTGGAAATGAGGCCACAGCCGTTGATAGGTAGATTGCCCCTGGGGTAGTCTCATAAACGCTGTTGAAATCAGCCTGCCCCAGGTGAACTTGAACATTGGTTGTCCTCCTCCCAAGGCAAAAGTCCATGACAGTGAAGACATTCCTTAGAAAGCTTTCATTGCCGTGCAGTGCCACTCTTTTACACCGTGCACTTACGCTAGAGCTAATGGTCTCAGCTTGGGATTTACCCCTGCTCAGACAGTAGGTGGGTAGGAGGATGCAAGATAAGATCCCCCAGCGCAGATGCTCAGCTGCCAGAGTGTAAGAGCTCCTTTGCTTTCAGCTGAAATGGTTTGCCAGTCCAGCGCTCTGCATTTGTGTCTGGTCTTTCAGCTATCAACCTTTTTTTTGAGCAGGTATTTGATCGCTGGTTGTACCTGTGTGGTGTTAGGTAGGACAGGGCTATCATGAACGCCAAACAATTGAAGGAGGAAAGGGAAATCGAGAAAATACGGGCTCAGCAGTAGAGGTTTTTCCCTCTGTCTTTAACAAAGAACTTCAAAGCTAAGTTTAACAACTGAAATCACAGACGGATATGATTCAAAACTATTCTGGGCTTGTTAAACTATTTTTAAGAATGCAAAGGCTTTTATTAGCTTAGCATACTATTCCAATCCACACGAGTAAAATGTAGCTTGTCTTCGTTATTCTATCAAGATTATGCACATTTCCCTCCTGACTCACGACCACACTGATCATAATGGCTTTAATTGATATTCATGTGCATGCCATATTTACTTCTGCAGAGTTCCCGTGTAATTGAGCAATAGTTAATGGGCACTTAGGGCTCTATTCACAAGAGATTACAAATGTGTGTGTATTGGGGAGCTTTTCCCTGTGGAGTTTCCATGTGTCTGGATAGGTGCATAATCAGCGCGCCAGTCATCAGACAGAGCAGCTGACACTCGTGGCCCTGGCGAGGGCTGGAGCGAGACAAATTCTCAGCCCCTTCTCAATTTGAACTGGGGGCGGGGGGGGACTGCAGCAGGGGGAGACGATTACGAGTCGGGGCTGCTCAGCAGAGCCAGAGATGGCATCCATGCAGATTCAGGATTTAGGTGAATCGTGGCTCCAGCCTTAATAAACCTGAGCTGTCTGCTTTCTCCCCCTGGGCAAACAAAACTCTCCTTAATTTTCTCGTAGGTGACCCTGTAGCCTGAGTGGACCTTCTCCATGCTCCCATCAGCGGGACATATGGCATCCATCACATCAGCCAATTGACCTGTTTCCCCCCATTTTCAGTCTTTAGACATATCCAGGTGTTCACAGATGCCCTTCCCCAAAAAGCATAAGAAAAATCAGAAGCACTGGGACCCAGCAGTGCTCCACTGTGTAACCTTTAAGATGTAGCAATAACACATTTCGATAGCAGACTTCACTGAGTGGAACCCCAAAGCACTTTACAAATTACAGAGAGAGGAATCACATTAACTCCCTCCTGATAAGCTGTCATTCCCTGTCTGCAATGCAGCAGCTGGTTCACAGCCCACAGCAGCACTCTACAGAGGTTCTGGATGGGCAGCGAGATCCGGTACAGCATCCAGTGGCAGTGCAGGAGAAAATAAACCAGGCACGGTGTGACTCCTTGGATTGGACAGTGCTTTTTATGTGTGCTTTCGGGGAAGGTTTCAAAGGAGAGTGATGGGGTGGTGACTTCCCTGGGATTTGTGAGTTAATGGAGTGAGGGAGAGGAATGAATAAAGATGAGTTTGCTAATGACGCTGCCACATCAGTGTGTTAGGTGAAAAATAATATCGTTTTTCATTTTTTTAATCTTATTTTCTTATGCTAACTAGTACTGTGCAGAGTTCATTCTGCTCTGGTTACTAGAATGGTAAAAGGGGAATTTCTATTTTATATTTAAGCTCACTCACAGTTTCGGGCACCAATGGCTACTGATTTTACTGTGTGCTTCCAGCCTGTTTCTCTCTGGTGTTGCTGTTTCTTAAGGTTAACACTGTGACTCTAACACTGAACTTGCTCTTCCCTTGTGAAAGCTGAAAAAATTAAAACTAAAGGACAGAGGAAAAATATAAAAAAAACCCTCAAGTCTGCAAAGTGAAGGAAGACAGGCTGGAAACTCCACGTTACTGGCTTGTGAAATGGACCCACACAAGAGCTGTGTGAAAGTCCCACTGGTGGCAGTTCTGGAGGAAACTTTAGATAACCTCTCAGGTCACAGTCCCCATCATATTTTCATGAGATTTGAAAGCTGCCACTCCTATGTATTTTTATTCTCTCACAAAACACACCTGGGTCATTCCTACTCGAACACAAAAGAAGGGTAATATTGTCTGACGATAGGAATTGTGCTTGTCTGAAAAACTGATTATGCATTGTCACAGAAACGTGTTTTCAGTGTGGAGTCTAGAAGCTGTGTCCGGAGACAACTGCTGCATCAGCATCCAGGTGGGCTGCCCGTGATATAACTGCCCTCAGCACTGGTGTCCAGAAGGCAGCTCAGGGTTTCTGGGGATGGTACAGATTTCTGCATATTTCAGCAAACCCACCTTTCCCATTGGTCAGGTAACAGCGGAGCTGCCTTCCTCCCTAGAAAAAGGTAGGCAAAAAGTTATCCTTAGGCTTCAGAATTGCTCAGAATTGGCATGAAAGAAAGACCTAGTGCGCTGTGTGGGGAGAAGTGTAAAAATACTTACTGTCAGAGTTAAAATACAAGACAGCTTACATTAGGTATTTCTCACACATGGATTTTCCTGATGTAGGTATGCTGTTATCCCATTGCATTCATGTGACGATCATCTTCAGATGGAACAGCTCCAGCAAAGAAGAATGAATATGGGAACCCTTTCTTGTGTTTGTCATGTTAGAAAAAAGCCCCTATTGTTCAAAAGAACAGTAACAACATTTCTTCCTAGTCCAGGTAGCATTGTCTTTATCACATCCTTCGTGGTGCTAAATGCAATGCCAATGTTTCATTGAACTTTTCCAGTCCAAGATTCAACTGAAAATTAAACCACTGACTTTGTATGTCAAAATCTTGGCTGGATGAGATATATTTACAGCACAGAAACATTTAAGATTGATCCAGCAAAGACTGGCAAAGTTGTTTGCTTTGCCCTGAGACTGGCGATCTTGGTTTCAGTGTAGGCTGTGGTGATACCAGTTCTGATATGCACCCTGCATTTCTCCTTGAACTACAAAGGCTGCTCTCCTTGCTCACTGTGTGGTTATCTAGATTAATTTTTCAGTGACAACAATCCCCAGATAGAAGATGATTCACACCTGTTAGCTCTGAATTTCATGGAAATGCAAAACTGTACGAGGTGAAAGAGTTCAAAGGGTCCCAGGGAGTTCCTAGAGAACATCAGCAAGTTGGTTTCATGTCTGTGACTGTGCTCTGAACCTTGCCTTTCATATGAGATCTGGGCTAAAATCCAAAGAAACTCACTTCTCCTGCTGCTTGATCTTACATGAATCCTCAATTCTTCACCCGTTCCATGTGTTTTCTTAGAACAAACCAAAGACCAGACTCACATAAAATCTAAAAGTCTGGTGATTACACTGTGCTGAATTATATAGTTACTTCATTATTACTTGCAGTAGAGAACTTGGTTCCATTATATCTCCTGAAACTATAAATGCCAGATTTTGACCTTATCAAGAGTTCTCAGAGCGAAATGTACATCTGTTCCAGATTCAGCCCAAATGGGCCGTACATCGTGCTGCACAATGTTGGTAGTGATTAGTATGGAAATGGCATTCGTGGGCTAGATGATGACCTTTAGTAGTGATGAAATTGAGGTGTTCATGGCACATCTTAGCAATATAAATTCATCACATCACTTGGCAGAGTTGCTCCTGAATGTGTAGGAATAGCTTCTTTTTTCTTAGAGGACCAGATGTTTTGGAGGCTCTCCTGGGGATGTAGTTTTCCTCTCAGTATGATAAGCAGCAGTAGTTTCCAGGATCCAGCTCATCCCCATTGAAAAACTGAATTCTTCCCGTTGGCATGGAGAGAAGAGGGAGCAAGGCGTGAGTGCCCTGCCTTTCAGCGGGACACAGTGAGCATCGCCCCGACAGCACTGAGCCCAAACTTCCAGGAGGACCACAGCACCGGGAAGCAGTGACAGGCTAACAGCATCCACCCACTTCTCAGGTCGCTTCCAGGTCACTTCCAGGGTTTGCAGTCACCAGCACTTGCTTGAATGTCAGCTCTTTCCCCATCAAAATATAACTTTCCTCTTCCTGGGCCAGACACACAATTTGGGCAATAATTTTAAAAGTAAATGTTTCACAATGAAAAATTCGAATTTTTTTGTTTGGTAAGAGAAAAAACGGTCTTGATTTTTATTTTGCTTTGGTATTATATTGAAATACAGTTCAGTATAATGTGTATACATTTTTCTATGCATCAGATTATAAATGTGCTAATCTCTTTGACATGGTCAAAAATTATTTAATTCCTCCAAATGAACCAAACCTTGGGAATTATTTTCTATTAAACATTTCAAATTTGTATGTGGTGCTTCACAACCAAAACAGTTTTTAAAATCTTTTAACCAAAGAAAAATTTAAATTCATTAAATTTCCCAGAAAGTTGGAATTTTACTTTTGGTAAACTTTCATTATCTTTACCAGGAGTTTTCCATGTACAGAATCCAAACTCAGTCACTTGCTACAATGAGAGACGTGAGAACGTTTTCCATATCAAAAGCCTGCTCAGATTGAAATCTTTTCTAAAGTTTGAACAACAAAAAAATATTCCTTGCTTTTTAAGACTGAGAGAAGAAAAATTCATAAATTATCTTTTCCACCTTGCAAAGAAAATATCTTTAAACTTTTTGCTGAGAAGATCTCACATTTCCATGCCTCAATTGAGGCTTTTAAAATTGTCAAAAGAGATTGATTTATGGGCAAAGTCCTGTATGTTTGTGAAAATGCTCCAACCAATGAAGGTGAAAGACTCTGAGGAAGGAAAAATTAAAGTCTGGAAGTGTTCAGTGGACACTTGTTAAACTTTGGCAGCTGCCAAACTCCTGCCTGCCTTACGGAGCAGTGAGCAGATGCTGAGCCAAATCAAAAGCTCTCTCACAAACCAGCAATAAAATTTTGGATGCATGTCAGTATATGGTCAATGTTTGCTATTTTCAGTGGAAATGCTAAACAGGTCATCCCATATCCCAACTTATCTTGATCACCCTATGGTCACAGTATCCCTCCGTGCTGCATCCCACCCCTGCCATTCCTCTGCGGCCAGAAATAGCAATACCATGACAAAACTGGATCTCACTAGAGCTATCCCATAGTGTTCCTAGTTGTGTGTGAATGAGAAAGAGATTCAACCTCTGGTCCTCCTTTACGTCACCTGTGTGCAAGTTTTCAGAAAGGATTAAAAGGAGTAGGAGGAAGGCATCCTGCTTCAGAAAGGATTAGCCACAGGTTAGATTTCTCCCCTCTACTGCCACTCAGTAAACTAAAATTCTTGGGTTTAATTCAGTCCACTTCCGCAGAAGTTCCTTACAGAGTGTCATGCTCATAATCTTAAAGTTTAATGGCAGAAGTTGTGATTCAACAGTACCCTGAAGCTTTTGCGTAACTCCACATGCAGGGTTTAATGGAGCTCTTCCCCAGAAGCAGCCAATTGAACTATTTGGCTGCAGGGAGCTTCCAGTATGTTAAAGAGCATTATCCCAAATCAGAGGGAAAAAAGGGCTTATGACCCACTAACTGTTCAACCAACTAGGTGTGTTTGGCTATCTGCTCCACAGAAAGGGTGTTAATACCAACTTGTTACATCCTTAAAAGGAGTAGGAGGAAGGCATCCTGGTTTGAAAGCACCTGCGTGTCCTGAACGTTGACTGCACCATACAAAGATGCTAAACTATCCTCAAGGGAAGTTGTTGAAATTGTAAACGGGGAGCTTATGACTTGTATGACCGCAGGGCGTTGTAACTTAGCACTACATAAAGCCACGTAGGGTTGAATGGTGTTCATGGGTAATCCCAACCCGTTTAGAATATAATTCAAAGCTTAAGGAGTCAAATGAGTTGCATAAGTTAGCATAAAGACAGCATCCACAGCTCTTTTCTTACAGTGCTACCTACCCATCTATAAATATTTATAGGTGTATATATAATGCAACTAACAATAAAAAATGCATCTAAAGCTCTTTCTTTGTGTAAGTGTATATAAACATGCACAAAGAAAGAGTGAATATATGTATTTATGTGGTATTTTTTTCGTTTTGTTTAAAACAACTTTTTGTTAATGTGTTTGAACAGTCCCTGGGAGTCTTTAGATTGGAGACAAGTGGGTTGTGTGACAATAACAAACATTAAACTACTGTTATTTAACAAAGTTTGTTAAAAGTAATTCCAAAGCCATCATATTTCTAATTAAGTTTGAAAGTGATGCATAACAAAAGGACTCAGAGAAAGTTTAATTTCATATTCCAAACTAGTTAGTCCTATTTGTTTGCTTTGAATCACTCATTTCAATAAGGTGAAAACTTGTGTTAATCCTCCATTCATCAGTTGCCTGGGTGCGTGTGAAATGAGTCATGTGGACAAAATAAACCACTGCTAGCTGCAATATTCTATTGTCCTTTAAGCTTCTTCAAGGGGCCTCTTCACAGGTACCAAAAAGCCACTCTAGACACTTCACATATTTTTGAAGATCCTCCCTTTTTTCACATCGCACATTACTCACTCATTGAAGAATAGCAGAAAACAGGCATAAAATGAAGGAAAAGCTGAAGTAGGCCAAACTCATTTTCTACACAGAGAGAGATAATTGGCACTGCAGTAATTTTGGAGAACTGAATTAAATGAATAAATTGTGACATGGGAAAAACTGAAAAGGACAACAGTTTCCTGGCTTGCACATAATAGTTACTTTGGACAGCATTTTTCTTGGAGACCAATTGATAAAACAGGACAAAAATGTTTTTCCCATTAATTGCTTTCAAACATTGTCCTGCTAAATGCCCAATTAAAAGGTAGAAGTGTGAGCTTCTCTTTTGCTTATAATGACCACATATTGGGGGGAAAAAATCAGTAGCAACGTCCTAGCATTTTCTTTTGTGGATGTGGAATAAAAAGATCAATGGAAAAAGGTTCTTAGCTTACCTTAAACTAAAACAGCAGCCTCAAAGCCTGCAGACCAGCATGGGGGTGAGGATGGGGTGGTGGATAGTGGGACACATACAGTATTGCTGCGCTATGCCGAAACTATCATTTACACAAAAAACCTTAATTACATAAGTTGGTAAAATACATAAGCATAAGTTCATAAATTGCCAACTGATACTTTGAAGGGGGTTATTTCATGTCCAGGAAAGAAGCAGTTATGTATAAAAACCTTATACCAAAGTTTTCCTTCATTTGATTTTTAAAAAATACTTGCTGTACAGACACGGTTCTCTGACAGTTAAAAAAAAATTCTAAAGGGTCAAATGAACGAAAGGCACTGGAGTCAAAGTTATGTCTGAGATAACTCCTCTGAATTAAAAGGGGGTTAATTCATCACCTTCTTATTAATGATATTACTTGATCTCTTAAAGAGCTGTCACTGCCAGTCAATACTATAAACATTATTTTTGCAATGCTATTTTTAACAGCAGATGAACCGGCAGAAGGAAATTATTCTTTTCTAGATGGCACTAACCTAAATCTAGCAAAATCATTTTAAAAGGAACATCTTGTTAACAAAGTAGCTTTTATCTGTCCATACATCTTACCTGTACTTTAGTAATGCCTATATGTTTCACAGGGCTTTACAATTTCTTGCAGATCATCAGGCAGGCTCATCCCTAGCCTTAAATTGAAAACACTGTAAAGATGAAATATTTGTACAGATTAGTTACAAAACACTTAACATAGCCTTGCACCAACTAGTAATACACAGGGAATCAGTAACCTCTGTGGTTCTGTTTGACTGAATTTAGTGACAAATCCTGCCTCATACGAAAACAATCTCCAATTTTCAGGTTGCTGTGATCTCTCTACAACAGAAGGTACAAGAAGTGCTGCTCCAAAATGAAGCATCGCTGCTGGATCCATAGCCCTTTTATAGCCATTTCTAGGCCAAAAGAGATAAAGTTTCTGAAGATATCCAGATTACAGTGATCCTTACATGTGGTTTGTTGTTTTTTTTTTCTCAGCATTCTAGATGAAATTTTTTGCCTCTGTCACAGAAAAGACACTGGTCCCTCTGGGGCAGTAGATTTCTCTTCAGCCTTGTTGCCTGAGGCACTGATTAAGTGAAGTGCTGAAGCACCTGAGTGACTATAAGCACATGAGCCATTGCACTGAGTCAGTTAAAGTTAGTCAAGTGCAGAAAAAGACCTTGCTGAGGGAAAGTTGTTGTGCAGAGCTATCTATTCACAGGAACACAAGGCAAAAAATACAAGCAGGCCTCTTCTACACATTTTTGCACTATTTACAGGGATTTAAACAACTCTGTGAAACAGGTCCTGATCAGAAATTTTAAACTATTAGTTGAGCTTTAGAGAATAATTCTCTTTTGTTTTAAGGCATCATGATTTATAATCATCCATGTAAAGGCTTTGCCTCCATAAAGTTCCATGTTTTGATTTTAAAAGTCAGACACCATTCCCATGCATGAGGGAGAGCACAAATATGATTGTCAAATGTTGTAAAAAGTAGGCCAAAAGAGAGCTGGGCAAAGAGTTTTTAAAATTTACATACAATTTATGTGTTACCTTATAGTACAGAATATCTTGTTTGGAACAGAGAATACAAAAAGCGTCACAACAAAATTCCGCAGCAGTTCCGTCCTTCAGCAACCATCCTCATCTGCAAATGAAATGGTTCTTTCTTTAAAGCAACTCATTTTCTTTCAAAAGATCCCGTTAAAGCATATGCTACCTGCATGTTCGAGCTATTTAGGGCACTGTCTGTGCTGGAGGTAAAACCCTGCTTTGCCTTCCCTCCTTACTCCTCTGAATGAATGGCAAAGCCTTTCCTGGTTGCCACAAGAGAAGGATTTTGCACTAAAGTTGTTATCCTAAATGATTTCAGCAGGGACAAACGGGAGCCGTGATGGCGGGCCAGTGCTGTGCCTCTGTGTGGAGTCTTGCCACACACTCATCTACCTGCAGAGCAGGTTTGGGCAGTGTTAAGGACCATGACCACCTCAGGGCAAATACCATCTCTTTCCATGATTTTGGAAAGTGCTTGCCAAATCATAGGGATTGATCTAGGCCAAATCTGTGGTTAGTAATGAAAGAAATGGAAGAAGGTGGACATTTTCCACTGGGGTCCCACTGCTTTGCCACAATCTCCAAAACCATGTTCCTCCATGCACATCACAAGCCTGTTAGACCTCCAGGTCTGAGTCTCTGCAGCTGCATTCTAGTCCAGTGGGATGCCACCCCTTCAGAAGTTAGTATCAATAGCAACTCTGATATTACCTGATTTCCCCAGGTGTACTGATCTCAGAGGGAAGCAGTTCTGCTCCAGCCTGACTGAAATGGGTGGTGAACAGTCTTGTGGTTATATCACAGACTTCACTGAAGAACCCCTTAAGGTAAACTTATATGCCTTATAAAAGCATTTACGTGCTCTATGTTACATGTTCTGGTTTGCCTTCCCACTTGCCCCCTACCCTGCAGTGACTGGACAACTCAGAATAGCTTTGGGTGACTTCTTGAAGAGACAAGGAAAACCCAACAGCTGTCTCCTAAAGCTGCTGCCAGGGTGGCCTGAAGGAAACTCAAATCGTGAATCCCTCTGAGAGGACACTAAATGAGGACAAGAGCCCTGAGCATGGCACTTCAAGCAGCCGGTCCCTGGGAGTGGTGGCTGGAAGGGACTTTAAGAAAGGTGCTGGGGAAAGGAGACCTTCCTGCCTGGCATGTCTCACAGCAGCTCTGTATAGCTCTCTTTCCCAAAGGTCTTTTTTTTTCTCTATCATAGCTTGTGATCACTGCTTGTATCAGGTTCGATGATAATTTATCACCTCATTTAAGAATTAGCTAGTGCATGACCTTTTGACCAACAAATAAGAACTGATACATTTTATCAGTCCCTATAGATTCATTTAAACATTGCAAGTTACTTTACTACAAGCTTGTGTGCTATGTTACACCATACAGAGAGCTAAGAAACCCTCTGTACTTTAAGCTGAGCTTCCCCTGCTTCTGTGTCCAGGACTGCACTCGTGCTCTTCTTCCAGCATCTTCTGTTAATTGTCAACTGTTCACCGCCTGGTACCACTCATATTCTTCTATCACCTTGAAAATATGACTTTTTCTTTTTTCCATAGAGTTTCACTCTTCCACGAAAGGTCCTAAGTTCAAATACACAGTGAAGCCATTGTTTTCTTCGTGTCAAGCCTGTATAAAATGACATAGTGCTATAGATATCAGTGGAGCTACTCTGAGAGGTACCTGCTAGAGATTTGATTCTGATATTCTTACTGGTAATATTGATATTTCTACCAAAAAATCCAGGTCATTCTTACTGCTCGTGTCTTGCATGGGCTGCTCTGCATTAAAAAGTAATGTGCATTTTCTATTTTTGAAACACTGTAATGATACTAATTTTAAATTTTTTAATATACAGTTTCCAACAACTGAGCTTTGCATGCTTTGCCCTCAGCCATATATGAACACCTTTTGAAGGCTGTAGATGAGTAGATATCTCTTTTAAGTAAAAATCTATTGAGCATAAAATGAGTAAAAGTCCAGTAACAACATATCATTAAGGTCTTCTGTGTCATCAGATCCATTACGCATTAATGATTCCTCCAGATAGAACTGAAGAAGGCTGAATTTACATGTACACTGTATATCAATAATAATCATAGTAGATACTAAAATTATTGCATGTCCTTAACAGTATCCTGCTGGATATTATAGCTTCTATGGGAATATAAAACAGATAATTTTTGTCTCCCAAGCAATTTATACAATACAATTTTTTTATGTCTCTGCTACTTTAAATGGAATTAGTGAAGGTAGTATGTTATCCTCAGTTACTATCCATCAGAAGTTATGTTAAAATTGATTAAGTATTACTTATCTTAAGTACCGTTGACCTATTTTCTTTCAAACCTGTCACACATATATATAAGATTAAATATACAGTAAGAACCACGCAAGGATACGGGATGAAAATTTGGACCTTAGAACACAACGTAACAGTTGGTTGTTTCCAGAAGAGTAACTTTCTGAATATTCAGGAGCTATTCATAGGATGCGATTTTAACACAAGCCTGGACAGTGGATGTTTTCTTAGAGATTCATGTTTTCATTTCCAGCCTCCATAATCTTCTTTTCCTCAATCTCCTCTTTTCTATGCTCTTCTATTTCCTGCTCTCTTTTTCTTTTTGACCACAAGTCATAACTGTAAGTTCGCTTTTTTAATGAATGTGTGAAGAAACTGTGCTTCTCATTTCTCTTTCAGAAAGGGCCTTGCCTGACCAGGGTTCATAACGACAGTAGGCTGCCAAAATGAAGGAACAACACAACTGAATCTGACTGTAAATATTTTTTAATATGTCCCTTGATCCAACTGTTGCATGTTCACGCCCACTCTCAGACACCAGGCAATTCCTGCATGGACAGAAAGCGTCACCTACCATTCTCTTTTTTCAAGGCAGGGTCCTGAAAGTGCTCCAGAAGCACAGACATTTATGAAAATCTTGCTGTGGGCAACTAACATTTTGGAAGCGGATACTCACAAAATTAAAAAAAAAAAGTTATTTTTATTGGAAATAAAAAGAAATTGAGAAGATGGAAGATTTTAATTTCCAATGTAGTCTACCCTTACAAACCTGAAGTTAGATTTTTTAATATTTCTTAGGCTGTTGATTCCCATATAATCCGAATTTCTGTGCTGTTTCTGTCAGAATGAGACACAACATTGAGGCTCGAGTGCTGGACCTGGATTTCTGGCAGGGATCATCCCTCACACACAGTGATTCATGGAGCTTTCAAGTTAGCACAACACCTGCATAGATGCATGGCATCATGATGGAAGGCCTGTGTGGCTTCCAACCACCTGAGCTTTCAGAGGAGATCTAAGTACAATGTGGGCTAAGTTCAGAAAATGTAAGAACTTTTCCCTGAGGAATGCTTTAAAAAATAGTGGTTTCATCTTAACTCTTGTAATCCTCGTGATCATCTCTGTTGTGATTCACTGGGCCCTTCTTAGAAAGAATCTGATGTCCTGCGCAGATTAGCTTTCAAAACCGAGGTCTAATTTTGGTATGTGAAACATGTATAAGCAAAAAGTGATTATTCCCCTCGGTTCTGTACTGGTGAGGCTACATCTGGAAAGTTGTGTCCAGTTTGAGACCTCTCAACACAAGCGGGATGTTGGCAAACTAGAGTGAGGATCGCCAAAATAAGTGGGAGGCTGAGGCATCTCTTGGACAAGAAAGACTGAAGCTTGTTTAGCCTGGAAAAGAGAAAGCTAAAAAGGAAACTAATTGTTAACTTCAATTACCTAATGAGGGGTTATGGAGAAGATGGAGCCAAACTCTTTTCAGAGCTATACAGCAAAACGAGAACGTGTAATAACTGCAAGGTGCAGCAAGAGAAACATTGCATGAACATGGGGAACGGGCTGCCCAGAAAGGCTTTCAAATCTCCATCTTTGAACACTAAGCTTGTTCAGAGATATTCCTGAACAAACAGCTCTATAGCCTTGCTGTGAGAAGGATGTTAGACAAGATGACTTCCAGGGTCCTTTTCCGCCTAGATTATTCCACCCTATTTCTGCTGGAATTCATGTGGGGTTGTGTTGGCTTTTTTAATAAAACCTGGAGAATTATATTTAGGTTGTATCCATTGCTCTCCTCAAATATTCAGCACAACCTTGTCCTTACTATATAGACTACCTTTACTGGTTTTTACACACACTTGCATTCAGAAATTCATTTTTTGGATGCCCAAGTTCAGGCCAGTTCTCAGGGTCTGTTAAACTCCTGCCAACTTTGTGGACTACAGATGAAGATGTGTATTTTCCCTATTTCTGAAAAGTCAAGACTCTTCATGGAATCACAGAATCATAAAATCATAAAATCATAGAATGGTTTGGGTTGGAAGGGACATTGAAGATCATTTAGTTCCAACCCCTCTGCCATGGGCATGGACACCTCCCACTAGACCAGGTTGCTCAAAGCCCCATCCAATATGGCTTTGAACACTTCCAGCGATGCCTGGGCAACCTGTTCCAGTGTCTCACCACCCTCAGAGTGAAAAATTTCTTCCTGATGTCTAATCTTAATCTACCTTCTTCCAGTTTGAAGCCATTACCCCTTGTCCTATCACTACATGCCCTTGTAAAAAGTCCCTCTCCAACTTTCTTGTAAGCCCGCTTCAGATACTGGAAGGCCACTGTAAGGTGTCCCCAGTGCCTTCTCTTCTCCAGGCTGAACAACCCCAACTGTCTCAGCCTGTCCTCAAAGCAGAGGGGTTCCAGCCCTTGGAGCACCTCTGCGGCCTCCTCTAGACCTTCTCCAACAGGCCCATGTCTCTCCTGTGCTGAGGGCCCAGGGCTGGACGCAGTACTCCAGGTGAGGTCCCACCAGAGCAGAGTAGAGGGGCAGAATCATCTCCCTCAACCTGCTGGCCACACTTCAACAATGATGCTGTTGGCTCTCTGGGCTGCAAGTGCGCATTGCCAACTCATGTTGAGCTTCTCATCCACCAACACCCCCAAGTCCCTCTCCTCAGGGCTGCTCTCAGTCGATTGTCTGCCCAGCCTGTGTCTTCTTGACTCACTCTTCAGTGAGTCATGTCTTGTAAGAAGCATCAAAAAATCAGTAGTTACAATAGAAAACTGTGGTTATATCTTTGGCTCACAAATTGCTTAGGAGGTCTGCGAACATTCCCCTGTATATTTGTAAAATACTAGGGATCCTTTGAGAAAGGCCTGAGCAAATTTCAGTGCTGCCATTTTTCTTTTATTTCCCATTCTCCCACATGTGCTAAAAGACAATGTCTTTTCAGATTCTGTCTCGTATCAGCATAAGGTAGTTCACTAGATTTCATAAATTACATCTTCTGCCTTTTTATCAAAATACAAAATTAAATTAGCTGATGAAGACCTTTTGGTGAGACTGAAAATGTTGTTCACAGGTTAATTCAGTCTTGCATGTGAAAAGAGAGATCCCAGACCTGTCCCACATCCAGAGACTCTTACATGTGCAACCTGTCGCCCAGGTCAGGAATAAAACCTGGCTTACTTGCCAGTGGAAAAGTAAGTTAGCAAAAACCCTTTAAAATAAACCATTAACTTCTGCATGGTCTTTTTAAGAGTAACTGTGAGCAACAGGAAAATTACTGTCTGCCTTTTCTGTCAGCAGGTAAGAGGGTTTTTAAAGCAAAATACTCATAATTTTACGCATTGCCCATGCATCAGTGAAAGAAGTGGAACAGAACAATGTCTGATCCTGGTGAGTGTGAGAACAGGCTTAGACTTAATATTCTGCAGGTGGAATCCTTCTGAATGCTATGGCTAACAATCCTGAAAAATATCCTACAGTATTGTACCAGGCACCTTAAAATGAAAATCCTTTTAGTTCTATTTATAGAAATTAATCAAGATCAAGCCTAGAAATTAGTCAAAACATTTCAACTGATTTTTTAAAATCAATTGAAACTTTTCATTCTGCTTCAGAACTCATCAGTATTTTTCCCTGACCTTCTCAAATTTTCCAACACAGAGATTAGTCTACATACAGTCAAGTTCTCATACCAGGTCAGTGAGTCCTTCCTAGTGGCTAGACTGAACCAACCTAACGCCACCAAAGGGCAACAGTCACAAAGCTGTATGGTAAGTATTCTTACGCATTTTTTGCTGAAACTCTTTGGAAAGGTATATCAATCTGTATCTTCGAAGGGAGTTTATGTAAAAGACATTTTGGTGAAACATAGATTCACAGAAATGTTTAGGTTGGAAGGGACCTTAAAGATCATCTAGTTCTAAACATGGTGAATGGTTCTTTCAATATTTCAACTGCTTAAAAACAAATCTTAAAAATGTGGATGTAGATATTGGCAGTGTCTTCCAAATCAGGCTCAAAATTTCTAATACTGTCTACAAAATTCTCCCATATATATGTACTTTAACTTCTGTATTTACTTGCCACAGCCCAGTTTTGATGGCCTGCAGATCACACTATGTGTGTTTTACCTCAACAGTGCTCGAAAAAGAATCTTAATGACTAGAACGAATTCTTTCTCAGTGAGACAGTAATGTAAAATCAAATACAAATTCTCTTGTACTGCAAGGACATATATATATCTATCTGTTTCTCTCTTACTTTCCTCAACTGTCAATTCAAGGAGACTTTGTTGGTTTGACAGGCTACCCAAGCATTGCCAAACATGCAAGAAAGTCTGCCTGGGTACCTGGCAGACATGATCATGTGTAGGTTTTTTAGACCAGGTTGGACAAACATCTGTCAGGAATGACGCAGGTAGACGTGATCCTGCCTTAGGGGAGGGAGCTGGACTAAATTACCTCCTGTGGTCCTCCCTTTCAGCCTTTTATTTAATGATTTCACTGCCTTGGGGTAAGGTGACACATTGGGTCTGATCTTTTTGCCTGGAATGTCCAAAAAATTTTACATCGGTTACATGTGGCTACATAACATCATACCTTTCTGGCCACCACTTCTTTATTCCTCTGTCTTTCTTTTATCTAGGGACTATACACAAGCTCACACACTTCCTCAGACTTTTTATTAAAGCGTTATTAAACCATGCAAACTGAAAGCATAATGAAACAATATGAATATTAGGGGCTGAAAATAACCTTTGGCATTCCACCCATTTTGCAGTTTGTACTTTCCC
>NW_009648785.1:2379706-2466006 GCF_000708025.1 Charadrius vociferus
TGTCGTGTAGGTGTTACAGAATTTGTGAAGTTTCCTGGCTGGTTCTTACAGTTTGTTTTGCAGAGCCAGAGGTTTGTATTCTGAAATACTGGGAGACAGAAGACTGCAATTGGGTGAAGGTAACATATTTGTCAAGGGGACTCTGTAAATGCTGCTTCTGCCCTCTTTTGGAAGAATTCATGCATCTCCAATGTCTGGAGTGCTTTAGGTGCTTGACACTGGGAGCAGAACTTCAGTTTTGACACTGCGGGAACAGCTCTCTCCCATCTCTTTGTGGTCCCCAGCACCATTATCACTGACTTCAGGGGATGCAGGAGGTTTTACCTACACTTTACTTACTTTACACTGGTTCTCTTATTGAGTTCAGCTACTGCTAATACAGAATAGATATGAAATGTCACGACTTCACATAGGGCCACACTGCAAGCAGGTAAAAAAAAAAAAAATCAGTTTAAAAAAAAGAAAGTTTGTACAAGAGCTAAAATGCATCCTGTTTATTTCAGTTTGTGAAGTACCTGTTCATGGTCCTATCAGCAAGAAGGAACCTGCGTCACACCATTTTCTGACGAGCGTTTTCTCTCTAACTGGTCTGCAGTCTGTTCGCCTTCAAGCACATGGTTATGAATATTCAGTTCTCACATATAGTGCCTGGTATCTGGGCACTCATTCTGGGACTGGATTATTCTGTCATCTCCCTTTCCCTTTAAAATAACTACTGTCCTAGGAGAAAAAATAAATTAAAGAAATTTACCATTCAAACTCATACAAATATTGCACAACAAGCAACTGCTTCAGATTAAAGTCATAAAATCCCACATTTACATCCTGTCCTGAAGGGAAATAAACGTTTCCTTTTTAAGAAACAAATAAATGTAGATTCATTTGCACAAGAAAGCAGCTTTATTCTGTTCTTTAAGTCTTGATCCAACTCCTGGTTAAGTATGTAAGTGTCATAGAGTTCAATTATCCTTTGCTTCAGAGTATAGCCATTTTTTTAATGTGTGTATTTATTTCTATACTTAGGCTTGAAATATGTCCAGTTCATGTCTGGTAAATGCTAAAACAGAAATACAGCAGGACATGAGGACAGACTCTAAATGTAACGTAGCTGCCAATAGCCATAGTTCAATTACTGGCTCTGTGTGGAACGCTTATTGTATGTTGATCCTTCTCTGTTTCCCTTTATTTTGTTTCTTGATCACTGGAGCACTCATGTCTCTTTCTGGTTTGATATTTGTAAGTGTTTGCAAAGTACTTTTTGAGAACAATTAAAAACCTACAAGTTCTCTCTCACTTGCTCCCTGTAAGTATTCACCAGGTGCTCTCCAGGCTCAATTGGATGGGTAATCTAAGACACGTGAAATTATTTCTCCTCCCTAGCAAGACAATTTCCATTATTTAAAAAGAGGTAATAAAAAATGATTATCAAATGACACGCTTTGCCTACCACTTGTAAATATTCATTCCTGGCTCATATCCATGAATCCTACAGAATACACAGTGATTTCATGATCATGTGAGCAACCATCTGAAGATTCTCTAATACCCTGGATCGCAAGGAGCAGAGGAGTGAAGTGATTATATTTATGTGCGCTTTTTTTTCCATTTGTCAACAAGCTCTGCTTTTTAAAGTGTAATAAAAAGATACACAGATGCTCTGTATGCTTATTTTTTGTATTTCCTCACATTCTAAAGAGCTCACTGGAAAGGCACCTGCATAAAACAATGACACAAAGAATGGTCAATAACGACTGAAAATAGTGTTAGTACAGGTGTTGTATGAATATCTTTGATCTTGAAAGCTCTGCTTCTTTTAAAAGCTTTAGGAAGAATGAATGTGTTTAAGTCAAAGAAAGAGCCTACGAGTATTGTTTTCTAAAGTAGACAGGAAGAAAAATCACTGACTTTACTCAAATACCTGCTACACTGCAGCAAGAATAAAGGCTGAAAAGAAGCTAAGGCTTTTTATATATATAAAGAAATATGAGTGGATTAATTCAGCTCGCACTGCCTCACCAATGGCAAAAAGTGTCATACATTATTCATAACCCTCTGATGAGCTACTTCTAGGCAGCCTCAGAAATGTAATTTCTAGCATAAACCTGATATAGATACCCTTCTCTAGGTTCATATCTGTTAATTTTCCAGTAGTTTGAATAGCAGGATAGCAAATATGATTGCACTCTGAAATGCTGACTCTGTTACTGAGTTTGCAGCAAGATCTGTAGAGGGTCTGTACATCTGCAAAGATCTCTGGGCTGACATGGAGTCCTCACAGAGGCTGTGTCATAGCCAGGAGCTACATGTGTTCATTTCCTGGAAGCAGCAAGACAATACAGGTGTGAAAATACCTGCCTGGCTTGTAACAACAGTCATGCGATGAATTAAGAGCACACAGCTTCAAATGGTAGAAGGCTACTGGATCTTCCAAGGTATAGGTGTCTGTTCAGGAGGAGTCCTATTTTCCAAAAGTTGAGTCCTTGGTAGGTGTCTGAAGTCAACCATCCAAACACCCAGGGAAGTTCAGCTGCCTGTTTTCCCATTTTGAGGTGTTTAGTGCAGTATTTTTGCCAAGGACATGGTGCAGCCACATGATGCAAGTACTGCAGCGCAGCACGGGGCGGGGGGGGGTTATTCCCTTGTATCCTGTTCATTTTCAGACCCACACTACCGTCTTTCTTCAATTAGTTCACCCTTACGAGTGGAGTAAAATATCAGAAGTTAAAAGAGACAGTGTAGCCCGTTCAGGGTTAGACCCTAGGGGCTCAGCAATAACCTGTAGCTCCACAACATGTCATATCTGAAGGTTCATTTGAAGACGGAAGTTACTGTCTCCCTTGAAGAATGAACTCAGCTTAATTCTTACATCTCTTGACAGCAGCCTTGGCCAGAGAATAAAGACAGAGACCTTCTCCTGAGCTATTTGATCCTTGATTTTAGTAGCTAAGATCGGGGACCAAACCCAAACCTCAGACCAGTGAGCTGAGAAGGTTTTTTATTCACTTCAGTCAGACAAGAGCACAATGTCATTCCCCAAATGCAGAGGAGTTAAAAATAAAAGGCAGATATAATGCTTTCCTGAGTCTTTCCTGTAATCAAACACTAGATGAGGACCTCATACATAAAGTTGTTCTTAAAAATTTGGATATTGGTACTTCTTGCCAGCTGAACATGAGCCAGCAGTGTGCTCAGGTGGTCAAGAAGGTCAACAGTGTCCTGGCCTGTATCAAGAATAATGTAGCCAGTAGGACCAGGAAGGTGATTTCACCCCTGTACTCAGCACTGGTGAGGCTGCATCTTGAGTACTGTGTTCAGTTTTGGGCCTCTCACCACAAGAAGGACACTGAGGAGCTGAAGCGTGTCCAAAGAAGGGCAACGAAACTGGTGACGGGTCTGGAGCACAAGTCTATTGAGGAGTGGCTGAGGGAACTGGGGTTGTTCAGCCTGGAGAAAAGGAGGCTGAGGGGAGACCTTATCGCTCTCTACAGCTACCTGACAGGAGGTTGTAGCAAGGTGGGAGTCAACATGTTCTGTCAAGTAACAGGTGATAGAACAAGTGGAAATGGCTTCAAGTTGCACCAAGGGAAGTTTAGATTGGATATTAGGAAGAATTTATTTACTGAAAGGGTCATCAGGCATTGGAACACGTTACCCAGGGCAGTGGTGGAGTCTCCGTCCCTGGAGGTATTTAAGTGTCGTGTAAATATAGTGCTCAGGGACACGGTTTAGTGGTGGGCTTGTCAGTGTTAGGTTAATGATTGGACTAGATGATCGTACAGGTCTTTTCCAATCTAGAAGATTCTGTGATTCTGTGATTCTTGAGAAGGCATAATAAAAAATAAACAAGTAAATTATGTTGGTTGAAGTCCAGCTCAAGTCAAGAATGATGGTCAGGGCTTCAGAAGAGAAGCAATGTTATCAACCAGAAAGAATGTTTATTAGAAAAAAATAAACAGACTGATTTGGTTCACTGCTGTAATGAGGCAGTGAAGTGTGCAGAATGTCCCTGTGCTGAGACCTGTCAGCGAATTACAGAGTGATGTTGGTGGGAAATGCAACCAACCTGGTATCCAGCTTTTCAGCTGAATATAACCACTGCTGAAGCAACTTGGCTCTAGATGGAAAGAGAGGAGATGGGTGTCAAAACACATCAGCAGTGAGTCAGCAGCCTGTGGAGCTGGCTACTAAAGACCCCCTTTCAACAAGCCAACTGTAGGGTGACAATTTCATTTAAATTAATTTATTGTTACGATTTTGATAGCTTTTACTGTTAAAGGGTGAAGTTATGGCTACAATAAAGCCAAGAATAGAGTTCTATATGTTCTAACAGAGACAATAACACAAAAGAAAAGGAAGGATATTGTATCTCTGACATCTGTTTCAGAAGGAAAGGCGGGTTGGAAAATAAGAAATCAATTACTTAAGATTTAACATTAACTAGAACTTTCATCTAACTGTTTTTGTTGCCTTCAGAGTTGACATTTAAAACCTGCACTCCCCTCTACAGTTCAAGGAACTCTGCTCTAAGTTTCCCTTAGAAGACACACTGCTTTTTAGGATCCCAATAGTAACCCTGCTCCATTGTCACACTAATCCCCAACAATGAGATCCTCAGCCTCAATAGCAGGAGAAAGGTTTTACAATACCAAATTTTCACAAAACCAAAGTGGCTAAAAGCTACTGTAGCTCCACATTCCCTGAGGTGTCTTGTGAAAACATTCAGCAGCTTAGCACCGTACTTAGCTGGGTTTTTTTTAAGTTTTGTCTACTCAGCCCATGTCTGCATTAAAAAAAACATTCAGCATCTCGGGATTACAAGAGCAACAATTAAAGTAAAGCCTAAAAGCTGACCTCTCTTCAAAACCTTGAGCTATTGCTGTGCAGGAAACTATTTTATACTTAGGTGCCAATCTTTGCATAAGCCTTAAGCTTCCCATAAGCAAACAAAGACTAAAGAAACATTCGTCTCCACCAAACACCAGTGGCAAACATAAACATAGGGGGTTTTTGTGTATCTGGTGAAAAGATGGTTTGGGAACGGAACCATAATTCACTCTAATTGCCAGATCTGACTTCTGCTCTTTCAGAACAAAAAGATAAATTTGAAGCTTCACAATCTCTTTGGTCAACTCACCTACACCAGACATCAGACACTCTCATTTTCACATAGTCTCGTGATAAGTTTAACTTGAAAGTGTTCTTTAATGTCCTGGAAGAGAAAAGCAAAGTGAAGAAATATCCCTGACACGCTAATGCTAGGCCCCTTAAAGCAAATGGTATGACAACTGAAGCTGAAAATAAACCCTGGCCGTTAGCATTTTGAATCACATCTTCTTAGGATATAAACCAATTTTTAAATAAAAGTCCACTATAAAACTGTTGCCAAATGCTTTAGTAAAATAATCTTTTACGAACAAGATGGAAAGCTCATAGAAAAATATTTCCATTGAGATACAATGATCAGGGATGGAGTTTGCTGAGTTGCAAATGTCAGTGCTGCATAGCTGTGAATTGGTCAGGTGACCGGAGTACCTGTGTCCTTCACAGGGTGATGATACTGGGAAGGGAGGAGTAAACTGCAACACACTTTTTAGGTGAATATAATACTGACCAACCATGCAATTAAAAGTGATCTGAAACTAACAGTAAAGTCAGATTGAATTTGACAATTAAACCCAGGTTCCTCATTCTTCTCTCAACAACAAAGTCAGTCAGAACATTACATTTCACCATTTTACGATAAGACATTTTGCTTATTCATCTTGAAATATTTTCTGATCTTGACAGCTGAAGAACCAATCATCTACACAGACTGAATTGAGCAGCATTAACCCAGAGAAGGAAGCCCCCTTCAGGGGACACTTTCTGTCCAGGAGGTGGATCCACAGCTGTTCTCGTGCCCCACAGAAGAAGTCCTATGGGGCCAACTCCCTGAAACCACCAATCTCTGCTTGTTGAAAGGCTGTCTAATGCCATACGCTGACTTAAGTGCTAAAACAAAGAAGCTGCAAAAATAACAGGAAAAAAATGGGATAAAATCCACGGCATCCCAGTCTAGTTCTAACTTAACCTGACTGAAGAAGGAAGTAGAAGAGATTGGAGAAGACAGATGGCCCAGCAGTGATATTTATCCTTCAGCTACTTCATAGAAAAAAATATTGAGAAGAATGAAGTCAGCTTTGACATGACGTCATTTTTGTACGATGAGTAGCCCAGGATTATAGGCAAGGTGCATTTATAGATGATAAACTATCACTGATGGACTGTTTGAGGGCAGGTTGCTTTCCCAAGTCATGGAGGAACGATAACTAGCATTTACATAGCACTTTAAGTTAGCAAAGCGCTTGTAGGTAGGTGAGACACAGGGAAATAGAACTCTTTCTCCACACTGTTGAGGGAACCGAGGAGAATAGTTCAACTTAAGGCCTATTCTGAGGAATACTCACATGATGTCTTTAGCCTACAAGGAGGCTTTGGAAATATTATCCACAAAATACATTTTTTCTTCTTTTTTTATAACACATCTCCTATTAGGGAAAATAGACTTTTTTAATGATGAGAAGTTCTCACAGTTCTCATGAAAAATTACTAAAATTAAGAATATATTTTCTTTTCCATGTTTTGTTCTGTCTAGCTCATTCATAATAAATGCTTGTCTTTATCAGACCATCTTTGTCACTAACTAAATCAATGCACAGCTTTCCTGATATTTCTACTTTAAACCACCTCACACTGCTGTTACAACACAACTTGATGTGACCATCTGCTGCGCTCAGATTAATGTAGGACAAAAGAAGGGGCAAGAGTGTTCCCAATGTCTGTCCTCTCTCCAGAAGAACGACCAGTAAGAGATTTCTTGTTTCTCCCCAAGGAGCTTGTTTGGCTCCCTCTGTTCTTCTTGCACAAAAATAGGAGGTAGAGCAGAAGGTAGAGCAGAAATTGTCACCAGCTTCCTGAGGTCTCAGAGCAAATGTAACATTAATTGAACTACTTACACTGTGTCTATTGTAAAAGCTTCAGAATTAAAAACGTGATACAAACATTTAAAAAAATTCAAAAAAGGCTGTCTTTCCCAAATGAGATAAAACATATTGAAGTAGTCTGGCAAATCAGGCAAACAGATAGCTAAGAGACCAACAGGATTTCAACATCTTTATCTGACAAGTGAACAAGTGTAAAGGTAGGCAGTAAATGTGAGAAAAGTAAGAGGAAGGAAAACACTCAAATGAAAGAAACAACAAAGGATGCAAATAAGGACATTTCCTCCCTCCCACTCTCCCTTTCAGAGAAGCAGCCTCTTATTTTGTACTAGGAAGATACAAGAATGAGAAGCTATCCTTTGAAAACAAGATAGAATACTCTTATGCTGGTCTACTGCCTTTCACATATCTAAACTAATAAAGGCCAGCGCACCAAAAAATGTGGGTATTATTTTATACACAGTCAGCTGACGGTTTTTAATGAACACATATGTAAGTAGACTGTGATTCCAGGCATGCTAAATTTAATCCTAAGGGCAGGGTCCCTGGACAAATTTTAAGATTACTTAAAATTGGCCAACTGCAAACCATACGTTCAGTACTTTTCACACAATCTGCAAAGCAAAATGAAATAGCTACACAGGGTGGGATCCACTTACATATTAAGTCTGTGTGTTACCATCTAAGCACATGCCCATGCTCCTCATAATGATGGAGTGTCCCGAGATGGCAGTGGCCAAGTGATTGCATTGAGATTGCACAACACCTCCTCTCTGTAGCTTTGCAGAGACATGTGGTCTATTTGCCTGAGCATAATACGAAGCTCATATAACTTTGCTGTGCCTGGACAGTGCGCAAGTATCTTTAGACAGAGGTGCAAAGTGTCATAACGCAGTCCTTGTGATGCTAGTCTGAGGGTCTCTGTAGGGTGTCCACTGTAAAGTATAACATATGGATTGACTCTGGATACCACTCTTCAGCTAGCTAGCATGTCATGAACATGCTTGTTGTCATATCTGTTCACATGTGTGGAATCAGACACTGCTCTGAGATTTGTGAGATGTCTTCCCGTACCTAAGAAGAAAGCCAAGGCCTCCATTTCATCTCACCAGATAAAGCCACCAGACTTCAGGTTGTGGGAACCCCACAGTGGCACTAAAGTCAGAAAACACCAAGCTCAGAAGAGGTGCTCAGCTATATAATAGTACAATATCTGGCCCACTGGTCCCATCTGACCAAAGGACATTTCAGCAGAACATCCGCAGACAAACATGTCTGGATGTGTTAGACAATCTAAGGTGTTTCTGAAATTGCCAGACTTCAACCCTTAAAGATTCAATTTGATGCCTTTGACACACTCAGAAATCCAACAGTAAGTATACTACTATTAAAAGCCACATTTCAAGGACAACTAATAATATTTTTGGCTCAATTCCTTACCTCTACTCCACTTGCACCCAAGTTTTAGAAACTTAAAATAACGTCACCAATCACCTTTTAAGCTGTTTCTCCCTGTTGTATTCGGGACTCATTTTGGAGTATGAAACCACCTATAGGATGTAATTTGCAAAATGAATGCCCATCTACATATTTACATATATATAGCTGTTTACAAACATCCATTGTTTTAGGACAGAAGAGATTCCATAGTTTCTGGCTGTCTGACACAGCATCTTCATGAATAAGGTCAGAAACCTTCGTACTCTTCCGCTTCACTCTTCTGTTGCTGAATTGCAAAACATATTAGCTCAAAAAGTACCATATATGGTAAAGATTGCAGAGCTGTCTCAAGTCTGGTCAGCCTGGAGCTGAGACATAAGAATTGGTGTCTGTCTACAACCATCTCTGTCAAAGTACCCTTATGGTGGCATTCATCTCACATAACTTGAGGTATTTAAAAATTAAGCACCTAGTTCAAGCTAGGCTGCTTCTCTAGCAGTGAAGAAAGAAACACAAGTAGGATTAACAACCCCAACTTCTTGAGGTGCCAAGTTCCAACTGTGACTCATTCACTGACCGTCAACTTAAAATTAAGGAATATTTTCATCCTGTCATCTTTTTTGTCATGAACTTGTTATGCAAAACAGCATCTTAAACCCCTTTAGCCTCTAGGTCCTCCAAAATTATAAATAATGCATGTCATTGCTAAGAGAGGCCATCAGCAAAAGATGATGCAGTCAGCGTACTATCATTGGCTCTTAACTCAAATGTTGCAGAGTTTGTTCAATTCTCTACAATATTTTTTTTTACCAAATGAGCCTAGAAGTTGGAAACAAAACAAAACAAAACAAAACAAAACAAAAAAAGGGGGGAGGGGGGAGAAGAAAGACCACCAGCTCCAGCTGTGTTTTCTTAAGAATAAGACATACATTGCTTGTGTCATCCATTTGGGTGTGCAGATAGCAAAATCTCAGATGTCTCCGTATAATTAACAGCAAAGATATTTGATATGAAGTGGTCATAAAACCCAGTGACAGAGTTGTGTGAATGTCTCAAGTCCGTGGGAATTCCAGAGACCAGAGGTTCGGAGCAGGGGACGAGGGTAACGTGGGGGTGCGTTCAGAAAATAGGGGCCTACGATGGAAAATGTTGCAGCTGTACTGCATGTGGAAGATTTCTTGCACAATGGGTATGGTATTATTTTTTAATAAATAGTTAAAAGAGTGTCTGTATAGAACAGGTAAGTAATTAAAATTCTTAACTGCGCAGTCAAACACATACAGCAGCACATTGCCAACTACAGACAAAAGTAGGGCTGTACAAGTCTGAACATGCACCTATTTATTAAATCTTATTTAAAACACTGGAGTAAGTGCAGTGTCTGATGAAATATTTAGGGTGTTTAAACGTGCCAGCTGACAGAAAGCATTTTTTTTTTTTCCTACTGGCACAAGATTATTTTGTTTTGCTTTTTTCTCTCTGTTCTTTCAAAAAAAAAGACAAGGTAAATGATTTGAACAGCATCTAAGTACAAGGTTGGCTTTTCATGCCTCTAGTTTCAGCATGGGGTTTTCTAAAAGAAGTGCTGCTGATTAATTGAATAACTTTTTGTTTTCCTGCATTTTAATCCATAGAATTTCCTTTGTATTTCTAAAGGCACAAGCGTTTGCATATAATATAACATTGTGCTACTTAATATCACCGCATGGCTGTGGAATTGGCCTCAAGTATAATTTAAAGCTAGACAAACTATTCTTTTGAAGTGGATGTCCTGGTAGTGTTTCTGGCAAAGCTCAAAAAAGGACATTGTATTATAAATTCTTTGAAATACAGAGGTCTTACCATCCCCCGTTCTTCCTTCAAGCAATAGTAACTGTTAATATTACTGCTAACAGACCCGAACCTTCATATCACCTTGCTGTAGCCTAACAGCCCTACCTATACCATTTTGGTAAGTCTTCCACGACCTCCTTTGCAAAGTACATTTTTCCCTTTGCATGGCACAACCTCCCAACACAGGCACACACTCCCAAATAGCTGTCCGTTCGTTACTGACCTATTATGTACACGCAGAAGCGAGCTGACCACTGTAGAAATTGCTTCACTTCTAGCCAGGCTTCTGCCCCTTGACTGGCCTGGGATTTGTGAGCTCCACCCAGCATGTCACCCCCTTTTTGACTTTGTGTAAAGCTCCAAGAACCCAGAGGTCGTTATCATACAACCGATAACAGTCTTTTCTGCTTGGTAAGTGTTGTTTCTTTCACACTGATCACTAGCTATTTCATGCCTCTGTGCTTACACCGAGCTTCCCGTCAATGGTAATGGTTGTCTTGGTGTGTATTGGTGCAAAATATATACCCCTGACAGTAATGAGAATTATTTGCATGCACACACACAACAAAAGTCATCTCCACCTTCTGCTTGCTCTTTCTTGCTGGCTTACAAACCTATTACAAATTATTCCTGATAAGGTTATTAACACATTGCGTTTGAATGTGATGGCTTTGGTTACTCCATAATAATTACTCAAGTTCCCCCTTCAGTCTTCCAGTTACTCTACCCATTTTGCAGGCTATTAAGCATGGAGATAGTGCAAATTACACTACACCCATGCGTCTCTAAGGTCATATCAAGTCCATTGCCATTTACTGAAATGCAAGTGGTCAGCTTTCTTGTCCATGCGCATCCTGGGCTGCAGCCCCCACCAACATGAAAGATGGCAAGGCAAGGAGGGGAACAAACCTCAGTGAGCTCTGCCAGGCCATGCCACAGCCACTGCTGTTGGCACCTGGCCTTATTTTGAGGTGACAAAAATTAAGATGGGGAGAGGGCAAGTCAAGGCTGAGCAGCAGGATCGGACTCAGGAAAGACACAGGGATCTAAGAGGTGGTAGAGAGCAAGCCAAGGTAGAAAAAGTAGGAAAAAATAGAAACAGGAAAAGGGGGAGAAGAAGGTGGTCCATCCAAACAGCACTGCAAAGCACTGATCTAGATCTCTTCCTCCCATGACTGACTTGGCTGGATGCAGAGGTTGGCATCACGCCACACAGGGAAAACCATAGAAGAAACTACGGCTGAGCTCAGTGACCATTTCAAACCCTTTAACAGAGTGAAAGTCTGAGGGATCAATTTCCACAGCTGAGAAGGACTTGTTTCTACTCTGAGTGCTGTCCATGGGAGTTGTAGCCTTCAACAAAAAAACATCTGAAAGATGCTGCGTTGAAGGCCGAAGGGACACCATGTATTTCAGCAGCAGCAGCGGCACCTTGGCAGATCAGCCATTGAAATGCCATCTAGAAAAAGTGGCCCTATTTCACAGCATCATCCGTGGGCATTGCTGGTCCGCTAAGTCCGATCCATAAAATTTGTCTCCATCTTCCCTATTAAGTCAATGCTTTTAAAGTCTGAATAGGCTTCTTCATAGCCTTGATACCTACTGGATCGAATGGAAGGATTTACTTTCACTGCAGCACGTATTGGAGCAGATCTTAACAGAACAGTCCAAAGACTTCCCCAATGAGCAGCCTAAAAGACCGCAAAAGACGAGCGTTTCTTTTTTTCTTTGGACACTTTGTGAATCATCAATCTTCTAGATGCAATCCTAATGTGAGCAATTAATTTATAACTTATGCAGTTAATGATTGCAGCCTGGTGTACTAAAATTTTGCTGTTTTCTCAAGATTGCTCATCCTTCAGATTAAAAAATATCTGTTTATTCTTTGATTGTTCTGATGGCTCGCTGGTAGGAAATTTGGTTATTTTGTTCTGTTGTGACTAGTCATGAAAGTCACACGATCTGTGTAGTTTCAAATTCCAGATTGGATAAGTGCAAAAGCACCCACATCTTCAATTTTAAATCAGCTTTTATGGTTGGCTTTTCACAAACATTTCTACAAGAAAATTGTCCACTTTAAACCAAAAATGAACTTCCTTTCCAAATTGCTTTATTATAACTAGTTGTCATAACAGCTGTTACCCAAAAAGTGTCAGAGATATACCTAATAAAAATTTCACATTTTACGAAAATATTGAAGTGAGAAAACAAAAATGATATTTCACTATTCCAGTATTTTCAAGCACAAGAGTACATTTAGATTGTCAGATGAAATATGAAATAGGCTGAAGATAACCCAGTTTTAACAAACATAATAGCCTGCTGCTTCTTGTATTTGCTGGCTCCCCTCAGAAGTGGCAGTTTCAATCTCTCCTCTGCAAAGAGGTGGACTAGAAACTTCTTTTGTGAAAAAGCGAAAGCTGAGAGCCTCACATAATAATGTAACTCCGTGACTTCGAAATTTCAAAAAACAAGTCCACATTGAAATGGTGACAAGTGTAAAATAAATATCCACTCCGCAGAAAGGGAGAAATTGTTATCTAATGTAGGTTGACAAGACTTGAAGAGGAATCAGGTCTGCATGAAGGTTGGACCTTGAAGAAAGACTACCGAGCCACGTCTACTCCGGGGCACGAAGTGCCAAATGCGAATAAAACAATGTGCACATCGTGTGCCTTGATGCTGCTTGAAATGGAATCTGCCACGGGCCTTTTTGGCAAGGATAATAGTCTTTGTGTTGGAGAAGCTGCTTCTGTGCCACTTGTCCACACGCTGGGGAAGGGAAAGGCTTGCCGCGGCGGGCGTGCGGTGGCTGCCAAGTCTCCTGCTTTGCAGCCAGGGAGGAATCACCTGGAGAGCAGGGGGCAGAGGGAGGGAGGCTTGGTTTGGTCGCAAGGAAAGGGGGATGGAGAAGGGATTGAGAAGGTGCCACCGATCACAGATTTATGGCAATCACCACTGTACCGCACCATATACAAAGAGATCCTGCTTCCCCCCTCAGAGACCGGTATTTTCTGCCTTCTTGGCTGCTTTGCAACAGACTGATACAGATATTTGCAATATTACTGATGTATTTGCAATAGCAGGTACTGATGTAAACTTAGCAGGGTATTTGGAAGGAATGTGGGATGTTTCGTTTGTAAAAGAATATAAAATTGCTTAGACAATATGTCTGCAATTATTCATATTGTGGTAGTAAGGAGAGACCCTACTTAGACAACCATGTCATGTTTGGTGACACATATGTATTTCTAAAAATCCCAACACTTTCTCCTCTAAAGAGCTCTCCATTTTAGCATGGGATGAAAACAACAGGTGGATACAACGTAGAGGGAAATAAAGGAGTCAGGGTAACGGCGTATTTATCATCCAGTAGAATAAGTAGCAGCACAGCAGCTGCTCGCCTATTGTCAGATGTTTTCCAGCCACCACAGAAAAAGTGAGTTTTAAGGAGGGGTTTGAAGGAGAATAGATTAGCAGCCTTATGGCATTATTATGAGGAGATATGCATATGCATAAGGAATAGCTCTGAGAAAGTAAGAAGGCTCTTGGACTAACAAGCGATGAAGAGAGGCATCATGGGGACTCCACAATGTGGTGAATATTGAACCTGCTTTCATATGTAAACATACAGCATGCTACGGGCTCACAAGATCACTGCTGCCTTTCATTCAGCATCCCAACACTGCACATAGTGGTGGCTGCTGTGTCAGTGATACATTAAATACGTTCAGTTAAATAAACGTTATTAAAAATGTCTCGGCATTTGAATACCAAACGTAGTGACAGTGTGGTGAAGAAAAAGGAAGAAAACGGTAACAATTACATTCTAGGGTCACTGGAAATAACGGGCAATTTGCTATTAATGTCACCGGAAGCTAGATTTCACTCTAAGCATTTTGGAAGGGATATAAACCTGTAACCTTCAGGGCATAAGCAAGCCTGCAGTTGGACTTAGGGAAGGCTTTCCGTATTGATAGGTTATTTTACAGGTACCTGTTGCAGGATTCCCACCTTACTTTTGCGCAGGAATGTACAAACCACAGCTCTGACTCCTTGCAGTGAGCCTCCTGCTTCCAAGTAATTTATTGATGTAGCTGCCTCTTAGCATAGAAACTTAGGAAAACATTTTTTAATAAGTTCCACAAGAATTAGGTGAAACTTTCTTCATTTTCCAGACAAACCTGATTTATTTTTTCTGTCAGTCCTTTGCATCAATAATATTAGGAAAATGACAACATTTACTTTAGGACAGTGAATGTGCTTCCACATGAAACACATGGGCCATGTCAGTACATGTCCATGTACTGCACGTAACCTTTTCGTTTGAATTGTACATGTGTTATGAACATATTCGCTGGGGCTACAGTAGATGCTGAACACTAATATTTGCACAGGAGGTTCTGTTCCTGCATTTATTCCTCAGTGGGCAGGCTCCTGCCCTCCTTTGAAGGCATTTATAGGAGTGAGGTTCAAACAAAAAGTACTGCAGACTGAAATCAGCTGGTGCAAAATAATATACGAAGGCTCTTTGCTATACTGCGTGAGCCTGAGACTGGATCGTATCGCTGCAGGAAGCCGTGGGGACTATGCTGTATTTTCATTAGGTACTTGGATTTTAAATGATTTGAAAACTGCATTTCAAGTAGAGGGAAAATTTGCTGAATGGCCTCTTCGCCTGCCTTGGGAAATCTGTGAGCTTTCCAGTATTTCAGATATTTCCACAAGCAAATAGGCACTTCTAGAATATCTCTTATGATTTATCATCAGCAGCGCTCAGTATAGAAGGCCACTGGAGTGCCTTGGCATTCTGCAAACACCCTGAACAATTTAGAAATGTTATTTTGCCTCCTTATCAATAGATGGAATACATTACAAAGCCCAGCCCTGATAGAGAGCTCCTGCTCACACAAATAGTGGACCTAGCATCAAACAGAGAAAGATTTTTAACTCTTTCCCCTCTCCTGTCATATACCACACCAAGTTCTTGCTTCAGGGCTGCTACAGTGTAAAGGCAGGTGAAAAATCATAAAGGGAGACTTCTGGCACGCTGACAAGCATCCACTGACCCCAAGAAACGCGTCGTGCTGGGCAGCCCGCTCTAGGGGGGTGCCACCCCCAGGGGGGAGTTGCGCAGCAGGGAGGGAGGACAGGGGTCTGCCCCCTTGCGCCACCGGAGCATGGACATGAGACCAGAACTACATACCCAACAGGGATTAAACTGCACTATTATCAGGTTATTTTCTGGGTTGCTTTATCGTTCCAGCTGATCTGACCCCTGCTGTGTTTTCTAGCAGTTAAAACAGCTTTTCAGGCAGTCTGATTTAGTTTCACGTGCATCTTTCTGTTTACCACTGCTTCCAAACCAGCACAGGCTGCATTTACCTCTTCAATACAACTTCCAGAGCAGCTGATGTGTTGAACAACAGGACGAGCTATGAAAGACCAGGGGATTAGACATCTCCCTTTATGTTTAGGAATGTTATTTAATTTCCCTCCAACAGACTCAGAGACAGAATTCTATAGAAGGTTTGAGAAGGAAAACTGAATTTCATCATGGACAAAACCAGTTCATCTCAGTGTCTTGCATTGTTTTATGCTTTTTTTTTCTTCTTTTTAAGGAGTGCCATGGGCGATATCAGTCGTGTAGCCTTATCAGTTTCTATCTGTTAAAATACAGGGTGGATTTTCAAAGGGTGGGTAGGAGTCCAGCTCCTGTTGGCTTTCAGTGGGTGTCTTACCTCTCCAAGTAGCCTTATAAAATATCCCCCTACAGGTGGAAAACCTGTGAGGGAGCCATGCGCATTCTGCAGTCTCCTACACTCAGTTTTATGCTCCTTTTTTAGCTGATTCCCACTTGTCTGGGGCCAGAGACAGCCCAGCGTGACAGCTGCAGGGTGGCTGTGGTCACAGGCATGTGCTCCACTTCCAGGCAAGTGAAGGGCAAAGTGGGATAGGGAAGAAACCACCTCCTTAACCCCCCTTCATGAAATCCATACCGGCTACAGCGGATCTCAGTTTTCACAGAAAAGTCCTTTTGTTGCTCCTCTGCCATGACCTCTGTCTGTTTGTCTGTCTGTCCACCCAGAGACTGAAAGCACCAGCTCTTCCTGAAAGCCTAGAAAGTGCCTATAACATTGTGGGTACTACTGCAAACAAACATTAGTAAAGACAAAAAGTCCTATAAGATGTTAATAGGAATGCGAAGGCAAATAGTCTTGCAAAATGCGGGAGATCAGCCTCAGTTATTCAAAGAGTCTTTCCTGGACCTCCTTGTTTATCATTCCATGATAAGGGATATATTTATCTTTTAAATTCTTACTAGTTAAACAGAAGAGCTTTGCTTTCCCAGAGGAACGATTTTCCTCCATCCCACCGTGAACACCACTGCCTCCCTGCCCTCCCCTCTTCCCGACACACACAGCTCCTGGTGCGTGGAAACAGCAGTGGGACATGTCAAGTACATTTTTTCTCCTTAAAGCACGTGTACCTGGGAGGTCACAATCTTTACAAAGTCAAAGTTTTGTGTGTTTGAGAGCTTTGCCCTACTACCATGTAATTGAAATCAAGCTTTTAAAAGCTCACGGCAATGTGTTTGTTCTTTAACCTCACCCAGCGAAAAGAGAGGGCTTTGCTGAGAGAACCCATTGTTAAGCTCCTGCACTTAACTGATAAGGCACTGATACAACCAGTAGCAAAGAAAGAAACTAATAATAATAATAAAAAAAAGATTCACATGCCTTCCTTCCCCAGTACATTAATGCCCTGCACAGATTAATTTCCCAAGTTCTCAGCAAATGAGGCGCATCATCTTTAATCATATTAAAATATTGTTATGAGACTTATTTAATAACAGGCAGATGTAATGAGTTCTCACATCAGAAAATGGAGGGTTTCCTGCCATTTGAAGGTCTGCTCATTATCCGTTCTTACATTTTAATGATAGATGTGTCTATTACTCAAAAAACTAGAGGATCTATTTGGGAATGTTGTAAGAATAAATGACTGGAACAATACTTACACCATTTTACGTCATCTACCATGCATACGGGACACTTATGCTGTTCTTTGAAGACCTCTGAGCACATGGGGATGCAACACAAAGATTTAAACGGGACAGAGCTGACATTCTGTTTGCCGGGAACCGGGAGTTCATGACTGAACTTTGCAAGTATTTGGATTCTGATTTTTTTTTATTCATGCCAAAGACTATTCACAAAAGCATTTGCTTCCTCAGTAGAAGGTTTGCAGAAGCATGATCCAAACTTACCAAGTCACACTTATGGTGTGTCATGCAATTTATAAACCCAGAGATTTCCACTGACATGAGAACGCCTTGCAAGGATTCAACCATTCCCACACTGGCTAGCTTGCTGATCCACAAGTTTTCCTTTCCTTGCATCATGACTTCTCAGTGAAAAAGGAACAAAATTTTAAGATATGGTTTCTACTGGCCTCAACCTTCAATAACACAAAAAGATGCCTGAGATCCAGCAGTGAAAATCCTAGAATGATGGTATCTTTAAAGATGAGAAGTTTCCAAGGACACTAATTGAATTCAACCGGCAAACATTTTTAAATGGAAAATTGCTAGTAGCCAAAAGGTTTTTCCTGGGAAACCACCCAAAGATAGAACTTTGAGCTGACTTCATCAAAGGAGATTCTCAACTGTGAAAAATGATAACACCCCCATGGCAAGAAGTGCCTCAAAATCAAATAAGTCTTGGAACAGCAGTAACTGGAAGGGGAGTTTGTTGTGATACAGCAAATATCCATGTGCTGCATCTGCGAAGAAACAATGTGAGACAGTCTTTGAAAGGGGAAATTTCCAAAGCAGAATAAAGTCCTTCCAAAAAACAGAGAGAGCTGAGGACCAAGATGCATTTACTGAACGGTAAGCCAAGCCATTTGGAATAAGGACAAAAGTCTATTCAAAAATATATTCCTCTTATTAGAAGTAATTCATGAGAAAGAAAGAGAAAACCTAAAAACAAAGCCATTCCCAGTAGCTTGACCAATCTTTACAACTGAAAGCTGCTCATGTCCCTATTTAATGGCTAGTCGTACTGTCGAAGTGGTATATTTTTACCTTCTCAGCCAGCAGGTAGAGAAGCATCCTCAGAGCTAGCTCACTTGCTCTCAGGAAGCCACAATGGAGCGGTGCTGATTTCTAGAACCAGAGAGGTGACTGCCGGTGGTGCACACCACGCAGGGAGGCCTTCAAGACTTTATTTGCTGCTTTGTCACGGTGGCAGTAGAAACACAGCACAAAATGGTCTGGTTCCCACAAGGCTGCCATCAAACTCCTCAGCACAGAAAACAGGTGGATGCCACTAGCGTCGACGCAGTTTTGAGCAGTGTATAAGGCAGCAATGACTTCACACCACCTACCTAAACGTTACAAGGGATTTTAGTTGCATCATGGCCTAATGGTAAATAATTCAGCAGAAACTGAGAATCACATACAAATACAGACATAGCCAGAAATATAAAATAAAAAAGATCAGAGGAAAGATCCATTGCTAGATTTGAAAGGTCATCAGTAAAACCCTATTTATAGGCTTTTCTGACCAGCTGAAGCTCTGTCCCTGGAGGTAAAAGCTCTCTGAAATGTCCCCGTGTGGGCAGAGCAGACCGAGCCATTCTAGCGAGTGAGGAAAGGTTAGGCTCAGGGATGAGTATGAGTGAAAAATATTTGGCTAGACTCCTGGTACAAACTCCCACGCAACGCTTTGAAAATCTACCCCTCTATGTCCTTAGCATTGGTTTTCAAAGTACAGCAGCCTAGAGACAGATGTGCCATTATTGTTTATGGTTCAAAGGCAGAGAACTCGTTTGGTGGGGAAATAAAATCCATACTAATAGAGCAAGTACCAAAAAATGTTCTAAGAGGGAATAAGCATGTTCTAAGGTGTTTTAACAATCTTCTGGCTCCTAGCCCAGAACTCAGTTGGAACAGTTGTATTCATCTCTAGGCCACCACTCTTTGAACTTATGGAAACCTATGGTTATATTTAGCTAGTTAAAAGATATATGGCCAGCGCATTGTAACCCTTTTGTCAATGACTCCCCATTACAACTTTTAATTTTATTGCTTTTTAACCACAGTTGTTTAATTCATGGGTTCAGCTAAGAGGGACGGAAGGCAGTTGATGGATGGTGTGACAATGGCACTCCTGGCTGCTGTTAAGGCACTCATCATCTTAGGAAGAAAAACCAGCTCGCACCACTCTCCTCAATGGCTGATCTCAAAGTTACACATGCTCTGAACCAGCCCTCTCTGTGCATATGGGACTATTAATAGATCTGCTGTCAATAAAACAATTTGCAGGCAGAACATCCCCTTAGATCGGCAGCGTACACAGGGCATTGCTGCAGGGAGATTTCAGCACTTAAGGATGAAATTTAGCAGGCTCTATTACTGTACGGGTGCTCGTTTGTTAGGCTTTTATTGCAACATTTTATTTTACTGTTATCAAAACAGTTTTGAAAGTCCAAAGAAAGTTAGAACCAGAGGAGAAAGCTTTTAGTTAGGGTGCATCACATGTAGAGAAAACAGGGCAAAGCAGCTGAGGCTGGAGAGTCGAGGTTGTTTCAAGCAGATATAATTGGAGGCTGTTGTCACAAGAGGCTTCCTTCCCTCCTCTCACCACCCTCCTGCTGAGTGATCCCACAGTGCCAGGACCAGCATCCAGGCAGGCAAGTGACGAGACGGATGAGTTCCCTAAAATCAATTGGGGGAGCAGGGTAATTTTCAAACCTCACTGGGGTTTGCATAAGTATGGGTAGAATGGAGGCAGCAGAAACTCATGTTTGGAGGAAGGAAAAGACAAAACTGCAGCTTTCAGCAAGAGCCCGCTCAGAGTTTTGCTTAAAGTAGTCACGAAACAGCAGCTTGTTGTTCATTAAACCTACAGATCCCTAGAGGGAGGAATATGGTGTGAAGGGAACGTGAGCTGTAATTCTTTCTGGGGGTTTACTGTCATTGCTCGATGACGACAAGCAATCTTGCAGTCACCATACATTGCCTGCCTTGAGAGCTGAGCCCATCAAAGCGCTCAGGGAAATTGTTATAAATAGGAGTTGGAGGCAGTCCTTCAATTCAGTGCCTAAGTAACAAAGCAGTTAGACATATGTCTGCTGTGAAGACTGTGTCTGAGCGCCAACACCATTCCCTTCACATTCCCTGTTTCACTCAAAACCAAAGGGGTCATCAGTTGTGGGCTCAGCAACTGCCACTGCAGCTGTCTGCAAGGGGTCCCAAACTCTTGCTGCCTTGAGGAAGCCTGGAGGCACCTGGATTTCATTTTCCTTAGGCTCTGGAGAAACCTAGCGAGATGGGTGAACAACCTCTGCAATAAAATCAGAGGGGAATGTATGTGAAACAATACAGCAACATGTAAACATTTTGAAAGGGCATCATTACATTTACCGCTTTCTATTTTCATATGTTTAATAAGCTAACCCAAAGCTTTCCTAAACTGCTTGCAAATATTTTCAATGACATATTAGGTGCTCGCTCACTAGCAGCTGTCTGCTGTTCCTTCTAAAGCCTCTCGACGGCAGGTACTAACAGCCATGATAGGGATTTCACTTGCAACAACCTTGAGATGTAACCCCATGCACAGCCCTCAGTTCGGACTGTACTCAGCAGAGAGGCAAATGGAGGCTGAGGGAAAAGTGGACCGTAAGGGCATTGTACATATTTCAGCTCTTTCATACCCCTTGGCTGTTGTACACGCTTACTAAAAATTAGACTCCAAAACTCATCCGTGTTCATTAGTTTTTTCCTGCAATGAAGCACAGCACATGGCAAATGTATCCGTCTCTCCACATCTATCACTAGTAGGCAGCTGAGACCTGTCCTTTGAACCTTAACTGTTTTTCTCTAATTCTTCCTCCATCCCTATTCCCTTCTTGCTTCTCCAGACCCAGCTCATCTTCCTGACCTTCCTTCTCAATGCTGAGACAAGGACCGAGCGTGGTATAGCAGCCAACACCATGTCACGACTTATCCCCATTCAGCTTTTCTTTAAGTTCTCATTAAAGAAGGTGCACCAGCAAGAGTAAAAGAAAATTGATAGTATCACTTTCTGTCTGTCTACATATATATTCATGTATCAGGCTAGGAAAAAAGGTAAATATTTTAGTCCCTGTCTCACCCCCAAAACCTGTATTATTTTCAGGAGCTGTCAGCAGTGTGCAATGACATTGGAAGAGAGACAAAACCTCCACCTTTGGAGGTATGGGGTGAAAATATGCCCTTCCTGGAAAACTTTCATTTTTTGGTGGATTCTTTATAACCTTTCCATAAGAATGTACCACATAATCCAAAGGGGCCAATGTTTCCCTCCTCACAGCATCAGGCTAATGCATGCTAGTAATTCAGTTCCTCCCTCCTCTTCTTTCCCCCTGCGTGGTGTATGCAGTAGCCAAATTTCTTCTTCACCAAACATCCCAGCAAATTGAATAGGGATATGAAGAGCTGTGCAGTTCAACGCAAAATGAGAATATTCCTACAAGCTCTTAGCTTCTGTTTAACTATCCAGGAGAACAACTGCAGTAGGGGTATGCTCCCCAATATCATTTAGAGCAAATCTGGCTATTTAACACCAGGGTCCTAATGGGAAGCAGTGACAAAATAGGTATTCAAAGGAGATGGGATTTGGAGTAATCACATCAACATCTTGTGGTGAGGAAAAACCTTTGGTCTCACCTGGATTATGTGCGCAGCCTATGAAAGCAGAAACTGCTTCATGATTTCATAGCCTAAAACCAATTTTAAAAATACATAACAAAAGACTGTAACAACTCTATCCAACTTAAACCAATGAAATCTGCTGCTACCGCACACCGCTGAGCCCTAGGGAAAGCACCTCAAGAACCTGGGATTTGAGTCCGAGACAATTAAAAAGAGGTTTATTCATCACAAGTCTGGAAGCACAGGGTGGGATTCAGCTGCCTAAACATACGCGTCTAGTGCCATTTTTGATGCCTTAGGGTATCGCATCTGGCCCCCAGCTGCTGCTCCAGAAGGGAGTAGGTCTTTCATAGATCATGTGTCATATCTGCCACTCCTGTGTGGATGTCTCAGGTGGCCTCAGGCATCAAAAATGACATTACTTGCTTATGTTTTGGCACCTGAATCGCTCCCGTGCTGTCTATAAATAATTTCCGGTTCTCTTTGTTAAGGGTTTATCCTTTTTTTGTTGTTGTTGTTTTCCCCAGTCTTCATTAAATCATGGAGATTAATCACATCCCGCAGAGCACCCTTTCTCCTGCATGGGTTGTGTCAGTGCAGAGGAATGGAAGGAGCGATGCTTGGCCCCTTCCCGCACGGCTGATCCTGAGAGGACCCCAGTGCCCCGCACTCCCAGGGCTTTGGTGGGAGCTGCGGCAGCTCGGGGCATCACCACAGCCCTCTGCCTCTCCCCGGACAGACACGGAGGAATAATTCCCACATGAATCACACACGGGCAGCACACGACTACACAGCTTTCAATGCCACGGGGCTTTCTCAAGGGGCAAAATTTTATTTCTGTCTGTGCTAAATGTAGTTTGGGCATCTGATGGTGACAGGTCTGATTTTCGGTCTGTAAAAGATGTGCTTTTCTCGCCTCAGTTATCAGACCCTCACCTTTTTGAAAGAAGAGTGAAGATGAATAACCTTCTGTAGGCACTTGAGCCATCATCTCATTTTCCTGAAAATCTTACTTTTAGTTACAGATACACACTCTGGTGACATCAGCTGCTATTGCAACGTGGGCACAGGGATTTCCCCTCTGCTCCCTGAAATGTAAGTTACACCTTTTGCTACAGAGGATTTAGGTAGGCTGTTGACACACAGGACAGTAAAGGGGTGGTATGGGGAAGATCTTCACCACTTCAGTCAATCTGTTTCTTTAGAAGGATTTTTTTTTTTTTTCCAACAGGGATTTTATTACATTAGAATAAAGTAAGTTACCGTTTCTGTGAAGCAGACATAGGAATGGTGAAGATACTTACTGACCCAGAAAAGCCTTTCATAGAATATTTCCACTATACAAATATAATTTCCAATATACAAATAGCGACAGGATGGTGAATGCCTACTCTGATCTATTAATTAATCACAGAAAAAAACACTTCAGGTTCTGCTACAAATAGGACACATTCAAGAGCAACCCCTAACACATCAGTGAGTAAACCTCCGTAAGCTCCTTCAAGTATAATGGCGTGAGGAGAGCTTCGTAACACCACCTACAAGGGGCAGCCAAGGATCCTGACGCATTGATTTGCTGAGACTGAAATGGAGCAGTGACCACAGGTGCTTATTTTGCCTTTTTGTAGTTCATCAGTGTCGTGCAACTGTTGGCTCAGTCAGCAAATGTGTCAGCTCTTGGAATAACAGCTGCTTGTGTAGGTTAGCTGCACTGCCAAAAGGTAAGTGTTTTAAAGAGTAAAATCGTAAAGTATTATGGACATAAAGCCTGTGATAGTAAAGGTGACTCCCAGCATTATGAGCCATAGCAACACATTTTACCAAGGTCAGGCAAGTCAGCTTTATTTTCACCACTGTCTTAAATGTTGCATCCTGTGCAGTTTCCTTTTGGATTTAGACAGATGCTTTTCCAAGCTCTAATTTTTGCTCTTTTAATCTCTAGTAAACCCAGTGTTCCCAATTATTGATTATGAGTTGCTTTCACATGGCACAGACCTGTGAAAATAGCATACAATACTCCACAACCGTGCACACGACTGTGTGCACATTGGTGTAGAAGCACGAGCTTAGGGACAGTTCAGAAAAGAGGTGGGAAACCTGGAGAAAGCCTGACAACATGGTCAAGGGCCAAGAGTACATGACTCAGAGGGAGAGGTTAGAGGAGCTGGGTTTGTTTAGTCTGGCAAAGAGGATAAGGGGCAATATAATAGCAGTCGACATCTACTTGACAGAGAGTTACAAAAATGACAGAGCCAAACTCCTCTCAGTGGTGCTAGGCAATGTCACAAGGAGTGACGGGCACAGACCGCAGCTTGGTGTACTCAGGTCGGACATCGGGAAAAAAGTGCTTTTGGAGGGGGATGCAGCAGTGGAACAGGTACCCAGAGAGGTTGTGGAAAATCTGTCCTCCGAGTTTTTTAAGACTCTGTTAAAGTCATGGCTGAACTCATCCCCAGCTGGCAACTGTCCCACTTCTCGTGGCAGGTTGGATGAGAGACCTCCAGAGTTTCCTCCCAACCACCATTTCTGTTTCCTGTTTCAACTCTTCACCTTTACGACTTTACAGGAACTTCTGCCTTTAAAAAGTAATTTGCCCCTCACATTTTTTCGCACTCTAAGTGATCCTCTCAGCTCTCGAGATTTAAAGAAAGAAGATTGGTGCTACTTCTTCCTTTAGGTGTGGTTTGCCTACCTTTAGGTGGGGTCCTGTATCTCCATGAAGTGGACATGTTCAGAGGATGTCTTCCAGTGGTGAGCTTTGCTGTGAGGGTGGACTCGTGCTCATGTATATATAAGCTGTCTTGTTGGATGTCATTGTTAGGACCAGGATGATACTTATATGCCCTGAAGCAGATCTTTAGATGGCTTGAATCTTGAGGTAGTATCACTGCAGTGTTTTTGGGGTCTAATTTTTGGATTTAAGCAACTGATGAGCTTGTTCAGCTATGTGTGATTTAGCAGATAATTTAATATGAACTCTTAGGAATGAATCAGTGTGTGATAACAGTTAGTGCTGGGGCCCTCTGTCTATGTCATACATGTGGTCTGGTTGCCTTGAAGAAGGTGCAGCCTGATCTTCTGATCTGCCGGTGGCTTGAAGCCGTCTGAAAGATCAGTCATTCGTTTGGATCTTTATGTCCTCATTGGGGGTTGGTGCATGTTGGAGGCACATGTTGGAGCTTCCAGGTTCATCTTTGAAGGGACTCTAGGTGGCACATAGCAAAACCACTCTGTCAACTCCAACAGCCATGAGTACATTGCAGCATTCAGCATTTGTCTCAAATCCACACCAGATTTCACTTCCAAAGCCAATCTCCAGACAGTCCCCATTTACTATATTCAGGGCAAGAGTGTTCTCAGAGCAGAGGAGCTTAAGCACAAAGCGCACCTAAAGCATAGCATTTAGGTAATACACAGAGTTACATAACACACCAAGCATTGCATGATGATGTGGTATTTTGTTATTACTAGTAAGCACAGAAAGACACATCTTGTTATTCATAATAACAAATCTTTAGGAGTTTTCTGTGGTATCAAATGGGATTTAAGAGTAGCCATACAGTATCAAACCAGTTTAGCCCAGTGTCCTGCCTCTGATGGTGGCCAATAGGGAAAGATTGTCTGGATAGATCAAATAGAGAATTCTTTCCCAGCATAATTTATCCTCCTAGGCATTCTGTTTTATGTTCTCCCTGAAATGGTGATTGTATCAAGGCTATCATGCTTAATAGTCATCAGAGAATCTATTCTTCATTAATTTATTAAATTCTCTTATAATTTTTACTTTCGGCTTTCACAAATTGCAGTGTCAAGGTGTACCAAAATTGAATCATGCTTCCTACAAAAAAAAAAACCCACCCTTCTTTTTGTATGTCTTACACTTGCTGCTTCATAGTTTCACTGCATACCCTCTAATTCTTGCATTATGACAAATTGCGAAATAGTCACAAGAGGAGTGCTGTGATGACTACATTGAAGTACTCAAGATGAGCAATTTTGAGTAATCTGTCCTTTGATTACATGATATTAAAGCAGAAGGAAAAACCAGACCTTGCAAATAATTTATAACAATTTTCTGGTAGCTTTGATTTTCTGCAGAACATATTCTACAAATAGATTCGGGCTAAGAGTGAAATTTCTCCGTTAGCTCACAAAGCACGTCTATGTTACACATGCACAGCAGTTGGTGAACCATTTCGGAGTGTTACTTTGGCATTATAAGATAAAATGAGTAGAGTAAAGAGGAATGATGAGGAAGGTGGTGCCTTACAAACAAATCTCCAGAATGGCTTAATTTCATTTCAGAGTTGACACTGTTAAATCGTGCTGTAAAATCCTCTCGTGTCCTTTATTGTGCAGTTTTGTAAATACCACAAGTCTTATCAACTCTCCTCCCGTACTTGTAAGGTGTATATATAAGCTACTACTCTTTGTGGTTTTCTTCTGCACAAAAAGCAATACAAGGTTTAAAGCATCCCTTTCACTTCCACACCAGAATCTGACCCAAGAGGAGGCATGGATCTCTGGAAGCAATATTAATAAGTACCAAGGGTCATGGCGAAACCTCTCTTCTAAGGTATCACTCATTTTTTTGCAATTTGTTTCCAGCACAAGCTGAAAGCAAAGCGCATCCACATGACAATTAAAGGCTAGAATGATTCATGCCTGCTTTTTAACAATAAATTACCTATGGATTTCTGAAGACCCCAATTCAATTCTTATTATAATCTCACAATAAGCACTGCCATCTATGCCCTTCAATGTTTGACATAAATTATTTGAGGCAGTATGTATTTCATCTTCGTTGATACAAGAAATTACAAGTGGCCTATTGGTTAGTGACAGAAGTTGACATATCAAAGGATTCAGAGGAACATAAACAAAAAATAAATCACCATCCTGCTGCCCCTCCCCAATACGAAATTCCTCACTTTACAAAGACCATATAATCCTTTCATTTTCAAACAAATACCACTGTATCACTGTTATTCTAGCATAAGCTACCATAAAGCTTACAATAAGGACATGTTTAATGTGCTTTTTAATAGCCTTGTTTGAAGGACTTCTTACTGACTTCGTATCGCCGGGCTATCCAAAGGGGATTACATGTGTCAGCCCAATCAATTGGTGGTAATTGTAACACAAAAGACGTATCTGAGAGCTCACACAGGCACAGTAAACTGTGCTGCTATATTCACCTACCTTGTTAAAAAAAACCCAACCAAAAAACAGCTATTAAATTAATTGGTACTAAAAGCATGTAATAGTTATCTAATCTATTAATTTTTAGTTTATTATTAACTAGGGTGTCTCCTATGACAAGTATTTGACCTGTAGAGAAAGAATGGGGTAAGATCACCCGTGCAGTCTTTCAAGTTAACAAAATAGTTGCTTGAAGGAAAGAGGTGAAGGCATTCTTTAGCCTCTGCCTCGTACTCTAAGATTTTATTTGTTTTCATACAAGTATTGACTTTATGTGGGGCCAGCCCGGTTGTGCCTGACGCAGCATGTTTCTCTGCAAACTTCAGAGGGCTCAGCCCAGCCGGGGGGACGGCAGAGGCCACGTCGCCGCTTTGCAGAGCGTAGAGGGTGCCTTCAAAGCTCACGTCGGCCGTTCAGTCGCAGAGGGGCACAAAGAGGCGACGGTCTCGCTTGTCAAGGAGATACTCTGGGTGCCGTTGGCTTGAGGAGAGGACTCAGGAGCCCTCATCACCTCCAGGATGTCAGTCGGTGCGCAGGGGCTGGGAACCAGCCTGGGCATCAGCATCCTCTTCCCATCTCCATCACTTTCCTTCACTTCTCTAACACCGGAGTTCAGGATAGGAAATCACCAGCCTGCCCACAGGGCCTGATCCTGGGAGGTGCTGAGAGCTCACACTCTGTTGCAGTCATGACGAGCTGTAGGTATTTAACCCCTTCCAGCATCAGCTCGCTACGGCTTAACGCTGTTTCCAGCTCAGCTTGCGGCACAGCTATCATGCAGGTCAGAGTCAGCTCTCAAAACCGGCACAGTTATTCTGATTTATATTGGTGTCACTGTGGCCAGATTCAGCCCCACTAATTCTCAGCAGTGCAGGATTAGACCTGACACAAGTCCAAAACCCCTTTAGCAGTCAATTAGTTCTAATTATGGCAAAAATCATTTGCCACCTTCTACTCCCCTTCAAGGAGAGGCTCGGGGAAAGCATCAGGAAGAGCAAGATAAATATCCAGAACACAAATCATGATTTCACCCTTTTGAAAAACTGCATTTAGGAGGCTGACATGATTTATCGATCCCGGTAAAAGCGGCGTTTCTGGCAGGAGTGCTGAGGCTCCGGGGGAGGGAGGGCCGGGGGGGGCCGCCTGCCACAGGCAGCACGTGCACCTGCGGCGTTATCCAGCGCCTCCCCACCAGTGCTGCGATAACGCACCCTGGGCAGCCCCCGGGGTGCCATGAAGTTGGCACAGTTGCAGGTTAAATGCAGTAACCCGTATGTGAAGAGTTTCAGAGATAAATTCATTGTCTAAGAATCGTCACCAACCAATCTCTCCTATTCCAAATAGTTTTGAAACAAGCACATGTTTTATTTATATGCAGCCTAACTGCCAAAGTTTTCTAAATACCTCACAAAACAAATAAAAAGCATTAAAAGGCACCAAAGTGATCACAGAGGGCAAAACTTTCCGAAAAGCCAACACTGCCCTAGCAATGAAACTGACACCCATTTTTGCCCTGCCATTCTTGAGCAGAGAAAGTCAACAAAGAGGGTTAGAAGTTATATCCTCTTCATAGGCCAAGTTAAATGACCCTCTTTCTTTAAAATTATACACTTCTATTTATGCAAAAATACACACTCCCCTGCATTGACATTGACTAGGACTGAGCAGTCACTTGTGACAAGTGCAGATGATCTCTTTCACTGGTGATGCGCAAGCACAGTTATCGGAAACTTGTCTGTAGTGATGACAAATGCGAATGGAAGTTAGGTGTACAAATATGTCTTCTGAAGACACGTCTGCCACTGTTATCCCAGTAAGGTGAGGAGTAAAAATAATAAGTTTCAAAAGACTATATTGATTCATGTTTCTGAATGCCCTCAAACTTTCCTGTGGCAGGGAGACCTTAGATCATTAATCTAACAAAAAAAAATGGGGTTTTGGTGACCCAGCCACCTGCAAAGTACAATCCTATGACATTGTTTCCATGGAAAATGGAATTTAAAATTGAATCCAAGTATGGGTGCAAATGTGCCAACATATCAAGTGTACTAAAGAAATATTGAGTGTTGCTGGGATTGGGGGATACCAGGTTCTTATGAGTTGAACAAAAAAATCAGAGCCACTGAAAAACATCATACCTGAAAAGCATGAATATCGAATAAACCAAATAAACTTTTCAGGCGAAAGGAAAACAAATAGTACAGAATTGGTTTTGTTCATTCCCTTTACTTAGATGATAAGTTATTATATTTCTTCCTACAGGTTAATTCATGGTGAGGAGTGTGAGTGAATGGTGACTCTGTTCAATGTTCAAGATTTGAAAATAATGTTAATATCAGTTGCCCTTTTTCAAGGAAGGAAACTGGAGTCATGGTGCAACAGGCAAAATTATTTTAAAGTTTGTCCCCTCTGCATAGAATTATTTCATAGGAATTGATAAAGATTTAAAACTGTAAAATTCCTACCATTTCCCAATAGTAATGTAGCACCCAACGGTCACAACAATTAGGTGCAAAGGCAGAGATTATTGTTATATCTCAAAAATCAATCAAAATCGACCTGCTCTTTTGATCTAAATGACAAACAAAATATATTTTCTTTACAAGCATACTAGGACTGTTAAGCATCTCTGCTTTGCTTAGAATAGTTTCATTTTAACTTCCTATGAACAACAGGGCCAGGATCTCAGCAGTAGAGTTTTCTTACATTCTTCTCTGTTGATTTGTTAGTGCTCTTGAGTGATAAAAATCACGATTTTCATAGTAAGTGGAGTTAGTAAAGTATGTTTGGAATTTGAAAGAACTGTTGAGCTCATGGTGTGCATCTCATTCCAGTTAGGCAGCCTTTTGCGAGCGAATGAAAGGCTTAAATGCAAAGTACAAATTATTCCTTGTCCTTCACAAGTGCCTGCCAGCATTGATCCCTCTGAGACAGCAGCACATCATTAGTTTCCCTGCAATACCAGTCCTGGCTGTGCAGTTGGCACCGAGGTACCTTGGTACATTGACATTAGCAGTGACATTACCTAATGTCGCTAAAATTTCAGAAATGTAGAAAAATAAGTTACCATTTTAATCTTGGCAGGATGAAAGGCCATAAGGGCTTTGTTATTGCTGTTCCTTAGGCGTCTGAACATTTCTTTTCTGCGTGGCAGAATTTCCCCTGAACACGATGGGTCAGTGTGCTGTCCACATGGTCAGCAACTGGGTGTTATTTTACACAGCAAAATGGCAGCAGGGCAGTCCAGGGGATATCGTGGTTAGTACGCCACAATGCCCTTCGAGAGATGTATGTACAACTCCTGGTTCTACCGTAGATCAGCTTCTGTGATCCTGAGCCATTCCTCTCTCTGTTCAAAGTCTGACTTCGCACCGCTGTGCTTTCTGCTCCTTTCTCCTAGTCTTTGCACGTCTGGCTGAGTCAAATTGTAGCTGAATCTGAAAACGAACTTCAGTTAAATATATTTTTTCTATGTACCTTATACAAGGCATCCCTTCCTCTAGGCGCTGCTGTAGTACAAATTATCATTAATAATAATATGTGCTCTGCAAAGAGTCTTAATTCCATAATTATATGGCTAATTATATCAGGAAAGTGAGTAGTCTGAATAGGTCTCATTGTATCCTGGATAGAAAAGGATTTCTCAGACTGCAGAGCTTGCCTTTTCTGGCACAGGAGCTGCGCAGGTAGGAGCCATCCATAACCCACTCCACAAAGCAAGATGTGGCACTGCCCCTACACAAGATGCTGACAAAGGGGAGCAAATAGCTTCCCTTTAGGGGAGGTGTATTTACCTAAATAGGTAAATAGCATGTAAAAGGATGTTACTGTCATTGTCATGGCAATCCAGCCAGCCTGTGCCCCTGAAAAATGGACCATGGGCTGGATACTTGCACTTTGTCTCATAGCTGGAAATTAGGTACCCCGGTTATAGAGCACAAAAATGTACTTTGATGAGTTTCTCTTTTCCTACCAGGCTCACATAGACTCGACTGGCACCAGCCGTTTGGACATCAAGTAGCTGACATTGACAAAGCTGGGAGGTGGCAGTCCTTGAACTTTTTGTTTCCAAGGCTGCAGCTATCTCACCAACACTCAGAGTGGTTAGAGGAGAGTTTGCTGTGCTGTTTCCTACCATACTTCAAGTGTGCTGGCCGAGGATTTACACCTCTTCCTCACAAATAGTGGCTGAAATAGATAAGTTGGAAGAGAGGTGAATGGCAACAATTGTTAGTGAGGAATGCCGGTCCCTAGGCGGTTCCCCCAAAGCCATATCCTTCTTGTTGAATACTAAGGGAGAAAGGACCAAAGGCTCTTCCCATATGAGAGGGCTGGAGATGGAAGAGCCGATGTGGGTTTGGTCTGAATCAGTTAGAGGTGTTTGCATTCGCACCTCTGCCTCTTAGACATAAACTGGAAGATCAGCGCCAAGAACCATGCTGCGGTTTAGCAAATTGAGCGGGGAAGTGATTTTCACTCACCAGTTAAGTAGCAAATAAATGCAGACCAAAAAAGATCACCAGCGTGTACACCGTGCTGTGTTCTCAGCAGAGAGGTTACCAGGCATCAGTAGACCATAATTCAGAAACTGAAGCAGTCTCCAGTGTGAAGAGAGGGAACATTAGCTGAGAATCTTGAAGTAAAACATCACTCTGTAAACAAGTAGTCTTACGATAGGACAAAACAGAATAAAATACAATAAAAAAGACTTCTCTCAGAATTTTTACTATCAGAAATAAACTTTTACTATCCATTGTGATATCTATTGTCACACGAAAATAGACGGTGTTGACACAGTATGTGATTACTGAGACAGAATTTCTTGGCCAAGACAAATATATTAATTGAAGAGAAAATAAATATATTTTGTATTTCTTTTTAGATCTGCAGGTTTTTGAAATCCAGTGGGGAGAAACAATTACCTCATTACTTTTTTTTCCCGCTTCTGTTCCAAAGGATCAGTGACAAAAATGCATTCAGAATCTGGAAAATACAACCAGCTCTGATGTTTCCTCATGTTTCCTCTGTTCCTGGATTGCAGTGGTGATGATAGTCAGATACGGCATGAGAAGGGTGTGGAAAATGGAAACAGAACATACCCAGCCCTGCCTTCAAACATAAGGAGCTTCACCTGCGCTCGAAGGGAAGATCTAGGAATCCTGGCAGAGGAAGGGAACACATCTGGAGTGTTTTGGCTGTCATGTAAAGTTTGAAAAATGTATAACCCTGTTACAGAACTTGTGCATTGTAACAACCTCCTTTCTTAAATTCTACTTACTTAAATTCTATTGGTTTCTGAAATTGTTTACAGAATTCTATTATATATACATATCGGTTCCTTCTTGTTTCATTGAATCCCCTAGGATTTTCTACTCAAAGGAACATATCGCTCTCAAAAAGATGCAGACCTGCAGCTCATCTCTCTTTGGCTGTTCCACTCTGATGCTCAGAAAAGCCTACCAGAGCATGCCAAAAAAGAGACTTGAGGGCAGTTTCTTCATCCTCTGCCACAGACTCCCATAGATGCCCTTAGTCCAGTCACATAATCGTATGCATCAATCTATAGATTGGAAAGATTTATAGTGCTATTGTGAGGCTGCAAATGCAGTTATGCTCTTGCTGGTGTCTGAGGCTGTGCTTGGCAGCTGTACTTTTAGGTTGTCCCTGCTGCGGGGATTCCTTTGCTGCAGCATCCCGCCACGTCCTGTCTAGCAGCACCTGACAGGATTCCAGTTGGAGCTTGCACTTTCAGTCAAAGGCTTTCAAGTTTGATCCCTTCAAATCTCTGAATTTCACCCGTACAATTACCTCTGCTGTTCAAAGCAACCCAGGGCTTAGATGGAAATAAAGAACACGAAAGGTTTTCCCAGGGTGCTCTTGGAAACTTGAAAAAAAAATGGGGAAAAAAAAAAAAGCAGCAGCAGCAGCATTACACCTTGAAGTTCTTGCACTTCATCTGACATTAAAAGGCCAAATTCTGCTCTCGAGTAGTTGCGGCCAGCCTGAGCTGTGCTGAGCTGCCATAGCCGTCGGTGCACGAGCCACAAGTCCTGACCATTCCACGTACACGGCAAGGACAGCCTCCGGGATCCCTGAGGATTTGGAAACTGAATTTGCCCTAAAAAGCCCTGAGGAGCATTGCTGGCAGGCAGACGTGCCTCTCCCAAAGTGTGCGTCACATTTTCAGCTGGAGACAGCACCTCTGCAGAATTCAAGCTCTGTCAGACTGAGGCTTCCAACTCAGTGTTTTTATCAGAAATGGATTCACGTAAAAATAACTATTTATATCATATAGTAAACTGTATGCTAAATAATAAACAGCACCTTTTCCTTTAAAATTGCTATGAATGAACCACAAATTTTAAATATTGCTTACACCTTATTCCCTTCCTAGCTTCATCTGTCCTGTTTCCAGCTTTGACCTTACTTACTGCATTTCTCTTTCTTCTTTTGCTAATTAGATACATTTGTATTTCTTAGGTCACCTGATCTTGCTCCTTATTTCCCACTCGGATCAAAACTCTTTAAAAAAAGTTTCAGCTTTTAAAACACGTTTTACGAGATGCCTATATATATAACTAACCTCTTAGGATCAGTTTTGACCTACATCTTTTTTATTCTACCATAACAGGCTTATCTTTACCTGATGCTTAAAATATTCTTTTCACCTGAGTGATTCTGTAATTTACACTTTCTTTCTCTTTCTGTCTGTTAAAAAAACATTACAAGGAAAAGAAAAATCGTCTATTGGATACAGCCTGTTTGCACTGGGCACACATGTTTATGAATCAGATAAGACCTTTGTGTGTCAGGTAGGTGGTGGCACTAAAAGCTTTATATATCACGACATCAAAGCAGCGAAGAGATGAAAGAGCATATTTTTGCATCATAAACAATATTTACATATTGTGATATTCCAAGAATCTTTCATTTAAACAGGTGGAAAAACAGGGAAGCAAGCACACATGTAAAGCAAAGTCTTACTTGTGGTTGATGATTAAATTTTATATGGCTTTGATATAACCACTGCAATTAAGTGCAGTGATGAGCAAGGACTTGTTTTGCTCTTTATAGGGTACACATTGTTTACTAATCCCTGGTTCATATGATAAATCCATCATCATCTGGGCACAGCTGCAAATAAAATTTTAAAAGGACAATTTGCACCCTGTGCAACAAATTTCAGACTTTTTATCTCTCCTGTGCACTCTCTATCTCTTTTCCCCCCACCCCCTCCTTGAAACATACTATTCTTAAGAAAAGCAGCTTTTACATATTTAGACTTTCTGGACGGCGGTAGCTATTTTATATGACAAATTCTACCGTTTGTCAAGCTCCAGATAACACATATGCAATGTAAACAGGAGCTGGAGATTCATTTACCATTTCAGTCGAAGGTGGCTGTTAAAAACTGGAACGTGCTCAATCACCGCAAATCAACACACTGCAATTTTCGCTTTTCCTGATTTTGAGCATTCATCACCACTTGCTCTTCACCCTTGAAAAGAAGGGCAAAAAGACAAATTACTTTAATTAGGAATTAGTTATGAGAGAATGAGGTGTTCTAATTATATCTAGAACCTCTTAAATAGTTTCACTCAGGTTTATTTGATTTCTTAATTACTGAAAGAGAAAAGCCGCACACAAATTGCACCAGTTTTTGAAAACAGAAATGCTGTCATTCATTTGATATTATGGATTAGTCTACAATGAACAGTGGTAAGGCAATAACACCTCCAAGACAGCACATGCATTAGCACAGGATAAATTTTTTTTGTTGAAACATTAGATAATCACCTTCTTCCATATCTCAAAATACATAATTTTATACACTATGGTGTGAAACCATAGATGTGACAGGCTGTAATGATTTATTTATGAGACATTATTCTTTGATGCAAGAATACATTAGGTTATAGATCCCATTTCCACAAATACAATATGTCATGCGCTGCATCTGAGCTCCTGTAAGATACTGTAGGCTGTGAGGTTCATTTTGTATATCTAAAACTGTGTATAAAGATACATTTTATGACTATATCAACAGCCAAAGTTGCACAACAGTTTCCCTTTTAACAGATCTTTCAAAACATATTTTTCTCAGATTCATCTGAAAACATATCTCAAACTGATGATAGGGGCTAGGAGAATGTGACAGAGACAGCATTTGGTTATGAATGGTTTGAATATTGTTCTTTTTTATGGATGTTGAATGTATCTATTTTATCTGTTTCAGAACTTTTTTGACCTCTTTGGAAATAACTATTCTGGTTATCAACAACATATTTTTCAGCTATAACCTCCCTTGTCTTAATAACATGCCCAACTACATCTGCATCAGAGAGTGCAGCTCAAATTCTGGATCAGAAAGTGCAGCTTAAATTTTCAAGCTCTCTAAAAATTACTTTCATTATTTCTTATTTTGGTTTTCTTCCTATTTTCCCTTAACAAGGGAAAAGCCCCCAGAAGTCTCAGTGTTGCTTGATGTCTTCTCCCAGCAAAGCCACCGGGCAGCATTTACAATATCTACAAGCCCACTGAGGCAGGGTCAGGACTTGGTGCCCAATGTCTCTGAGATAGAGGGTGAGGAAGGACTGTGAGGTCCCAGCATCTCCTTTCTCACGGAATATTCCTGTTTGAGCAGTGGACGCCTCTGGCTGATGGAAAAGCTCACAGCAAAGTGGTATGTGTGAGGGGAGGAGAAGGGGCTAGGAAAAGGTCAGACACATGCCTCTTACAGAAATACTTTAAGGTCCTTTGAAAATTCTTTTTTTGGGATGTGTGATAAATTCAGGATCAGGCCCACATTTACTCAAAAGATCTCTAATCAATTAGTTTTCTTTTCCTGTGTGTATAGTGCTTCAGGGTCTTGTGATAGAGCAGCCTGATCCAAGGGATGTCAAGATCGACTGCTTCCTTTCTTTATCACCCACTGCCGTGATGAGCAATATGTGCAAATGGAGGCACGTTTTTTTTTTCAAGCCTAACATAAAATACTATTTATTCTTTCAACATGTCTAAGGTCTAATAATTCTGGTCATTCATTCCCAATGGACTAAGTATGTGCAACAAATATTTAGGCTTTAGAAAAACAGATATGCGTAATAACAGAGGGTGAAAGGGTCAGGCTTCCTAGTTCATTGGAGTTGCTTATGCAGTACAAAAAATCTGATGAAACTAAAATGTCCAATTGCACAGGAGAAGGCACTGCAAGGTGACACTGTCAGGAGAGGGTGGTGGATTTGAAGCAGCAGCTCAGACATGGAGACTGTCCCATAATTAAAAATCTCCAGTTGTGTATTAACAAGAGTGAGAGTGGCTGAACGAGGTGGCCGCATGTCACGTGCATGGTATGCACATCTGCACTGGGTCTGCGGGTGGGTATGAGAAATGATTATGAAGTCCTTTATTTCATTCTTTTGTTCAGAAAAAAAATCTTTTTAAAACTGATTTTTTTCCAATAGAATTCTGATATTTTTTTTTTTTTTGCTTTGGTACTTCATTAACACAATTTTTTCTTTTGTCTTCAGAACTGCTCAATTATTAAATGTAAGTTAGTATTTCCATAGGAAAAATATCAGTAGTAAAAACTGCATTGAAATATGCCACAGTTGTCAAATCAAAACATTGCATTTATTCATTATTGACGCATAAACTTATTGCAATTTCTGTTCTTACTGCAGTTCAGACAGGAACATTTTCAAAACGCAAAATATTTTCCAGATAGAGGAAAATTAATTCACCTCACAGCTTTAAAAGCCTAGAGGTGTCTTTGTCTCTATTATTTATTTTCTCTGCTAAAAACTTCCAATGACAAACATCCATCTGGCCATCTCCTAGAAATGTGTACTCTGACTCCAAGCCCTTTGGAGTTTATACTTTCCAGTAACTTAGATTGGGAGTCACAGTCTCTCTGTTACTGTTTACCTAAAGACCTCATGCCTAAAGCTTGTCTGCTTCCCCAATACATCAATCAGGCTAATAAAATGTATTTCTTCCTCCTATCTATATCTTGCCCTACTCAAATCTTTAAACACTCATGACTTCATTAATACCACTGTATTAAACATTATGAACCTTCATGGTGCAGTTTAAATTAAAAATAATAGTAATAATTCATTGGAAATCTTTTACTAGGCACCCTTTTGGGCTCCTGAGGAGATTTTTAAGTTTTCCTTTGAAGTCCTTCAGTTGTTTCAAGGGCTACTTCTTATTCATTAGGATAACTAACTGTACACATAAATACAAAGTGTTCCCCCAAAAGGGGATCATCAAATTTTCAAAATCTGTTTTATATTTTGGAAAGTATACATTGAAAAGTATAAAACAGAAGCATGGGATGCAGAAAACAAAAGCCAAAAGCAACACAAACAACTGCATGACACCAGGCACCATCTGGTACTCCAGGACCCTCACACTTTGAAGGAAATGGAGAGGGGCTTTGGGGAAAGGAGGCCAGAAGGGACCACCCAAGCATCTGAGGTTGAGTTGGAGGGTGGGGAGAACAGGCTCAGAGATGGAAGCTGGGTTTTGGAAAGAGGGGAAGGTGGATGTGGGGGCTGTTAAGAGAGAGTTTTAGGAGCCTCTGAGAGGGAAAGAAGGGCTGGGAACAGGCAATGGGGCACAGGGACAGTTTGCGCTTCTGGAACAGCCATGGGTGGGATCTCCATCTGAGCCTTCAGCGCATTCCAAACCAGGTTCCCCACCTCCTTCAGTCCTTTGGGTGTCAGGACACCCTTCTGGACACTACTTCTGGGTTCAGTCAACTGCTCCCACAGTCTACACTGCTGCCTACCTCAACGGCCCCTAATTTCACATTTGCCTCTCCCATAAGGGGTGGAATGAGAAGGGAGATGGAAAAGGATGCAGGGTGGAGGGTCAGTCCCAGTTCCTGTCATGGGCAGCAGCTATGAGTTGTAAAAGACTTGCTGCTCCTGCTCCACAGAGAAGGAGAAAGACGGGGAACAAGACGCTGTGGCTGCTGTAACTGGTTCTCATACATCCCTGTGCAAGGGTTCCTCCTGTGAACAAAGGCGCTTCTTCCACCTCGTGGAAAAAGGATGCTCCACCGCTTGCTTCAGACTGCTATACTTTTGCAGATACTGTGTACGTCACCTATGTTCAAAGCCAGCTCTGTAACGGGCAGTGGGTTGTTCTCATCTAAGTAAACAGAGGTACATAAATGTGTGTATCGTGTGCGTTTAAGCTAGTCACCCCAGGCTGTCGTTATAGTCAGTGAGGACCTAGGCAGGCTACGCATAGGAACCTTGGCGTGATTCATGTCATCCTAAAGTAAATGTCTATAATAGGCCAGGCAAATTGCACCCTAAAAGTACTTATTTCTCTTCCTTGACTATAAAGGGAGCCTAGAGTGATTAGCACAGCTGTAGACATGTACTTTGTAGATGTTGAAAGATAAATGACATGAATCCCACCCTCACGTCTGTACAAGCATCTGAAGAATTCACCATAATGATGGTGGTTTAGCTGTGGCCTGCAAAGCACACGACGGCAACATGCAGAGGTGCTTCTAGCTGCTGTCTGACCGCTGCTCAGCGTCAGCACTTTGCAGAGGTGTCTCAGGGGACCCATTGCTGCCCTCACAAACAGCCTGTTGGTAGGAAGGGGCCCAAATGTCAAGAGGTTTAGAGATTCCTGGAAGGCATTCAGTTCTTGAACTATGGGGGACAAAATTAGGACATTTCATTTCCAGGTAGAGATGTCAATATGTTGATGAGAAAGCAAGCATTTTTCTTCTTGAGAAATCCAAGGCAGTTTCTCAGGTGCAGGAACAAATTGCTCGTACTTCCAGGAACTCCAGAGGCTCACGGGAACAGTCTCAATCTTAGTCTTAGGGGCTACCTAAAGGATCTGTCCAGGGATGCATCCTGTAGCTCTATCAACTCCTCTCTGAGGATCTGGGGCCTGTGTGGGGTCAATCTCACCAAATAAACAGCAGAAAAGAAAACCCTTCTCACTGAGTTCCCAGCTACTGCCTTTCAAGCATTATTAGGCATTTTACAATGATATTTTCCTTTTTCCTTTTAAGCCTACAGTCACAAGAGGCTCTGGGATCTATCTACCAACTGCTATTTTTCACCCCTTTATTTGTCATTTCTCCGGCAGCTTGCACCTTGACAATCTTCCCCCCAAACCAGAGCCCTGCCTGGGGCTCCCCACGAAGCCTTCGCAATGACGGCTCTTCATTTACATGGGGGCAGGCAATAAAGGGAGACGTAAGTCACTCCCTTCTCCCCGGGAACTGCGTGCATCGACTCTGGAGCACATCCCAGCTCTTGCCAGCACAGTAAGTGAGAGATTTCATCGTAATCATGCTAATATCTTTCAAATGGCTGCATGGATGGATAGCAGTCCTGGAAGAATATACACTAGAGGGTAGTCAGGGAGCATGATTAGTATTGGGAACAAGTATTTTTCTTGGCAGAGGACGAGCGTGCCATTTGATAGATAGTGAAACACGGCAAGAATGCTGCTCAGTAGCAGATGCCAAACATTCTCTTGTGTGCGTTGAAGAAAATTAGTTTTGTTTTGTTTTTTAAAAGCATAGGTGAAAGGAGGGGGCTTCCCACTGTCTGCAATAGCACACATGGCACTACCTGCCTCTGCACTGTGATTCCAGCCTCTGGGAGCATTTTCTATGTGCTTCTCCCAGCCTTGTTTTTCAGGGTTAATAAACCACTTGAAAACAGGGACCTGGTTTTGAGTTTGTTCTACAGCCCTTTGGAGAGGTGCAAACCTCCACCATCCTCATCTTTCACGCATATACATGCACAGCTTCTCGTTTTCCAGATTCGCATTTTTCATACGTAAAAATTTGCAAAGAAAAGGGGAGGGTATTTCTGAGCAGTTTGTGTACTCCTTTAAATTCAAACAAAGCACTAGCTTTACAAGAGTTTAATTTGGTATGTTTTAATCCATCACCATACATGTTGCAATAAAGTCTTCAGATGCCTAAAGAGAAAAAAACCCAACAGTTATTTAATTTTCAAATAGTGCCTGGTGGGCATCCAAAGCAACAAGCTTTTGATAAATATTTCATAAGAATTTTTAGTGAATGTGTAGTACCTGCTTTACACTACAGACCCAGACAACTTCTTGTCCATGGTGTTGATGACTTTTAACCTAAGGCATCTCAGAGCACAATGTGACATGATAGATATGCAACTGCTCCTTTGGAGTGATTGCAGCTTATGTCATGAAGTCACTGAGTTAGCTTCAGCATTATAAAATATAATAGATTGGCAATAATGCACACATTAGAGGTCTCAAGTATGTATTTACCAGTAGTATCTAATACACTTCTATTAAACTGTCACAGGCTGTAGAGGATGGCTCCTTGAGATCACTGTGGAAAAACACTAACAAACCGCGGTATTTCCAAAGTCACCACTGGGACTTTACCATTGTATTAACTTCCTGACAGTATTTTATTTCTTATGAAACAAAGTGCCAGGCTGAAAAAAAAAAACCAGCCCTTGGCCCAGGAGAGGGATTGTCTACTCGAGTGCAACACAGCTGCTCTGAACCATTCCAGCGAAGCATTTCACTCCCGTCCTGAGCTGGCTTTCTCAGCTGTGGCCTTTTCCTTGTGACAGGACAGCTAACTATGCGTTCCTCCAAAACACAGATTAGGGAACAAATCTGGAAGGCTAAACAAATCCTTCTTTCTTTTGAACTAAGCCCAAGAGAAATAACTGGGTGAAAGAAGAGCCATCATAAAGCTTTCCCCACAATTCAGACTCTTCCAAAGTTTGGATACAACAATTCATTCTTCACTCTTTTCTTCGGGCTTGTGAAAGTAGAAGTGTTTTCTCCTCCTCTCAATTTTACACGTTCAATCATGCTACCTGCTATACTTGGAACAGTCTTCCACATCCTTTCATGAAATCTCCTCCCACCTCTCTGTATAAAGCAATCCCACAGCAATGCTTCCCCCCCTTCTCCTCCAAGGTCATTGCTCTCCCGAGAATTTGCATTCCCTGCGACCCGCTGTGGCATTCTTCCTTTTCTCCATATTAGCCCGTGTGTCCCTTAAGGATACCTACCTTTCTGCATATTTCATTACCGGAGAAGGAAACAGAAGCCCAACTGAAGTTAATGGCAAAATTCCCATCAACTTTAACACAGCCAGGATTCTGCTCAAAGTATTCAAATGAGGCCTCAGTTGGACGTCTGTGATGCAGATATTTCTGTGTGCAAGGGCAAATCACATCTGCTGTCTGCATTTAAAGCACATTAAACAGCTGATATTTTCAGTGCTGTATTTCTTTCAAAAATAACCAATTTTGTCTGACAACAATGTAGAATTATATATAGCATGAAAAAAAACAAACTAAGAAACAACTTAATTTATATAAAGGTTTTGGTTTTTCTCTTCAGCTGGTAAATACATATATTTGCAGATATCTTATCTACATGTTTCTGTTTCCTTGAGCGCCTCAAACAATAAATCGAAATATGCCTCATGGTAACATTGTTGGGTATTTTTCTCTCACCCACGTACATACCTACAAAGGTTTAAAATACAAGATTTGAAAGGATTCAAGACTGAAGGGGGAAAATAATCTTATTATGCAACAATTTATTGTCCTGCCAAATGTGGGTGCCTTGGAAGCTTGAACGACCCGCCAACACACCTGTGTACATTGGCATTAAGTTAAATCAATAACAAAAAACAGGCCTGCAGCCAATTACCTGTCACATGGAGATTCATTTTAAGTGGAGATTTTACAAGCATAACTTGAATCATATCTAAGTTATAAGATAGTCCACATACGATACTTAACAAAGATGTTTGCATTTAGAATAACATTTACAAAAACGCCATGTATAAGAATGTTATTAAAAAGCACTCAATAGCCATAATAACAATGGATTTTCCTTCACAGCAGAGAAGAGTAATTTACAGTAATACAGATATGAGAAAATAAATAAATAAATGCATTTTCTTTAAATTACAATTTCTTGTGATCATCTTCTCATGTTAGATAGGTCAGAAAAATGTCATTCTCTGCTTCCAGTGTTTCATTGCCTTAATGTATAGACATCACATGCAAAACATTATCACTGTGTAATGCTTTTTCAATTAGCTCTTTGGTTGCTTAAAAAAAAAATTGAGATGCCTATTTTTTGTATTTCTTTCCAGTACACGAAGAAGTCATTTGATCAGCATTCCCTCATTTACAATAGTTGAAATCCAGAAAGGTCCATGAGACGTATGTAACTCCTGTGCAGTGCTGGTTGCCCTGGCAGATCAGGGCAAAAAGGAGTCAGAACCACAATTCTGCCCCTTCCAGCTCTGCACAGAGAGCACACATCAAGGCACACCAGGTTAGTCTCCTCCCCTGCTAAGGACAAGCGTCACAGATATCTGCAGCATGTCTTTCCGTGAGCCATGCAAGAAATAAGTAGGGCTGGTATGCTATTTCACCCTCAACACAAAGACATCCTGCTATACTCTGCTTTTCACTTGTAAGGGACTTCATGTATAGGATATTTAGCAAGATTCAGATGGGGTGCAGAGCTAAGTTTTATCACATATGAGTTTAAGGATGGTCTTGTAGGTACTTAGTTTGCATAATGGGAAAGGGACCAAACAACAGTTGGTGACAAAACCTTGATCTGTGGGATGCTACCTGTGTCCTCAGCTCCCATCAATTTCAACAGATGCCAAAGGTGCAGAGTATATAGTGTAATTGATCTACTTGCCTTTCTACTTACTTTTTCACCACTGAGTAGTTCAGAGAGTTCTGTAGGTTTTGAGCTTTTCTCTGCAACCGTGTATGCTAAATACTAACTGCTTCAGGTACATTCATTTATTAGTATGAATCACAGCGGATTTAAAAGCAATAGCTTTCATGTTAAAGACGTTACTCATAAAAGATATAACTGTTATTTCACCGAGCATCCATTTCCCTGGAATCCTGAAGGCTGGTTGTAAACATGGTGAAACAACAGTTCCTTTCGACATACCACTCTTTTTCCAGCAAGGTCACCGCGTGTCATCAGAGCACAACTGGTTTGTGGATTTCAGGGCAGGCTGTGACTTCAGTTGCTTGGAAGGGAGGACATCATACTCTGTCCCCTTAAACACTCTCCCAACTATCCTCCCACTGTTTCAAAGTTAGTTAATTTGATAAAAATGCCATTTCAGTCTTCTTGAAATTTATCTTATAATGAAATACACTTTTCCACTCATATCATAGGATATATCATGTGCCCTATACACACACGTCATAGGGGGTGATACAGTGTTCATTAGATGCTGGTATAACTGCAGGATGCAGAGAGATGGGAAATCTTGTTTTGCAGTTGGATTAGGTGCCATATTACTTTTGTAAGCTGGGAAAATTTTACTTCACTTCACTAGGAATTTGATCGAGTTAAATTTCACTAAGAAAAATAACGATAATGTAATGTTGAATACATATTAAACTGTAGTAAGTGCTGTTTATACTGAACAAAAAGATTGTTTTACCTTGTTCTATACACAATTTATCATTTCCACAGAAGGATGAAAGTACACAGAAAAAATGAAGATGTCAATCAGAAAGTCGCCATATACCAGTGCTGTAACTTCTGTTTTGCAAGCATCACAGAAAAAGATATCTTAAAAGTAAAGATGCTAAAAATAATAATTGATTTTTCTTTTTTTGTAGGAAGTGATAAGAATTTTCTCCCAAGAATTAAAATTATCATAGGAAAATTCATTTTATGCTTGTGAATTTAAAGAAAGGCACTCAAGACTGATGTCTGGGAACAACTGGTGTGTACTCATTGGGATGAGGGGCAGTATGTGGGCAGTAACTAGTTATGAATGAGTCCTGAAGTGAACACAGATTACATCTGAAGTAATTCAGAAGAGGCAGAAGTAGAAGGATGCAAAGGAGAAGTTACATGGTTTAAAGGTGAGTTTAAGAAGATTTTGCCATAATATTTTTGATGAATATAATAAAGAAGGGTGTGCATTTGTGGTTGCCAAAAAAAAAAAAAAGGAGGAAAAAGAAAATAGAGGAGAGAGAGAAAAAAAGAAGGGGAGGGGTGCGGGGAGAAAAAGAAAAACTAATCAGGCACAACTCATGACAGGAAAGAAGGACTGTATAGTTCAGGTACACTGAAAAGTGGTCATGAGGGAATCAGATCAGAGATGAAGATGAACAACAAATGAGAAAGACATGAAAACGTGGTGGAGTTGAACAGAAAGTTAAAGAGTCTAAGCATTGTGTGTATGGGAGAAATTAAGTAGAAATTAGGAGGAATTAAGTAGATATTGATGACAGCAATGACAAAATGGAAAGAGCTAGGAGGAAACTACTGGAAGTAACAGGGAAAAGAAATGCCTAGCCAGGCCCTGCAAGGTCAGGGAACATGAGACAACAAGAGGGTGCACAAAGAAAGAGAAGTCCTGGAAGCAAGGCAAGGTAAATAAATTCAAGCCTTTGGGATACAAAGGAGCTGGAGGGAGAGAGTATGAACAAATTCCACAGAGCCCTACAAGTTTTACACCAGAAATACTGCTCCTGAGTTAAGTAAAGTTGCCATGGGCAAAGTGCAATCCATGGCTGGGGTGAACATGAGGAGGCAGAAGACTACATGGATAAGTGAGGAGAGTGAAGGTTAGGATGAAGATTAGCGGAAAAGAATGAGAGGAGATGGTGCAAACTGCAGAGGAATGAAAGTAGGGGAAATAAGGAAAGACAGCAACTGAAACATGAGGTGCCAGCACAGAGGAGAGGAAGATGATGACAAATGCTTTGTCATAAAGCTTCATTTTTGTTCTGGTGAGCGCACCACTAATTATTAAGAGGACTTTTTTACTTAATTATTTATTTTGCTTTATTTTCCTTATTTTCTTGTAAATGTAGATATCCTCAGTGACTGTGGATTATCATAAAAAGTGACACTCAAGAGGACATTCCCAACTGTTTGCAAACAACTCGTCTCCCTGCCATACCTGACTTTCTACACTCTCAGATTTTTTTACCATAAACTCTGTGTTTTATCAGATTATCTGTATATTTGGGCATTGTCTCCTGAAAATTTTCATATTCTTAAAATATTAAGATGAAGAAAACCAAACACATTTAGATCCTTCCTCTCAAGTTGACTGATTCTTCAGTAAATATTTAGAATAGTGTATTTTGTAAATATATATCTTCTGCACCTTGAAGTCACTGCTAATGAGTAAATACATTATTTAATTTCCCTGTGTTAATACACTCAAACCTTAACTGTAATAGAGCAGTTACCTCAGTTACTTTTTCCTTTTTACTATTTCAGATCTTAGTCGGTGTAGATCATTATTTCCTAACCGTTATCTGAATAACAATACAATTTGCTCCAGGATCATTAAGTGTGTGTCCATTTATGGTTAGTTTTTCACTGGACTTTACAGCACCTGGATCCTGTTTCTGAAGTAGGACTACAGTCCCATAGACCGTATTTTCCAAAACAGTGCTAAATGGTTTCATCAAGGGACCCTCGCAGCCACTGAAGTGCAGTGTAGCATTGGAGTTCTAATTTTTACAGCATTGCCTGTAAGTGCTTTCATCTCAAAAGTAACCGCATTACTTCTTGTTTGCCCGCTGTATGTACTCCCATAGCTAAAAGGTGGCTCTGCTTTGCTGCCAGGCAAAACGCCTGGCTGTTATCATCCAAAGCATAAACCAAGGAGAACGCATAAGAAAACTTTTTCCCAAAACTTAAAAATTAAATAAAACAAACCTTTTAAAGCTGATCATTTTCCAAGGGGGGAGGGGGGGGGAATATCATAAGAAAACCCTTACAGTTTCCATTCACAGCTTTAACACTGGAGATAATTCAAAAGCCTACACCTCACTACCAGGTAGCTTCTTTGAAGCCTCTATTTATTGAATGCAATAAATACTTAGGAGTTATCAGTATCTGTTGTAACCTGGCAGCATTCTCTGATAGAGGATTACTAATTAATTAATGGAGAACTACTGAGTCAGAACTACTTCAGAGCATGTCCCAGTTAGAGCATTAATAATGGTGCTAGCCAAGCAGAGGGCAGGAATTTATCCTTGAGATCCAGCTCAGAGATGGCACCGAAATGCCAACGGCTCCTTCTACCGTGCTTCAAGTTGAAAGGGTTGGGAGCTTCCACCTTTGAAAAAAAAGCCAACAGATAAAGATGCTTTCGTTCAAATATGCCAAGTGTATGTGTAACCCCCCCCAAGCTAGAAAGATTTCCTCATTGTTAAACCAGACCTTGACCTGAGATCTACTCTAATACACACCAGTCAGGCACAAAATGGGTTTCAGCTCTTAAACTAGTGATGTCTGATAAACAATTCCACACAAAATTATGGTCAACATAATGCTTATGGACTGGTGCAGAACTTCATTTGAAAGCAAAATTTTGAAGGTGTTTTCTTGAAAACTGTTATCAAAATGATCTTCTTATCTTTTCATTTGATGCTCAAGAAGGAGGTAGGATTTGAAGCACGATATCAGCTGCAACTAAAGAATTTTTTAAATAATAAATGCTAATGCCCATGTGTGATTTCTCTTTAAGAAGCAGGATTCGAATTCTAGTAGCAGGTGGTATGGTAACATTTTTGAGTGCAACAACTGTATGTTGACAAACAGAACTGTGCACTGTAAGAGAGGCAAAACCAGGCAGAACATTTACAATGACATCAAAAAACTTGGAGCTGTTTCCCGTGTTTTGCATTCCTCAAAACAGTATATATAATGATAATACATATTTATGTGTTTATATTTGTATTTATATTTGTGTACGTATATTGCACTGCAGTGGAAAAAAATCTGGGTTTTTTTAAGTGAAGCTGCTATGTCATTATTCGTATGCAGCTACGCTGGGGCACACTTTTCAGTGTGAAATAGATATTACCAAGGCATTTAACATTAAGCAGTCAATGGTGAAACTACAGACACTTTCATATAAAATGCCATGGAACAAAGTTATTGCATTCTTCAATATTCTTGTTTGAGACCACTTCTGACTTTTATGATCACTCTAATTCAAACTGAAGTAATAGAGAATGTGTCAATACAACTTTCCCTTTAAGTATTGCTAAGGAGCATGCAGGAGCCCACATGTTTGCTTAACTGGCCCTGCAACCAACACTGCTAACAATAAAACCAGAAGTTCAAACTCAGTTCCTTGCTTTCAAGTATGCCCTTCAAACAGCAAATACCAGTTTATCATCCCCCTAAAACAGGGTGCATGTTAACCAGGAGTAACTCCAACATATCTACACCAGGGTGCTTAGCACACGAGATAGATAGATACCCAATCATTTTACCAACTTTTTTTAATACATACTTTCTACCAACAGTAACTCGTGGCATACATGTGTGTGCATGTGTGAGTGTGTGTCTCAGAGACACACAACCTCCTTCACCCTGTATTTGCAAGGACCATAATATACTGCCTGCTTCCTAGTCCTGCAAATACCCTTGAAGTGGAATAATGTTTAACAGAGGGCAATGCTGCGGGAAAACTGCCAAAGAAGTGAAGGGTGGGGGAAGTCAGTCAAAGCATTCTGATGAATATTTTTGTACCTCCAAAGACACAACTATTATACAAACACCGACCTATTTGTCAAGCAATCACAGTTTACTATTGCTTAAAGGTCACAGAAGTTTCCAAGATTATTAAATAATACCTGCAGCCAAAGACCAAGGATATTATTTAAACAGTGGAGGTAAGGTTTGTTAGTGAAGGACAATACGATGACAATGCGCCTTTATTTTCCCTTGAAATTTTGTAGAGTTTGCAGTGTAATATAGTAATGGCCCATTTCAGATGAAAGAGGGAACTCTGCTGCGGAAATAGGGCTCAGCACTACAATAAAATATTACCTGGGTTTTTCTCCCTCTTTGTGTACATTTGTCAGTACATGATTTATACTTTTTTACAGGCATTTCAATAGCGCTAGGGAGTAGCAGTCTATCTACATACATAAATGAACGCAACGATCTCTCCCTATTTGTATTTCCAATGGGGGTTATGAGTCAGTGCAAAAAGTGCTTCGCAACAATTTAGAGTATGTGCTGTGCACACACGGACAAGAATCAGTAGAGGTTCGTAAAACTCAGTATCGACTTAGGCTCCCTTTAAGACGGCCTCGCTCTAATAAATCCCGCACCTTCTGCTTCCCAATGGCTGCAGTTCCTTCAGTTCTCGGTAGGTCTTCCAGGTCACCTCTTCATGGACCTTCAGAGGTGCCTCGCTCTAGCTATTCCCTGGGCCCTGGGATTCAAGGAGAATTAAGGCTGTTCACAGAGTCCGGCATGTTTTCTACCGCTTTGACTCATATTAAGTTTCTGCTAAGTGACAGTCATTGTCCTGCTATCATTGCCCTGGAACAGAGACACAGCTCAGGGAGGAATGACTTAGGCCAAATCATATCCCAAAAAGCTCATCATCAAATTGTTCTTGTGCCCTGCCCAGAAATACGTCTGAGTGTAGTGCCCCTGCAGATGCGCCGTGTTGAAGGGCTGTCACATCGTGACGCACTCCCAGCACTGTAAAATGAAAGAGGGCAAGGATCCCTCTACCTCACAAAATTCAGCTCCTTATTATTTAACGAGTTACAAGACAGAAATCAATGCAGTCCTCAAAAGGCGGGACATTCTGAGAGCAATTCCTTTACTAAACAGTCCTCTGTCTTTCCCCATTACTGATCTCCACACTGCAGGAAACTGGTTAATCAGGGCCTTCATTGGGAGGAAGACTAAGCAGCAACTAGAGCACTCATATGAGCACTACCGTCTGACGCAGAGGTTTGTGCTCCATGAGCATCAAGCTCCAGGTAGGTGCCTTTTGACAGAGAGATGGAGAAGGGCATGTTTCCCCATCTCACTGATCAGCCACAAGGTTGTTCTGAGATCTCGAGTGGGCTGGACCTGGGAACTTCACCAGAAACCACAAGCAAGCTAACGTAAAATGTTTTGTTCCATTGGTAAAATAATCGATAGTTCTCTTTACATCTAAAAAGTGCAGCCGTGTATCAACTGGAAGATTATGGAAGTGAATCATTACTGACAGAATTTCTGATTTAAACAAAATTCCAAGACAAGCAGAGTCATGAATTTGGATGGATTCTAGCACCAAGTGCAATATTTCTGGTTGACGGTGCTTGGCTACTGTTAGTTCATTTTTATGAACATTTATTTTTGGAAGAGTCACCATTAATGGTGTACTTGATTGCCAAAGTGACAGGGTCTTCAGTGACAGATTCACAAAGGTAAAGAAAAAGAGGAGCCTTCAGAGGTCTAGTAAGAAATAAAATTTCAGTCTCACTCCTCTGCAAATCATGGCTCCCATCAAAATGTCTATAGGTCACTTAAAATAAGATGAATAAAAATATTATCTTCCTTACATGAAAGACATCTAGCTATCAAGAAACTTTTGGTCATATCCCAGGGCAATTGAGGTTATCATCAAGAACAAAAAAAAAAATCTAAAAAAATCATGGATAAAAAGACATTATCTTTGGACAATAATTTCACATTACACATGTAACTACCTCATAGAATGGCTCTGTCACTCCAAGAAGCACCATTTCTCCTGGAAACCCAGTCTTTAGCTCAAGGGATCTGTGGAACAGGCAGGTACGTAATGAAATTGGTGGAAGTTTTGCCAGAACCAGAACCTCACCCCTGACCTTACGACTGCAGCAAGATGCTTTCATAGGCAGGAGAAGAAAGAATTCATTATTAATGGGGCTGACAGATACAGAATTACACCTGGTAAACCCAAAATACAGTCTTGAAAGTAATTTTCCTGCTGACTTTATTCCTTATCCCAGTATAACACAAGAGGTGAGCATTCATTTGTATACCCTGCAGACTCCTCAAACCATTGCTCAGGGCACTGTCTGCCAGACCCACCCTTGCCTTCCCTATGATCTAGGGCAGAAAAGCATGGAACGAAAGCCAGAAAGTTCACCTATCTGGATGCAACCTGATGGGACTACAGTGGGCATGTCTATTCTGGCAGCAGTGATCCCCATACCAGCTCCCGGCTCAGTGCAATGCCAGAAGGAGATACCATATCAGGTCATGAAGGCAGGAGATCCATATTCATAGGCTATTGCACCCAAATAACAAATCCTGTCTCTCAGCATCCAGCACTAACACATGGCACGGACCCGACCCAGCACTACACTCCGATGGATCATACAGCTGCGCGTGGTAGCTAAACCTCACGGCCGCCAACGCTCCATGGTGACTCATCTCAGCAAAGACAGGGAAGCATCTAGGAAGGTAAACTGATGCAGGGGGATTTAATAAACCTTGAACCTACATGAAAATAAGACCAGGATTCCCTTATTCTGTCTTATCCTCAGTGTTCAATAAAAAAAAAAGAGAAAAAAAACAACAAAAAACCCCAAGCAATCTGTAGAGTATAAATCATGACTTGATAAATGTAGGTCCTTAGAAGCCAGTTGTGTAAATACGGATACACCTGCAGGCCCTGATAACCAGATTAGCAGCAACAGCTGCCAGACCACGCAGCAACAACCAAGAGATATTGTTGTGTCCTGGCCAAAGAAGTTTCCAGATTGACTCTCAGGTGCTTCCCGTACATCACTGTTAGTGAGAACAATGCATCATGAAAGTAGATGATCTTCATTGATCTTTAAAATTTAACGTTTTTCTCCTCGGATGTATACAATGAGGTTTGACATTAACATTAGTTCACAGTACCTCCGCTGTACAAAGGGATTGGACTTTGTCTGCTGGCAGCTGGGAAGGATTTCTGAGCAGAGAAAAAAAAGAGGTGTCTGGGTTTGGTATGACCTCATATTAAAAAGCATATCCTTATTGGATAAGAACCCAGATCAACTGATTCATAGGTGTCCTGCCACACCTGCTCTTATTGATGATTAGAAACTAAAATTAACGTTTCTTCTTGGCAAAACTCCACTTGAATCACACAAGAAAATCTGATGAGCCTCAGAGCGACTAGTAATACAAGCTAGACCTAAAAGTACACAAAGGAGGCACCGACTTGTGAAGGGTTGGGGGAAAGGTAGCTGTCTGTGCTTGGGAGAGAAGATTTGCGTCCCTACAAAGCTTGGTAAACAAGTCTAATGGCACTGACTGCACTTCAGCAGCACGCTTGCCATTCTTTCTGGAAGCAGGGAAAGCTAGCTTGTCGAAAATACTATAAAATTTGGGGCTGGGGAGCTGAGCAGGATCCAGCGCAGTCCCAGCCCTCCTCAACGGTGAAGTCCCATCAGGGCTGATGTGATCTGCAGAGCCAGGGGTTGGTAATGGGGTCCATTGGCAGCCCCCAACACACCGAGCTGTGGACCAGGGCCAGGGGTCATCCAAGCAGTCCAGCCAGGAGCAGGAGGAGACAGGACCAGAGAAAGAGCTGGAGACCCGCACTCCTATGGCATTGCTGGGACATGGTCTGACAGCCCCAGGCTGGGCTGAAATGGGCTCCTGGCCCATGGGCAGGTGTTGGTGGCGGCTGGGCAGTGCCCTCAGGGTCTAGTGCCCTAACAGCTTCCTTTATAGGAAAACTTTTGAAGACCTTTATAACCTGATAGATGTGAGAATTCTCCCCCAAAAGACCCCGTCATGAACTAATCATCCATGGACTTCTCTTCCATGATGGATGCAAGGACTTAAGCAAAAAAAATGTGTCTCTTATCATCTCTAGTGATGCAGATGACTCCCCTCTTGGCAAGAACATCTACTTCAATTTAAAACAATGCAAAAATGATACAAGTTAAAATTCTGATGGGGTCATAAAAGTAGACTGGACGTCTGGTCAAACCAAAATAACTGAAAGAATGGCAGGTATTGGATGCAGGATGCCTTTTGTCTTTGTCTGAGAGTTCTGGAATGGAGACCCATAAATATGGGTGCTCCTCCACTGGTGGGCTGGTACGTGGCCTATTCAGCCCTCACATTTCCAGTCAAGTGTCATGGCACTGCAGACACACTGCTGGAAAATAATATTTAATATGCAGCAGAGAAATTGCTTTATTATAAGATGTACTATAACTTGTTGTAAAGACATGTAAAAAAATAATTTTAAAATACTTAAAAGATGATGCTAGCTTGTTGTGGCCTGTTGCAAAGCATTTGTAAATTGGAGTACTTACAATAGTTCATGCATGTCTCTGCATGTTAGAACAGCACATCAGAGAATTCATTTATCAGAAAAAAAAAACAAACCCTGCTAAGTCATTTTAGTTCTTATAAAGGCTACTGTCATTTACAATTTTGTCAGATTTTATAAGGCACAATACCGGACTGTCACATGGGAAAGGCTGGCAGATTCCAGTCCCTATTCTTCCCTCTAGCGAGTGCTGGAACCAGCACATTTGGGACACAGGGGTTACGTCAAAGCCTTCCAACTCTTTGAAGGATAATTACCATACCTGCATAATCACATGGTCTACCTTCTATGCATTCATGTTAAGGAGAGGACATTAATCTAACAAACGCCCAGCGGCTGACATTTTTTTTATATATATCTAATAGTTCTCTATAAGATAGAGCACTCCACCTAACAGCTGCAGAAAACTCCTTGCCACATTCCCAGTCCCTCCGTGGAAAGGGCTGCATAATGCTTTTCAGACCTGCCACATTAGGTAGGACTGTCCTGCTGCAGGACATGATGTTGTTGATTGTCACCTTCTATTATTTCAGTAGACGATCTAGACCACTAGTTTATTATAGGTTATGTAAGAATTACAAAAGGTAGCCAATGAACAATACACTAACAGAATGATTTATACTTCAAAATGTTGGAGAGCACTTGTAAATATGTCTAGAGGTCATCTAAAACAGCTGTCTGATTCAAGGGGATGGCATGTGCTGACGTTTATGGTCTATTCAAGACTCTCCTCACCAAACAAACCACAGAGACAACAGTGGATATAGGAATTCCTGCACCTTTTGTTGCGGTAGGCTTAGAGGAGCTGTTTCTCTCTTCAGCATCTTGTTCAGTATCCAAAGAGACTATAGTGCCATACATCAGCAATGTTCTCCTCTTCAGTGTCTGTATAAAGGTTTGTTGATGGGCAGGCACATAAGTTAAATGGCACATACCAACCAGCCCTTTCCTGACAGTTGTTCCCCTTTTGTCAGTCCAAGTTTACAAAGCTGGAACCACAGGGAAATCTTACAAAGCTGGAACCATAGGGAAATCTCAGCAATGTCTAGATGTCCACACAAGCACGGTGAGCCTCATGCTCTCTTTCTATCCCATACACTAATGGCCAAGAAGTTGTGACATCTTGCACGAACTGCAGACCCTTACCGCTGCCATTTGTGCCCTGGGTTCCTCCCATCTGGATTACCGAGGTCTACTCTGCTTTGGCTCTTAGGAAGCTGCACCTGCTTTCAATCTCCTTCTGGGTTTGTATTTCCAAATTTCCAAATATAAGCTTTTATCTCTAAACTCTTCACCTGCCTTGTGTATTAGACCTTTCATAGTGCTGAGCTGTCAGGCTATTGAGCTTTGGACACAAGAAGCGGGAGTCCACAGGCAGAGCGTGCTCTTGGGTACAACTCCAAGCATGCCCACGTACCCCAGAAAGTGGTGGGACAAGAGAAGTGCTTTGATGGAGGGAGCAGGAAAATTACAGTGTATAAACACATAAATACAAGACACAATTCTTGGTCCGCAACCAAAATCAATAGCCATATATAGCTGGACTGAGATCAATTTATGTTCCCATGTTTCAGAGACCTATTGACAAAGCCTATGTTATTGTAATACTGTGTTTTATTAACCTATGTCCAGAGAATATTATACTTCATTAAAAAGCCATTGTCAAACAGATTCTATAAATGGATAATACCCCTAATAAATTTTATTACTTACTGTAAAATCAGTAACATAAACAAAGCACATTAAGCAAGTCGTTTTACCTACAGAAAACATATCACAACTATTTTCCTCCCAGATCTAATTAGATTAGGATTTCATTTTCAAAACAGAAGAAAACAAGCCTTTTACCTGGGGGAGATCTGGCTATAAGTCAGCAACATACTTGTTGTGTTTTATTATTTGGTATTTTTGTTTATTTGTTTTTTGTTTTATCAAATGGCAAATTTGCCCAGCTAATAAACAAAAGGAGCACAGTAGTGATAGTACCTACTTAAAAGTAAAAACTCAGCTATGCATGAAAACATCAAAAGATCAATTGTTTGCATTTTTTAAAACAATTATATGGTTTTCTTTAATGTTTCATACTGCACAAATATTTTTACAAACATGCTTGCTAAGCCAGTAACATGCATATGTGCCTGCAAATGTTAAGGAACAATAGATCTTACTGTCAGCCTCTTCATTTCTTATAATTGTAACTATGACACCTAAATAAGTTCTAAACTCAAATCCAGCTTATGCGATCCTTGAAACAGCATTTTGATTTGGGGAAACAGCGCCTTGGATTAGTGCTGCCGTGGAGGCGTGGAGGCATAAAGTCACATAAGCTCTTGGAGACCCAATTTGTTATCTGTTAAATGGGAGACTAACTACCTCCAACTGCTGAGCATATTACTGACATAAGAGATCACAAATCGAAACCAAGGAGAGTCCCCACTGCATTCAGCAAGGCTTGGGCTGTCACTGTTTAAGCAGGACAAGAAACGGAATTTCCCTGACAATTAATGTGCTGCCACTGCAGCAACTGACTGACATGATGGGGTGAAGGATCATGGTATGAGTCTGATCCAAAGATGACATCCGGCTCCACACTCTGGGCTACATGGTGAAAGCAGTGATTGCCTTTGATTGTGTTGTATCTGTGAGTCTACCATCCGTGGCCCTAATTAACGGACTCTTGGAAACCTGTGCATGCTACCAGCTGGGCAGGCTCTGCCTGTGCCTGCGTTGCTCCCTGCAAGGGACTATAAGGCTAAACTTGCTGCTTGCTCATTTTTATGAGTGGGCCAGTTGCAACACATGTCACTTGAGCATGTTTTAGTGACTGCTTTAACCTTTTCTGTGAAGAGTAAGACACTCAACCAGCCTTAATATGAGGAGGAGGCGATAAGGAACCACATGGCTTCTGGTGGGAGCCATCTTTTGTGTGTCCAGGCATCAGCCTACCTAGGAGCTTTGTAGCTCATAACTGGGTCTGTACTTCTGCAACTTGATGACAGCCTTTATTAGCCAGAGTGTGGCTCCTCCCTGCAGCTTCAGTCCCAAGTTACCTTGCATCAACCCACCTCATGGGAAGAGCCAGGTCAACACCATCTGTCTAAACATGCTTATAACACTCTCAGATATGTCAAATTCATATCCAATGTGCTCAACTCATTTTTTACTGAGGTCCTCCAAGTGGTTTCACCAGATTGTCTTATTTTTAGTGAGACAGGAGAAGGAATGTTTATTGAAGTCTGCTCAGAAGAAAGCAGTCCTCGAGCTCTGGGAGGACAAAAGTGTTGTCTTCATACCTGGGAACTGTTTCAATGCAGTTCCTTCAATGCAATACCCATTGTCTTTTGATAGCAGAAGCAGCATGGTAAGGGCAGAATCCCCTGCAACACCATGGGAGGGACTCATGCCTGGGACAGCAGTGAAGTACAGGCTGAGTTTACTCACAGTCCAGATTTCTCCATCACTCCCATGTTATCATTAATATTCCAGATCTCCTTAAAGCCAAAACACTAGAATATCTTTGTTCTCATGAGAAATCCAACAGCTCGGGGGGGACAAACACCAGCTGAGGAGAAATCCAAACTCAAGGTGTTTAGCTGGAAATAAGCTCCCCTTTCATTTTAATTTACTCATCACGTAATTGGGGGGAAAGGGATGCGGGAAATATTAGTGAACAGTGAAAAAGGAAGAAAGGCAAATTCTGTACCCTGCTAACCGAAGGAAAGGATGATATGAAGGGGGAAAATTTCCCTGCACTACAGCTGGTAGGGAAAAAATGGTTCCTCTCTATAGAATATTTAGGGGAAAAAATCCTTTTTAAACTTTCAGAAGGAGGTAAAGTTTTGAGTTGTTTTTAAATAAAAATATTAGATTTTTGATGTCCAGATTTTAGACAAAGAATGAGAAGAGGAGGAGGAAGTGATGGAATGCATGAGAGGGAAGAAACCCTGTTAATGCTTTAGACTTCCTGAGAGTAAAAGTGACAGAACAACCTTGTTCTTATGATAAACTTAACGGGTGACAGTAGAGGACATTTCAGCAGAAAACAAATCAACCAACTGTAAGATAATATTGTATGGGGATGGATTCTCCCCTCAGGACACTACACAGCAAAGAACTTAACATCATGTTTTATTCTTGCTGGAGATGTGTTAAAGCAGTAATCAAAACCTTACCCAAAAAAAAAAGAGCAAGAATGGTTCTGGAGCAGTTCTCTGCTACTTCTGTTTTTCTCTTTATTTGACCTAAATCAGAATCCAGGCTTTGGAAAATCATTATCTATACTGAGCTCTGGATCTCAGAGTTCCCGACCAATTCCTCCATCCGCTCCTATTTCCACCAGACTTAAGCACTTCTCTAAAACCATGTACTACGCAGGTAACCTGCAATCTCAGCTTTCCCACAGTACTGTACTTCAGGCTGTAAATCACACCCACCGCCATAGTCTGACTGAAGAGAGGTTTCAACCCATAATGTGAATTGGTCTTCTGCTTTTCTTAAAAGCAAGCATAAAATTAACATCTGAAAATTGACTGTAGTATATTTGTAGCATTGCAAGGGTGCTGCTTCTGCTTTTGCTATATTGCCTTGTCTCAGCACCCTTCCACAGACCCACACTGTGTATGACCTCCCTTGCATTCAGCTTTCTGAAGGAGAGGAGTCGGCATCACACAGTGGGGCTGGAAGGAGCCCTATGACATCACCTGTGCTATCTTCCTTCCCCAAGGTATGCAAAGAAGTAATTTAAGGGCACTCTGATAGATCAGAGATAGCCACCCAATTGGTTTGGAGAAAGTATATGAAAGCTTTTCCACTTCAGAAGACCAAAGAACGAGGCTAAACCTTTCAGAGCCATAGTCTTATTTCCAGGTGCCTCCTTTTCTTATTCAAACTCTAAAATAGAAGACGACCTTTTTCACATGACTTTTTGGTCTCAGATTTATCAGGGAATCATGTAAGAAAGAGAGGCATTGAAACATTTCAAACTCACAGAAACTATCTGTGCAAGACTGAACTTAAGCAAAGATGAAAAATCAAAAGTGGGCAGTTGTGTTCTTGTTTACCCCAATCTCACCCCACCCACATGGTAGCAAAATAGGCACCATGCCGAAACTTTGTGGCAAGAGGCTATTGTGTGGGCTTAGAATAATTTAAGAATTGATTGTCAGCCTGTTTCTTGGCTTCCAGCTATGAAGTAATGCTCTAACTAGAGTGTGGTACGCTGAAGGACTCATTACAGACTTTAAAGCCGTCTCATTTTCCTGTATGAATATTAAAAAGAAATTCTCTGAGTGACTCCTGTGTTATAATTAACACTCCAGGTTTTGGTTTGGCTTGTTGGTTTTTCGAGGTCTATTTTTAAAGACACTTACTCCTGAGTTAGTTCCCAAAAACCAAACACTGTTCCTGTTTATATCAGTGGGGAAATTCCCAGTGAAAAAAATAATCAGACCCAAGTTAATGAAAACAACACCCCCATTTAAAACAAAGCCCTAGCCTTAAACAATCTTCTACCATTGGCTACTTGTGTACATCCAAGGCAAAATTTTATAGCCTGCATGTTCCAACCTTAAAAAAAAAAAAAAAAAAAAAAAATCCTGATTATTTATTTATGCCCTTTTTGTTTAAGAAGTTAAATCCCCAGAGCATCTCAATTTAGATCAAAAGCTAGCTACCAAACTTCACCTGGCACACCTGTGCCGTGTGATTTCTTAATTACCTGCCTAGCATTCCCAGAGCTACGAGGCAGAGATGCAGGACTCGTTTAGCACATATTCAGATCTCTGAAATGCACCTCGTGCAGCAGAACCTTTCCAGAACGCCCGAGGTGGTAACCAGCACTAAACAATCCCGCATCTCCACAGACACTTGCCTTTCAGCAAATTGCTTTCTCACAGGTTTCGGAAGGCAAGGAGCTATCGTGGGGTGAGAAATCTGGGGAAAGGGATGGATTTATTTATGAGTTTCTTGATAAAGGTTTTCCCCTGTCTAGCAGACAACACGGAGTAGCCATATGCCAGTGGACTTGAGCCTCATTCCACTAAGACCAAAGAGTAGGACTAGGCCTGTTAACCGTGCTAACTACAGGTTGCTATTACTTGTGCTTGCTACGCAACTGCCTAGGAACCAGGGGAGAGTATGGTCATCTGTGGAAAACACCAGACAAGCCTTCAGTTGGCAGTCCTCAGCACAGAGAGCATCTAACCTAAAGACACATCAAAGAATGTGGTATGACAAGGACAAGGCTCATCTAAGGGAGCACACATCAAGTTTCTTCTGAGACAACTTTTCATCTTCGCTGCAGGATGCTCCTATTTAGTGATAAGAAAGCTAGCTCATGTGTTAGATGCCACTGCCATTTTGCTTAAACGCTGGGCTGGCCATTGACATGCCCCTTGCCTAGCTGAGGACTGTGAGCACTTGGTCACAGATGGGCTCAAACTCAACTGTAATGTTCATTTTACACATGCACTGACAATTATGTACATGCAGGAGAAGACCTGCCATGTCTTCAACCTCCCTAACACTGAGTGCTTGTAGTGGTGTGTCCTCGTGTACTCACAGTTTTACATTTTAATAGGGGATTCACTATAATTGCCCGTTTACAGTGGTTTGGATAGCAATTAGGCATCAAACATTACAGCTTCTTTGGCCATTTGTCAATAGTGTAATTTTATAAATTGGCCAAAGCACTGACTCTGTTACCCTGAATGTAATTTAAACTGCTAAGAGCTGATGGCATCTTTGTTGGTATAGTGAAAATATACAGCTCTGGCAGGAAGCTAAATGTAAGCATCAGTATTAATAGTTTATGTGTCTCCATAACACGCAGAAGTCCCAGTACCATCAGGATTCTTTACATGTAAGAGATGAGACAGATGACTTGAACAATACACAAGTTAAATAGATGCAATAAGTGGGACAGCAGCCTTTTGTTTACAGGCAGGTCATTCATTGTGACCCACCACTAATGGAGACAGAACACATTAAATTTTATTACAAAAATGTGTGTCTTTTTACGAAAGATTTCAGGAGAAAACATATTTAGTTATTTACTTCAAAATTCAATTTTTGGTTAAGAAACATTTTCATTGCCAAGAAAATTGCCAAAAAAATGCCAAAAATTCCCAAGTCCCAGTTGGGATCAGAGAGACACTGAGAAGATTCTGTGCAGGACATGTTTCAAGCAAAAAGAAGTCTCCACTGGCAAGACCCTCCCGATCTGACTATAAGAGTACATGAGCCAGTAAATTTTAATTTGTAAAGTCCTCAGTACACGAAAATTCCAAAGAATTTTACAATGGAGATTGCAGGGCCTCTCACAGTTAATAAAACCAAGGAAAGGTTCAGACAGATGCAGATTTGGTTATTCAAGGAACTACTTAATGTTCTACATTTAATTTAGAACTTCAATACACTCTTGAAGACTCAACCAACAAGACTTATCATTGTGCTTTGAAATCACAGTATTTTTTAGAAACACTACCCCCAAAAAATGGGATACGGAGATGTGTTTTAAAAGCTATGCTTCACAGCAAGGCTCTTCCCAGCTTCCTCCATGTTAAAAAAAATATTAAAAAAAAAAAAAAAGCCCAACCTGAGTTATCAACAAGAAATCTATCTGCTAAAAGTTAATGAGGAACATCTGTTGGTCTACTGGGAGAGACGGTAAAAAATGGGTGGGAATTTCCAGCTTTAACTATGCTGCCACTCCCACAATATTCAAGTCAACAGAAAAACCTGTCAGCAGAAGGTCAAAGTCATTAGTAGATTTTTTTTCATCTGCAGAGAGATAGATCAGATACCCATAATTTCAGAGATATTATTTAGGATTTTCCAAAGTTCTCACATAAAGCTAATTTCTCATATAGGGCCTATCTTTTGGAGCTATGTTTTAAAGGCTCGTAAGACCACTATGTACCCAGGACTATAAATGAGCAAGGGCTCAGATTCACAAAGTAATTCAGTTTAAAAAGCCTCTGAAAATCAGACAAGGCAAAACAATTGGCAACATCGCGTAAGTTCATGATCCCAAGCTTGTTGCAAGGCACATTATCTCAGGTAATGCTCTTTTAGAGTGGGAAAAGTCATCATATTTGCCACTGGCTGAGGCCATATACATGAGCCATTATTGCTGCTTAACTGGTGCATGGTGGTTTGTTAGATTACCATAATTTCATTGTGGCTCTGAGTCCTAAGAAGCCATGATCTAAAGCAATTAAATTTCTAGATGAATGGTAATGCAAAACGCTTCCAGCATACAAAGGCAATCAACCGGTGGTTTAATGTGAAGTTCTGCAAATACCTTCAGAAAGTCTGACCTGAAAGACACTATAGATAAAGTGTTTTAATGAGTGAAGATGAGAAATGCTGATACGCTGTTTTTCATGATCTTAATAATTTTGAGTAATTTAAAAGCTTTTTTTTATCCACAGTTAATACAAAATTTAGCTCTTCCAACCTGTAAACAAAGTTTTCATTTCAGTTTTAAGTAGTATTGACTATAGTGTGATTAAGACTAAAATAAGGAAAAATCCCTTACTAGCCTTACAGTTTTCTTTCTTACCAAATTACTTATTCAGGAAACAAATAGCATCAGCAGATACTATTTATAGGCATGACAATAGATTTTCCTAACTCTGGGATGACTGGTGAAGTTTATATCTGTAAAGACTAGTCTAGGTTTAAAAACACTCTTGAAAATGTTTATGGGATTCAAACAAACAACTGTAAGGATTTTTTAGACAGACATACCATTCCTATTCATGAACATTTTTGCATCATCTGTCATCATTGGCTGATATCCCTGCCTATCAGTTATCATGGATATTCCACAGTTCCCATCATCCTGTACTTCTGTGGATTTAGATCATCGTAAGACTGGATAAACGTGAGTGTGACTTAGGCACAACGCATGTGAGTTTCATAGGCATTGCTGGTAGCACCAACAATTGGAGAACGGATTGAAAGCAGCCCTGAGGAGAAGGACTTGGGGGTGTTGGTGGATGAGAAGCTCAACATGAGCTGGCAATGTGCACTCACAGCCCAGAAGACCAACTGTATCCTGGGCTGCATCAAAAGAAGCGTGGCCAGCAGGTCAAGGAAGGTGATTCTGCCCCTCTATTCCACTCTCATGAGACCCCACCTGGAGTACTGCGTCCAGCTTTGGAGTCCTCAGCACAAGAATCACATGGACCTGTTAGAGGAGGTCCAGAGGAGGGCCACGAAGACAATCAGAGGGCTGGAGCACCTCTCTTACGAAGACAGCCTGAGAGAGTTGGGGTTGTTCAGCCTGGAGAAGAGAGGGCTCCGGGGAGACCTTACAGCAGCTTTCTAGTATCTGAAGGGGGCCTACAGGAAAGATGAGGAAGGACTTTTTTGCAAGGGCATGTAGTGATAGGATGAAGGGTAATGGCTTCAAACTGGAAGAGGGTAGATTTAGATTAGACATCAGGAAGAAATTTTTCACTATGAGGGTGGTGAGGCACTAGAACAGGTTGCCCAGGGAAGTTGTGGATGTCCCATCCCTGGAGGTGTTCAAGGCCAGGCTGGATGAGGCTTTGAGCAACCTGATCTAGTGGGAGGTGTCCCTGCCCATGGCAGGCAAGTTGGAACTAGATGATCTTTAAGGTCCCTTCCAACCTAAACCATTCTATGATTCTACGATTCTATGAATTATTGCCATTACTTGATTCTTCCCATTTTAGGCTCCTAGTGTCACAAAACTTCAGATGACTAGGCTGAACTCTGACGTGTCATACACCTGCCTGAACTTGAAAAATCTTCTTTGGAAAACTTCAGCCAAAATAGTTCAGCTATTTCGAAGAACAAGACCATAGAAAAATACCTGCCTTCTCCATGTTAAAACCCTGTGGTAACCCCCTTTTTCAGTGCTTTAATGCCTGCATTCTTTGGAAAAGATACTTGAATTTTGGCATTAAGATGTGGCTTTTCCCAGAAACACAACCTTTATAACTTCTGGACAAATCTACACCAAGGAACTATTGCAACCATTAGAAAACTGCAGGTCACACATGAACAGTGGACACTTCTGAGATCTCAGTCATTCCCTGAAGGTACATCCACAACAACAATATTTCAGGTTGGAGCCAGGGAGATCCGACACTGTGTTGCTGCTCTGAGTAACTACAAGTTATTTTCAGTCATTTTGGGGTATTCAAGATGCCAGAGGACAGAGTTACCCATGCTTTCAACCTCTTTGGTGGAGATTATGGAAATATGCCTCTGAGTTGGAAGTGGGGGAGAAACAGGGAGAAGATAGGGGCCAGTGAAGGAAACCAAACTGAGGAACAGACTGGGAACCTAAGGGCAGCCTGACATTTGTTTGGGGAGATGAAGAACATGGGGAGGCTTAAGGCTCAATGCCAGTTGTGTGGGAGGAAGCACAGTGTGGGGAGCCAGTGAGAAAGGGGACCTTGAATTATGGCTAGGAAAGACTATTAAAACTATGAAGATCTGAGGGAGGACTAAAGACGACAGAGCAATAAGTCTGGGATTTCCCCAGCAGTAGAGAAAGCTTAAGGAAACTGGATGCAGCTGGGCAAAGAGGTTAAGAGTAGGTAAGCGTTCCTGTTCCAGTCTTGGTTTGACAGTAAAAGTGGTTGCATCCAGAAAAACAGGACAACATCAAACTCCCCTCCTGAACTTGGAGTGGTAAACACAGTTTTGGGGCTTGGCCCATCCCTTGTTGCCCTGAAATATCTGCAAGATCCACTAACAACTTGTCCAGCCTGCCTCATAGGAAACAAGCCTCTTAGTGTTTTCAAAAAAAACTGGTAACTATTGGTTATTAACGTGGTTACTCTATTAACTGAAGTAACAGAGGTTTGAGAGGCCAACACAGACTCCAGCCGTGCTGGCTCTCCTGAGAGTCACTGTGATCCTGCATAATGAAATGCCTATTTTGGTAGTCTACTTTTTTTTTTTTTTTAAAATATGGGAAATACACACCTCAAACTGTGTTAAAAGAATCTTGCGGTCGCAATCAGATGTGAGGAAGTGCCAGAATCAAATTGCCTCTCCAGCCTTGATTCAATCCCTTTTTGCATAGGCATTATCTTTAATAGCATGATCATATACTTCTCCCTCCTGCTGGGCACAAAATGGACGACACCGATGATACATCAGAGGATATAACAAAGGGAGACTGCTGCCCATAGGATATGAACTGCAAAAGCTAGATGTCTTATAATAGCCAAAAAAAAAAAAAAAAAAAAAAAAAAAAGAGGATTCAGGCACAGTAATAAGAGATGCACTGCGGCACGGCCATTCCCCAGGTCTGACCTGGACTGCAGGTATCGCATCGGGGAAGGTAATAGAAGGTGGTTACAGCTCACAGCTTCTCTCACTAAATCTGCTCCTAGGGCTTACCAGAAAAGGGAGGATGGTTTCACCGTTGTCCTTGAGAGCTGGTTGTATTTCTGCCGTTCAGCTCCTATGTAAAGCTAGGCAAGCAATTTAAACCAGCTCTTTCTCTCACAGTTATAAATTGTACAGATTCATTTTCTGGGTGCCTGACTAGATGCTGTTGGGTCTCTGAGCTGCAGAAGTGCTGAGCACTCACAGTCAACTATCAAATAAAATACGGCCCCATACCACATGAAGTCAAACTGTAACTAGCAGAAAGTGGGCACTCAAGTCCAGCAAACATTTCTGGCCTGCCACCATGCCCTACCTGTGCAGTCAGGTTAATGCCATACCTCATCTGTCGGGCTGCTGTGAAAATAAGCCCACTATTTTTTGTAAAACTCCCAGACAGCAGAGAGCTGAAACCTGTAGGAAAGCCTAGAGAAAAATAATAATGCTGAATTCAGAACAGCAACGGGCAGGAGGGAGCAAGAGAAGACTTGAGGTCACACGATGAATATCAAAAAGAAAATTAAATACTACTTGCTCATTAAAGGAACATGGGCCAATCTGGGTACTGAAAAAGGAAGGGAAGCAACAGGGAGACCAACGTGTAGATGTATAATTAAGAATTACAGCCCACTCATTACGCCCAGAGTAACCAAATTAAGATTGCAAAGGTAACCTTAATTCTGCTATTCCTTGACTTTCGTGGTTTGACTTCACAGATTAGCTAATACACTTTTGATGAAGGCTGGTGTTTGGGTTTTCATTAGTCTGTGTGTATTATCTACAACCATAATTTAAAGAATGTAATGTTCAAAAGTCACTGAAATTTATCATTAAAACGATCAGCGTGAATTATGATACAAAAAAAAAAATAAATAGAAATTCTTTTAATCTAGCCCTCAACTAGCAATTGTAGTTAAAACTTTTCCTTTATTATTCTTCCTAATTGTGGAGCTTGCATTGTCACATGGGACACTTGAGGGACAGGATTTAAGTTAAATGGAAATCAGTTTTTGATAAGCTAACATCATCTGTCCTTAGGAAGAATGTATAAAACTCCAAAAAGAAAGTTTTGATTTGATTAAGAAAATCATTAGCTATAATAATTAGACAGAATTATAACTTTACATCCAAATATAGGTTTAAAAAATTGAGCAGATTAACAGATTTATTGCTTTTCCCGTTTTCTATTTTTGCAGCAAATATCTATATTATTATGTTCCTTGCAGCTACTTTTGGCATCTAGCTTGTTAGTACATGACTTTAACAGTAGCTCCCATTCAAAGCAGGATTTTTTCAGGATTTTTTTGTCACATCATTAATATCTTCATTCAAAGATCATACATCTTTGCTTCAAATAAAGCATTCAACCACACAGTAAACATCTTGTTGACCTCACTTACAAACAACCATTGACAGCTAGTAAAAGATTGAATAATTGCATAGCACCTGCCCTAACCTTCAAGAATATTTAGTTATATTTCATGTGCTATCAATTTTAACTTCTTTCCTATATGCAGAGCATTAATGCCTGAGCCTAGCAGTAGTGGTTTTTTGTAGACCTGCTAGATGTCATCACCCTTCTGTACTCAGATTTGTTTTGGCTTTTAAGCATTTCTCTAACTCTCTTTACAAGGAAACAAAATCCGATCCTTCATAAAACTTCAGCTGTTGGGATGAAACTGCTCCAGCAATAAGAGGAAATTAATAGCAAATGTTTATCCAGGCCACTGGTGAGTGTGTGGTGGTTTCCTCGCCTGCAGCCAGTCCTTAAAGGATGTCAGTTTTTATGGCCTGTGGCTGTTAAATCTTGGCTCTTCAGATAATATATACATATTAAGTATGGATATTCTCTTAGGCCGCTTCAGTAATTAGGTTATAAGATGTACCTTAACCTTCTTTGACTGTCGCCAGACCTTCGCTGAAGAAATGGTGGTGACAGCTTAATCTGCTACTAGCTGTTCAGTTGCTTATTCCTGCTTTGCTCACCATTACTACCTCCTGAACATCTCCTGCAAGACAGATTGGATGATTAGTTTGTAATGAATGAGAGGGAGACGCCTTCTGTAACTTCAGACAGTTGAAAACTGCACATCAGGACCACTTTAGGTTCCTCCAAAACTCTTCAGAGCAAGAGTCAGGGTTGATGAAATCCATTCCTGACGTCTTGTTCCAGCCCTGGAGGAACCTCACTTTGAGGTCCTGGGTCCTTTGAGACAAATCTATCGCTAAAAAAGCAAGGCACATGAAACCACCCATTACATTTTAAACTGTGGATGTGGGTTTGTCAACCTGAATTAGGGTTTCAACTTTTCTTAGTGAAGTCAACACTCGTTTGGGGTTAGAATGAAAACAGTTTACTACAAAGGAGATATCTGTTAGAGGGTGGGATTACAACGTCCTGTATATTTTAAAAGCACAAAGCTTAATTTAGGACCTTATTCTGGACACAGTTAATGGTAATGAATGGTGGTGAACTCAACAGAAAAATGAAATTTTAATCAGCTTTGTGTATGATATAAACACTGTTGCCTCCACATCTTCTTCCCAATAGGTTACTACTTCTTTTGAAGTAGAGATACTTGAATTACTATCTAACACTCCCTTCTGCTAGAATTTTTCACATCCATGAAAAAGTCTACCCACAAAGTACCTTAAGAGGAGCAGCAGTGGAGCACTGATACTACCAGCAGGGTATTTGTATCCTTTGAATAAGGCAATCAAACTTCCACCCTCCTCTGTCCTCTCTTACCTCTGCTCAGTTGGCACGGTTGAAATATTAGAGCCAATCTCATCAAAACAATCTGAACGGAAAGTCAGGATCCTTTCAAAGCCCAGAAATATTACTGGAAGAACAGAAAGCTCATCTTTACAAAAATTATTAGATCTCAAGTTTGCTTCCTGCAAAAAGGTTAAAGGGCCTACATCCAATTAATAGTATGTACCTACTTCTGTCCAAGACATAATTTAGTTGTGACTATACTTTATTGTACCCCAGTCACTTCTAGACCATAACTACTGTGGCCGTGTTTTTATTTTATCCTAAGCATGTCTTTGGTCTAAGTGTGATTATCTTCAGGTTTATTTTGGAGCTTCATAAATAAACTCTGCAAAAGCAGTGCTTTATTTTATCCTAAGCATGTCTTTGCGAATTGCCATGCATATGTTTGTGGGTTTTATTGTTATGTGAGATGTTTATTTAGAAACAGGAACGAACTTATCAAATTTTTTTATTGATTTAAGAACAAATTTGAAAGGACAGCTGCCTTAGCTAGAAAGTTTATCTCCCCTTTTTTAAATTATTTTTTACAGCAAACAATATCATGGTTGCAATTAAGGCTTCCATCAGTCCTCAGCTACTTCTAAGTGCAGGACAGGCTTCTCTTAGTGGGAACCTTTAGCTTCATTAGGAGTAAGGACAGACCTGTAAATGAGCTGGGGCATAAAAACCTCACCTTGAAAAAAAAAAAAAAAGAGGAGCAGATACAGAGAAATTACAAGGCAGCTTGTTCTTTAGCATTGACAATCATCCTTCAGGACTGCAAAACACCCTCTGAGTCAGTATTTCCCATTTCCATGTCGCTCTTTGCCAGGGGGGCTGGGCAGCGCAGTGGCCCACACCAGCACCAGAGGACAACCCCTCTAAACCCTACCTGGGGGACCTAACATTGACTGATGGGACCTGGGTCCATGGAGCTCAGCTGGTCCTCAACCTCACTCACCCCTTCACCCAGGTGAAGTAAGTGGTGCTCACCTGCACCCAGAGGCAGGATAGTTTGTGTGAAGGGAATGGGGTCATCTTGGCTTCCACTCACCTTCTCATCCAAAGGGACTTGCACAAAGGGGCTTTATGCCCCTTAGCTTCAGCGCCCATCCTAAATAAGTCCCAGACCTTTGTCCTGAACCTGTTGCTCTCCAGGGGAACATTTGCAGGCTGCAAACCCCAGGAGTGGCTCCTGGAACATCCAGCTTTAATGGACCTTCAATTCCAGCAGCAAACCCAGTGACATTCAGCAAATCCTCAGAAAACAGTAGTGAAAGTCCAAATTTCCATCTCTTCCCACTGGCAGCTGGATTTCCAGACAGGCTCTTGCCTATTCTGTGTCACCCCTGTACAGAGAGGAGGCCAGACACGGCCTTGTTCTCACCTGTAACCTTCAGAGGCAGCTTTGCAAGCTGCCAGGGGAGAGGTCAAGTCACGACATTTGGATGAATGTAGAAAGCTGAGGTATTTTTCCCTTCCTACAGCACGGGGATCGCTTGTTATCTAAATTCCCATGCCCTCCTCCCAGATCTTCATCCTGCCAGACCAGGGGAGAGGAAAAACGACCCCAGGAGCAAGCCTTTGTCCACAGAGATACCTTTCACTCTTCCCATATGGCTTCTCGGGCCACCACAAAGTTCAATGCAATGACACAGCCTCATGACTTGTGCATACCAATATTCTTTTATATATTCTCTGTGGTGTCTTAAATAAGATAACAGAGTTTGCAAAACCTACACGCATTGACAAAAATACAATATATACACTTCATTCCTCCGACAGTTCCTCAGCTCCAACACTACCAGGAAAGACATAAAAAGCAAGTGTTCACAAACAGTAGCATTGAAAATACTGCATGGAAAGGATACATGTTAATCTCTGAATAAGGTGCCATAAGGAGGAATATTTTTATAACCCAAGTAAATGTTAAAGTAAGTTTAAATTTTACCACAAAGTCCACCTCGCCTATTTACAGTGCGAGGTAATCTATCACCTCTGTGTGAGCAATAAAGATAAATTGTGTTTTAAGGCAGGACTATGAAAACTACAATGTGGATACAACAGTCCCTTCCCCTTGAAGCATTCCATTTCTTCTTATCATTTCACATATAAACTAGACATGGGAATACTGGGAGCAATGCAGGCTTGTAAGACACTGGGGCTAAAGAAAGTAGAGTTCTTTTCTGTCCCACATTATAACTGTACTGCTTGTATTTGAGCAAATTGTTTAACAGCTCCCATTCTTCCCTGGAGACAATATGTAAATAATGATAAATCTTATTAATACCTCTGCGAAAGTGCACTTTGATTATCCCAAATGAACTATGTAAGTCCTGGGGTTTATTATTAGATTCATGTATTATGTATACTGTGTCGTTACGGTCAAGAAAAAAGCAAGTCAAATCGCAATTTATGGCATGGTGCTTCTCAGTCTCCATGGTCAGAAATGGTGGCTGATGGTGTCTTGGTGGGTTTTGAAGCTCTCCTCTCATCTGAGGGAAGGGAGATGCACTAAGTCTTTCTTAAAAAAAAAAAAAAAAGAAAGAAAAACAATTAAAAAAATAAAAAAAAAAATCAAAGAAATTTCTGTAAAATATAACATAAGACAGTTTTATATTTTTCCAGAATTTTTTTTACGTTATTCTTGTGGGAATAGAAAAGAATGGTTATCAATTGTGCCTGTTATACAAATTAAAAGGTATTTGCCGCCTGTGCCATAATTGAACCTGCAACGCAGTGCCATCTGCTGCACACGCGGAGAATAGGCTGCCACAGGGAAGGACGTTCAAGTTTTAAAAAACTATGTGTTTCATTTCTACAAAGTAGCAGTTGCACTAGGCACTTCACTCCTGTTAATGAGATAAATCATCCCACAATACCCTTGTCAGTTAGACAAGTATCATTATCTCCTTCTGCAAATAGCTATATGGAGGCAAACAGGTAATCCGAGTTACCGAGATGACAGAGGGAATCGGTGTGGAAGTCAGGATCGGATTCAGGGTCCTTGATTTATAACTCTTGCCGCCCAGCAAGAGGGAGCGCGGGCAGGAGCATGGGTCTCGTGGTTCAGTGTGAATGTGTGAGCTGGGAGAATTTGTTCTCACTGCCACAAACCCTAAGGAATAGGGAGTGTTCAGTGAAATTAAGACATGGCAAATTCAAAACTGATGAGAGAGAAAAACTTTTTCACCTATTCTGCCTCTGGAACTCACTGCCAAAGGACATCCCCAAGGCTGAGAACTCAGTAAATTCATTAAAGTTTCAGACAGTTCTGGGGTCAGAATTTTTCAGAGTAACATTTTTTACCGACAAATTAGGAAAGAACTAATAATCCAATGCTTTTGAGTTTGAAATGTTCTCTGATTTATAGAGAGTAGGATGAGTTGAGAGGCTGGACAAAGCAGATCATCCTACATCTGTGGGGAACCATCACTGACCTTTAAACCACCTAATCCTGGCTGGACCAGTAGAAGCAAAATCCTGAGATTTTGGGTGTACAGCAATTTTCTTGCTATTACAAGAGAGGGGGACAGCTTTCTATTCTGGCACGGATTCCCTATGTGATCTTGGGCAAGACACTTAGGGTGCAATTAGTTGTGCTTGCTGATCCGGTGTAACGCGTTGCCACCAAAGGGGACCTCCTCTTCCAACGCATGGTGTCAGGAGCTCTTCTCACCTTTTGGTGAGATATTTCATCTCACCAAAGTAGCAGAAATCTGCCAGGAGTCCAGAGAGGAGAAGGAATCAGAAGTGACCTTTTCAGCAGATATAAACTTGTATATTCAAGCTACAATTTAATGACACAGGACGAGCCACTCTGACAGCTCATTGCCATGAAAATAGAGAAGTTCCTTCTCTTCCTCAGTCAATTCCTCTTCCTCCCTCACTGCTGTTACTCATTTGGCTCCACTTCTGGTGTCGCTGACCCCTTTGAGCCAGTTCAACTCACTAACCCAGCAGAAAATAAACTCCACAAGAAAACCAAAAAGACTTCTGCTGGGTTAACGAGCTCTTTCTGGAATCCAACTATACCAACGCCGATGCCAAAGGAGTGGGATTTTGCAACTGGAAAAGGGAAGGAGGGAGGAAAAAGGGCTGAAGGAGTGGGAAATCACCTCTCCTTTTGGTCAGTGATCAGTTCAGCTCAGCTGCTCATGAAACCAAGCCCAAGCTGTCATCTCACAGTTAATGATCATCAAATGGCCTTGTAGTATGAAAACAGGAGCATAAAAATCACGTATATAGGGTTCCTGATTCCTTCTCTTCTCTACTTTTGATTTGTCTCCTTTGCTTTCTAGTTGTGCTATATAAGATTTAAACATATCAGAAAAGTGTTCTGGAAAATACAGTATTTTCCTCTCAATAGGACTCTTATGAGACTTATTAAAGTAAATGTGTGTAGATCACTTATAAATGAAGGACTGAGACTTATTACTGCAATGACACATAACCAAGTTCAGGTCTATTCTAATAAGCTGTTGATGGAGCCTACATCTCCATCTTGATCAGACAGACAGACGGCTGAGATAAGGCTATGAAGTATATTGCAATAAACTGTTAAAAATCAACGTAAGTGACTAAATGCTTCCTCAGCCTTCACATTAGTAGAATTAAATAGCTAGTTTGTAAAAGGAAGAGACACAGACAAGGGTATAAGAAGGCGTAAGGAAAGAACGTCTCTGTGGCAACTTTCCTATATTATGTAAGCCACCTAATATATATTCATCAGTGCCTCTTAACCCCAAATATAATTTATATCTCTATTTATACTGTGACTGTGTTTGTCCTACAGTTTCATCAGGATTATTGCCTGCTCCGACGAGGGCGTGGGGTAAACTCTAAGGAGGAGACGCCAGTGGCAAAACTCCTGCTGACTTCAGTAAAACCAGGATGTCATCCCAGGTACTTGGACGCCCAAACTCCCGTAGCTCCTCTGGGGCTAAGGGAGACACATAGGTTTCTGCTAGCTAAATAATTGGCCACGATAAGGGGAGAAAGATCATCTGGTTTTATATAAAAAACACAAATTCTCAGATTTCAAAACTGAGCTTCCCTTAGTCTGGCCTAATCTCTTATCTCTCTTTTAAAGGATCTCAATATTTTTCAGAAAGGAATGATGGGTTCCTGTCCATAATAATAAAAAAAATTAAACAAAAAAAAATACAGCTCCAAAATAAAGACATAGGTGCAACATTATGAGTTACCTGCTGTTGTAGCCAGAACGTCCTACACACAGGCTGCCCATAGCAATGTAAAGTACAGCCATGGGCAAAGTCAAACAACACCACGTGTTGTGACAGCTCTTATGGTAGACAAAAAGGACTGATTGGAGAACACTGGTAGGTTGCAGGGTGCTCGTCTGGAGGTTATGTGGACATTGGGGTCTGTGAAATAACACCAGAAATCTCAAAGGCGACTTCTATAGTGTTTTTCATCTACTTCCTCTTCCAGTTTAAACCAGCATCAGCAGCTGAAGACCAAAGCTAAGAGTTTGGGGGAAAAACGTTAGGTTGGTTTTTATTATGAGTAATAATATTTACAGTACAATAAAGCCTGGAGGCCAACAAGATTGGGATCCATTGTAGTAAATGAAAACCACTTGTCTCCAAGTAATTAAATAATTAAATTATTAAATCATTTTTAGATCTTCTTAAAAAGTCCTTATTTTTATCTACACATGAAACAACCAAAACTCCTCCAGTACTGGGGTAAACGAGAGGGAAACATCTTCTGCAGACAACTCAGTGACTGCCCTCAGGACCTTCACCGCTGTCACGTGGCTCCCTCGTGGCAACCTGCTCATCCTCCCAGTCCCTTAGAAAAACACTTTCCTGGCCAAGCCAGTCATACTGATACAGAAACGGGGTGTAGACCAGACCAGAGATAGGGAAACTTCACTAAACAGGTGTGGCTCATTATTAGACACTTCATGTTTTCTATTTTTACCTTAATCTCTTTGCTCTTCCCTCAGGGCTTGTGTAGTCTAGAAAAGATTTATTTTAAAACTTATTAGCTCAAGCATTTGAGCTAATATATTTAAAATCCCTGGTTTCTGATCCTCACTCAAACCGTGGCTACTTTAATCTCCCCGGGCAGGGTGCAGGAGTCACTTTTTTTCACCGCTAGGAACTGTTAGACCTTTCAGCTCCTAGCATTTCCCTTGACTCCTTCACCTAATTTGGCCACTTCTCCGTCAGTTGATACACCAGCAAATACTTTGTGCTGTTTATTCCAGGGCTTTAACAGGTGTTAATTAAAACATTTCAGCTAGCACATTTTAAAAATACACCTTTTATCCTAGGGCTCAGACACAGGAGCAAGTTCCTGCAAGGCAGCGGAGCCCCCGTAGCTGCACAGGGGCTGCCTTAAACCTCCGCTCGCCTCTCCAGCCCTAATCTCGGCAATCTCTACACATGCATAATCCACAAACCAACCGCCAGACTATATTTTCTAAGGAGAGCAATTATTCAAAGGTTCCCCAATAAATTCTCAATCCCATTTCAATTAACAAATGTAAAACTGGCTGTAACGTTACCTGCCTAGCCCCTGTATCACTTTAAAACTGCATAGCCACAGTTTGAAGAATTAGTTATTTGCCATTAAGAGAATAAGGGCACATCTGCCACCTTGATCACTGCGTTTGTATTATCATCAACTCCTGTCTGAGTGCCAAGTAATTTAATCAAACTTGAGAGAAGAAATAACAACGTTTCAGTTGAACAATGGTGTGGCCCTTTGAAAAGGCAGAGATTTGCTCTAGGGTACACTAAAAGGAGAGAAGGTCTATAAACAAAGGGTAACACTGTGAAAAATTTATCTGTCAAATCTAGCTGCTTTTTTTTTTTTCTTTTCTACTTGCAAATAATTCTCCAACAGAATGCGACTACTACAAATGCACCACCCTTCAACAGATACGCTGTGTAACACATTGCTTATTTAGAGACCATTGGCACTTCATTCGGTTGAGTATTTACGGCTTCCTTTTTATGCTCTGTGATAGGTTCACAGCACATTACTTTGTTTTTCTGCTCCAAGTGGACAGTCCAAAGGAAAATGCAGAGTTGTCTTGGTTAAAGAAAAAATTTTAAAATTTTTAAAAAAAGAAAGAAACAGAGGGAAAGAAAAGCAAGCAAGCAAGCGGAGGAAATGTTAAAATGCGTGAAATCTCCTTGTCTTTTATAGTGTCAGGAAGATCATTGTACCTGTTTTTGCTCCCAGATTGTTTAAACTATTGATGGAGGAAGAGAAGGCATAAGTCATATTTACTGACTGCCTGGAAAACTGTTCAGCCGATGTAAATTCTTTGCATGTGAGTGCATGTCCATGTGCCGCGTTGTTTGCAAAGGGTGCAGTCCCTTATCGTTGGCCCTTTTGTTTGAGCAAATGCTTAAGTGCCAAGCCTTTGGCCAGAGACATCTGGAAACTGCTGCCGATCCTCCTTACAGCACATACAGCACACACTTCTGTAGCTAAAGTCTGTCATCTGTATTTTACCCGATGCTATCAGTGGACAAGCATGGCCAAACCAGAGTGGCTTCTTTTTTTGCCTCCTAGGCCTTCCCTGTTTCTGTAATTCTCCATCACCAGCCACATAATACAGAATTCGAGCTCCTGGAAAACAGTACCCCAGGCTGTAGACCTGCACGAGCAGGGGATGGCGGTGTATTGATAGCAGTGGAGAGAGGAGAGGCTGCTAATCACCAAAGGGTAGGCACTAACCGACAAACATCCAGGCTAGAGACTACCTGCCCACAGAAGAGGTTCCTCTGAAAGAGAATGGAAACCCCAATAGCTCTGAAGAACAAAGGTAATGACTGCAAAAAATTTCTGCCTTTGCAGGATGGTATGGCTGCGAGTGACCCAGCAGCAGTCAACATTTGCGTCCCTATTTTCTCCCCCTGCTCCTTTGATGGTGTGGGTTATTAGGGTGGGATATGCTTTATGGGGGTAAGAACACCAAATCCCAATGTGAAAATGCTTTCAGATGATCTGAAGAGAGCAATATGAAGGTTAGAGTTTATATGACTGTTTACAAGAATGTTGTTATTACCGTGCTATAAAACAGAAAGGAATGTGACCAGACTAGTACAGAACATCAAAAGAATTGTAGAGTCATTTTAATGAGTTACTAGAAACTAAGTCAGGTTCTGCTGTTTTGAGGCTATATGGTTCTATTCTGTGCAATGGATTTAAGTCACTTAGCAACCTTTGTACAAGTTGTAGCATGTTAGGGCATGCTCCCAGCTGGTGTTTAATGCTCCCAGCATCCCCAGGCGGACAGCCTGTCCTATCCGTATTTTACAATGCAGGAAAAGACAATTAATGCCAAGAGGTCTACTTTTCTGCTGCCTCTGACCTTGTGTGGACAGTGACATCTAAGTAAGAAAAGTGAAAAGTGGGGTTTATGGGTGCCTGTTCAGACCAACAGCTTTTCAAACTCACTGCATACATGGGAAAACAATGGCACAATCAAGCCAGAAAAATCAAGCCTATATGGATTTTGTACAGATCACGTAGCGACAAGGAATGGGAGGCTTAAGCAGGCATAGTGGGAAGTTACCAAAACACCATTGTCACCATATATAGCCTATATTTAGCAAGAAATCTAAAGACATTTTCAAAGTCAATAGGAGTTCATCTAACAGTTATTTTTGCCTTAGAAAATTCTCTGTCATGTCTGCAGCACATTATTTGACAGTATTTTCTCATCCCTTTTGTTTCCCAGGAATAATTCTTATTTATGATACCAAAATGTCACCTAAATACCAAGCAGACAATGCACCTCAGAAGCTCCAGAGATCTTTTATTTAATCTAAAATATCCACGATATTTAAATCAAAATGTACCATTCGGTACTACTCTGGGTTCTGAAGCTGATCCTATAACCATATTTTCAGAGCAATCTTGGACCAGACCGTGAGACGGGCTGTAGAGTTTTTTTAAGCACAAATCTTGATGTATACATGAATGAACTAAAGGATACTGAAATGTGATGTCAGTGAGATAACAGCACTTGGCATAAAATAGAACTTTTTTTTCATTTAAGTTAATGCTCTGTTACATTAATGATGTTTGTGTGAGTCTAAGATTGCAAATTGACTCCTTAGAAACTTAGGACTGGTCTGTTCTTTAATAGTTATTATGTAGGTTCTAGCCTCCAGGCAGCATCCAGATTTGTATCAATCACATGCTGTTATACTATCAGGAGAGGTTTTAGTACCTGCATGGATGTTGTAGTTGATGGGCTTCAGAAGGAGATTACTACCCTCCCAGGGATACAGCACTTCACAAGCCTGTGAGGGGTCTCTTCTGAAAGCTGGAGAAGGATTCATGTGATTTGTCAAGTATTTGCACGAGCTACCACAAACTCACCTGCTGGATCTTCTATAGGGGGCATGGTGATCTCCTACTCCAAAGGAACCTGAGACCTTACAAACAGAAGCCGCCAGCTCCTTCCGCTAGTCTGTCATGCCCTGAAGAAAATTTGTGGCAATTCAACTGGTCCAAGTTACCCCACTGTAAGTAAAAAACACATTAAAGAGGGAAACTATTAGTGAAAGAGGAGGTGGTTGCATTACCAGTCCCGTTTTTTGCCACCTATTTCTATCAACAGTTTAATTCCCCAGTAAAAGACAGTCACATTCCCCCCTTTTGTCCTTTTTAACAGGAAAGAAGGAGTGCTAGTCATTAAAAAAACAGGCCTTATTTCTGAATGTGCTCTTTCTCCACGCCTTACTTCTTGCTGAGATAGGTGCTTACCCACCCTTCCCTTTGAAGGCAGCTGGCTGCGTTACTGCTCAGATAAGCACACATCTGCACTCCTCAGGTTCTCCAACAGGTCAGCAGAGAAAATACCAGTTAAGTTATCGAATATAAAAAACCATCCCCGGTGCCACCTTAAGCATTCTATTCCGTATAGTGTCACCAGCTACTATCTAGTCGCTAAAATTGCAGATCTCTGTTGCGTGGGATGGGCCATGATGGACAGCAGGGGTACCCAGACAGATCACGGGAGTGGAGACTTGCTGGTACTGAAACATCTCACTGCAGCTCTCGTTTATAACTTCATTGGGTCTCTTTTGAGATTTCAAGTTGTTACCCATGTTAGGTGGAAATGATCACCGTTTTTTCATTTAAAAGCATCTGAAACAATTCAGAAGTCTCCAGTCAAGTGTCCAGGATAGACCATCCATGAACATCTCATAGATACATAATAAATGCAGTGCATCAGCTGTATAAGCAGTTAATCGAATGGATACATACTTGTGTGTGGTGTACTGCGGAATCTATGTGCTGTGTTGTTATATACCTGGGTTATACGGTTTACAGCAAATTACATTTGACATTGTCATAGACAAATATTTATGTTATTAATAGCCGTATTTAGGACCATGGCACTATCACAAATGCCACACAGACATTTCCAATTTCCAGTCTCCTACTTTTAAATAAGTATGTATTTGATCAGTGCCTGCTTTGGGTGTTCTTTTGTACACACACCAAATATAACTGAAATGAAAATTTTCCTTGCAGTCCCTTGCTTATATGCCTCTGTCTTCATCCCAAAAATCACCTCAAACTGATACTCAGGTTTCTTTTATTATGTTTTTCCAACAGTACACAAGAAATAAATGGTTCTGACTGTGAAAATCTGTCCCGGGAAGCTGCTGGAAATGCAATTCTCCCTGACATTTGCAGCTGCCACCACTGGGAAAAGTTCCCGCACTGATTTTGACCTTCTAAAGTCCAGAAGCAAAAATCTCACCTCTCTGTCAGCTTGATGTTATACAATCCGAGTATAAACAGTACGGTTTACTGCTGCACAGTCCTACCCCTGCCTTGTTGTACGAGAAATATCAGCTGCCTGCCTGGTTTAAAATTATCATCATTTATAGAAATATCAGCTGCCTGGTTTAAAATTATCATCATTTAAATAAATAAATTCTGTACACATCATATAAATGAAAAAATATATTAAGGTTCATATATACATCCATAAAAGCAAGGATTTAAGTAGTTTTGGCACATGTTTCGTGCCTTAGTGCATATATGAGTCTATACAGGATGGTCTTGACACCTTATTCCAGATCCAAGACCCACTATCAGGAAAAAGCTCTCAGACTTGTCAAATCTCAGGCGCTGAGCATCCAGCTCACCAGGTGGGCTCCTGCCCTGTGCTCTGCCACAGCGAGGCCTGGGTTTCATACTGCCCTATGCTATAGCCCTTCCTTTGGTTCCAAGGTTCTTTGACCTTGCATGCCAGATGTCCTGGTCTGTAGTCCGGTACCCAAAGGTATGTGGACTAAAGTGGTGGTGACGTCCCATGGAGAGCAGTGCAGAGGTGGCTGGAGAGGTCCGTGCTGTATCGACCAGTGGGTCTGCTGTCCCATCACAAAACTGGATATAAAATTTGTCATATGATTTGAAGAAAGCCTCCTAGTCCCACCTAGGCATGGGGCTTGCACACCAGGACAGAAAAAATGTTGCCAGATCTACCTGCTGGATGTGATGCTGGTGGACACAGGTGGTTGAGGAAAAGGCTGTGCTGTTACAGGAATTAATCAGCTGCCCCTGGACCGAGCAGGATTTTCAGAGTCGCATTGCCTGCTTTTGGCCAAAGCAAGCAGGCTGGCTGTGCATGGGCCTCTGGCACAAGGCAGAGATCCTCATTAAGCTCACCAGACATGCTGTCCTGGTTTCAGTTAAAACAGGACCAAATTTGTTCAGTAACTTCACTTTTCAGCCAGGTCTCTTCTAACTGCTGAAATTAACAGCATATTGTGCAGACATTGTTCACCCTCAAAGTTATAAGACCTATGTTTATAGGTGATGCCCAGGCATGGTATGGGGAGAGGCTCCTGCTTATACTCATTGCTGTAACCCCCAAGGGCAGCTGACTTTGTTATTGGACCTATTGGAGGGTCGGAAGAGGAAAAGCTCAGTGGGGTCCCACCTGCGGGGAGGAGCGGACAGGACAGGTGACCCAAAACTGACCAACGGGGTATTCCATCCCATCTGCCTCATGCTCAGTATAAAAGCCAAGGGATCAAAGGGTCAGCGCTCTTTCTTCAGCAGCCAGCGGCCAAGAAGGACTCTGTCTGTTCATCTGCCTTTGATCTCAATCCTGAATGCAGATTTGGAATCCAATTCCCATCCATCACCGAGTCCAGTCTGGAACTTCCCCAGTGCCAGCCGGTGACGTGATTGTCATCCTGGGAGCTTCATATGGTTTTGTATATATTTCTTTTTTTTTTATTTATTTTATTATTAATATATCATTAAAGTAGTTTAGTTCCTTCTAAACTCATAAATATCTCTCTCTCTGCCTCCTGCTTCTCTCTTTGAAGAGAGAGAGGAGGAAGTATCTGTCGGTCACCCGGTGGCCGGTTTGGCTCAAACCATGACACACACGTCTTTGAGCAAAGCTACAGGATCCATGATTTCAGATCTCCAGAAATCAGAATTGCTGTAACGTGTAAAGACAGCAGACCAGCAGGTATTCTGGCTGGGATGTGGGATGTCATGTCAGTCCCAGAAGGCATTAGCATGAAGCTCCAGAGACAACTGCAAGTCCATAAAGGGCAAATTTCAAACCTTACAAACTCTCTGGCATGAACATTCTAATGCCTGAGTCCTGGAGCGTACCATTAATGTGTGGATGAAATCTTTCCTGAGAAATTCACTTCAGTAATTTGACTTAAATTCCTAGAGTCCTTGGGTGGCAACATCAGATCTTAAACATTATCCAATTTGAAAATATTATACATGGTCTGTTCCCCAGCTAGCTGTAAGCAATATCCAACAGAGTATCCAGACAGAACTTCTTTTTTACAGCTGACAAATGTCCAGGATCCACCTCTGTGCCTGGAAGAAGAGCTCAGCATGCTCGTTACAGAAGGAGCAGCCCGACTGATGCTTCAGGTCACGCAGACGTACGCCGCATTTGAAGACAAGTCCCAAAGAGCTAGTCTTGACCTGTTCCACGCATGAATCTGGGGAGGGGTGGGAGAAAATGATGCCTGGAGCCCAGAAGGAGAGAGGAGTGGGGACCCCAGGCGATGCAGGAGGCAGCTGGAATTCCAGGACGTGCTGGCCTGCGATGCACAACAAAAACCCAAACCAGCTCCAGGTCGCTGGAAGCTGCAAAGATTGGCAAAGGGCCTCTCCATCCCTGAAACCAGTTCTTCTGCTGGGTCCCTGGGGTTTGCAGCAGAGGTTCCAGGTGTAAAAAGAAATCTCAGGGAAAAAGGCTTCCCTTTCTTTTTTTTTTATTTACTACAGACATTTTGCACAGCTCTGCGTGAAACCACCTGCCCCACACAACCACAAATATTGGAGCAGTAGAGTAATTTTTCTACCACCCACATAAGATAAGGAATCAGGAGACACAAAGCCTCATTATATCCAAACAAAAAACTTACAAGCAAAAACATAAGTGTTAAGAGGAAGCTGAAAAAGTAGCTGAAGAAATTAGTTATTGTGCAATCAAATACAAATTGAATTCCAGGGTGTATTTTGTTATTTAACACATCTGCTAAGTGAAATCCATGTTCAAGTTACATTTTGAAACTCATAAAATCACTATCACCATCATAACCATCATCTCAGCTAAATTCTGCCATAGCTACTTTAAAACAGCTTCGCAGCATTCGGTGTATCAGCCTGAGTTTGCAGTCAGCATAAAGAGAGCAGAACTGGCCCTTCTTTTAACTCCCTGCATGCCAGAAGACGTGAACGAAGACTGGAGCTGAGCTAGACGACAGATTTTAACCCAACTAAGCATGTACCTCATCTCAAGAGCAAGCCTGAAGACAAGTCAGCTCAAAAACACCCTCAGCTTTCCCATCACAGGCTTCCTCCTGGTCATGAGAGGATAGAAAGAGACTTGAGAAATGAGAGGTAGGGCTGAGACTGCACATGGCTTTACCCATTTTTCAAGCATAAATTAGTTTTTTTCTGTTTCCACAGCAGCCTGCTTTGCAATCAAGTCTCAGGGATGGATGTCCCAGTATGAAAGTGGTAACAGCAGAGATCTTCACAAGCTGCAGGGCTGCAAGCCATGCTGCTTTCTTGGAGGTTTTGCAACCTTATTCTTAAAGTAGACAATAAGTTAAGTACTACACTAACAATGGGAGAGCATCCAGTGCTTTCGCATCAAAGTCAGCTGCTATGGGACCACTTCTCCATGGCCCAGGGAAGCAGGTTTCTGGGAAAAGAGGGCTTGACATTAGGGAAGGGTCGAGTATGGCAGCCTTTTGACAGTTCGCACTTTTCCTGTACTTGTCCTGTAACCATCAAAACCCCTGAGACTGCTCGGAAATACTTTCTGACTTGGGGTGGTCAGAAGGCCAAGCAGCCATTTCCCTAGCTGCAAAACTTTTCCAAAATACTTCAGTGCCCAGAGCCTCTTTCTTGGGGAGAATAAATGTGTACCTGGATGCCTATTCATTGCTTAGACCCCAGTGTCATAGCTCAAGTATGTTGACAATCGAGTCTTTTGCTCATCAAGAATGAAACTTGATCCAACCTTCAAATCCATCCCTTTTTTTCTCAAATCAACAAAACCACTTCTCTTTTGCATTTACTTTTATGCAGAATCATAGAAAACAAGCCTAGCCATGACTTTTAAAACCATCTAATGCACGCACCTCACCTGCTTTTCCAGGCAAAGCTGGAATCAAATACACCCAGCTCACCCCTGACAGCAGCAGCAGGTAAAGCCAGCAGTGTGCTCTGACAAGCACACCCCAGAGAAACAGGGATTTTTACTCTTGCCCTTTTTAATTTGTAGTTCACTCCCTTGTTGTTGTAAATTATGACCTTAAAGGGCTGAATCACGCAAAACGTCATCTTAAGGCACCATTCATGTTGAGCACAATCTCCGTAACAGTGTGATAAGGAAGCACCACAGCACCATTCCCAGGATTAATAACATGCGATGCTGAAATGCAGAGGGCATCAAAGAGGGATGTCAGCTCAGCAGCCGTGCCTCCAAATAATCCTTCCCAGGGACTCCTGAAAGTCAACAGAGAGCTCTGGATCACTCTGTGGGCTTGGGCCCACGATGAAAGGTGCTCTAAGAGTCAACTGCAAGGTCAATGTGCTTTACACCCACATGTTGAAAAATAAGTAAGCATCAGTGTCCAATTTAGTTGTCATCACAGAGTGGGACTCCAAGGCAAAGGAATGCTATAAGCTTGTAAGGACCACGCTTCTCTCCTTCCCTTTGATGTGAGCCAAGATAATGGAGATTCTGCCAAGGTGTGACTAATTCCTTGTTACTATATTGCATAATTTTCATATACTTTTGAAAAAAAAGAAGGCCTTTAAGAATTGGAGGGAAAGATAAACTCACCCCTGACACATTCCACAGAACACAACCAGCAGTACAAAGCAGGTTTTATTAACAGACGGTGAAAGCTCAATTTAAAAAGTACTGTGGGCATTAAAGGAGATTGTTTTATGTCTTTGACATGAATACTCAGGCTAGATGAACTATCAGGAGTTTGGTTTAAGTGAGATTAATGCTTAGTACTTGGAATCCATCCAAACTGATTAAATCTGATTGAGTAAGAGAGCACAACTTTCTATATCACTTTCAAAGTGATATGATTAGGCTGTATATGTACTATCTGAAAATGTAAATATAAACAGAAGGGAAGGGAAAAATACCCTTCCCAAGTTTTAAATGCAAAAAAATGATAATGAACCAACTGTATAAAACACTTAAAATTTAGTTGATTATCAGGAGAGTGAGATAAGAAAAAGGGTATTCATGACATATAGAATGTGTTACAGGAATAACAAGCCTGTATTCTGCCCTGCTGAGCAACTCATTCATCTCCTTTGAAGTTAGTCAAAGGGTATAAGTTTGGGTGAGGAGAACTTGACTCCAGATCTTTTCGTCAAGGAAGGTCAGGAAAACATGGCACTTTCCAGGCTGTTCATAGGCATGGCAGATTTGCAGCCAGTAGTCTTAACTAGGAACAGTTTGTAATTATTTAAAAGAACATTTTTTTTTATTATAGAGAAATTACTAGTTTTATGTATATCTATACATATATTCAACAGTTTGCCAAGCATACCTTTACATACCACCCAGAGAGAGACTCAGCTGCAGATTCAGGTACCTGTATGTCGGTGCCTACCTGTAAACTTTGTGTCTCAGCTTAGTCAACGGAGATCTGATCAATGCAGTCAATGAAGCCTACGGACCCCCCATCAGCTACACACTTCTGGGTACTAGTGGGTTGGTCAAATCCATGTGTTAACACCTCCATCTAACTGCCTACGTGTATACAAAGCGTAAAGGACTATATCCTAGAAAATATTAACTCTGAAAAAAAAAAAAAAAAATTAGACAGACCGACTTTCCTTTCTCGTGCTGTAGGTAAGGGGGCTTGGAAACATTACAGGAAAATATGTCTTTGAACATGGCATTGAGAAAGAGCACTGCTGAAATGATGAATCCACTTCTACAGTCCACACTGAAACAACTGGAGAAAGTTCAGAGCAGGCCTATAAAAATAATTAAAGGGATTAGAAATCTGACTTAAACAAAAAGACTTAGGAAGCCCAAAGGGTTTCACTTGGCAAAGCAAAAGTTAAGAGATGAATCAGGGTCTATAAACCTATAGCCTTTAGGAGGAGAAGACTGTTTCAGGAGACAATAGCATAACATGAATATGTGCCAACGTCTAATATAAAAAGCAAAGTAATTCCAAGTCTGGCCTTACTATCTAGGTCGTAAGTTTACGTCGTTGGTAAGAAACAGTTCTGAAGTTAGCACAGAGAGGAGCTCTACCCTAGTGACCATGTCTAGAAGCAACCTGTGTGATCGAGCAGCAGCCTGGTGGCCAGAATCTCTGGGGCTGCTCAGAGAAGAGGGACTTCTGCCTTCCTCCTGAGATGTTGCATCTGCCCCCAAACTGACAGCGATGTGCGGCCTCTAAGACACAAGGGGCAAATGGCAAAGCCAGGCAATGCCTCTAGCATCGTCACCAGCAGAGTTAACACATTGTCCTTTCTTGCACTTAGATCTTCACCAATTTCCATTTTACTCCCAAAAAATGTTCTCCCTTTTAAGCGTATGTGTGGATGCCACTCACAGTCCTGCCCTTACCGCTGGAATGAACAGAAAGTTGCAACTGGGTTACTGAAGTTTTACAAACTACCACCAATCAGCTGAGACACAATAACTGTATACGTTATACGTATGTTACATACGTATATATAGACACATATATGCATAGATGTATGTTTCTAACCGTTAAAATGTTGTATTAGAAGTACTAAATAACACGTATTCTTTTAAACTACTGCCAAACACACATGGTAGCTTATTCTCCCACATTTGCTGTGGATGAAGAACAAGAGCACATTAAGCTGCAGTAACTTGCCTGTCCAACCATGTTTCACAAAAGCTTTCCTGGGCCTTGATGTGAAGGAATTACCCATGAAGATATGGGAGAGAGTTTGGGATGGGCACATCACCCACATTATATTATGCAAGGCATCCAAAACTTTTGGGAATTGCCAGAGGAAACTTTATCTCAAACCTCATCTAAGAAAATCGGTAAATACCTCCATGCAACATAAAAATGGGTGAGAAAGGAGAAAAAAAAAAATTTAAAAATACCATCTTACCCAGTTTTTAATCTCAGTTACAACTTTGCAAATTTTGCTGAAATAATTTTCACTAAAGCCACTACTTGTCTCCTTTCCCAGAGGAGAGCAATTACCTTAATAGGGCCAGTCCTGCCACCAGGACCTGCTGGGGTGGGGGGAACCGTTTCACAGCAGATTCAGCCAAAGTGTTGGGATCTCAGCCAGAAACCCAGGAACGGCCTCTTTCTAGAGGCAACAGCTTTCATTTTTAGCACTGATGGACAGCACTCCTTAAAGCTGTTCACCAATAGTCAAGGTCAGGGCGTTGTCTTCCTCTGGGCCTTTGGTCAATATAGCCCTACTTTAAAAAACGGGGGCGAAGAAACACACAAAAAAGGTGTTTGTGAGCTGTTTGGGTTTTGATATGAATTTTTCATGGAACAGCTCTGAATTCCTAAATGCTGGTAGCCACAACTGAGCAGACAGAATAGCAGTCACAGCGCAGGCTCAAGTGGTCAGATGCTGATGTATCTCCCAGCTCTACAGTTTACCAAAGGCTTGTGAGCCAGCAGGCACAGCACAAATGAAACGCATAGTGAAACAGATATCCAGGTCAGGTACGGAGGCATACCTGGACGTCTCAGCTAAGTTAGATTGCTGCTGAGGATTAAAGGCAATATAATGAATCATAAGTTTTATGCAAGTCAAAGAGGTCTCCATTTGACAGCGTTGTTTAAAAGGCAAGAGGCAGTTGAGGAATGCAGTATAGTCCCATGGTTTCTTAACGAAAAAAAAAGAATAACAAATGCTGAAAAACTCTGGCAAACAACAAAGCTTACATTTTATACACGCTCATCAATTTAACCCTAAAACCTTAAAAGCCTCGGGGTGATCCCAACGCCTTTAATACCAAAGGCCCTAACTATGCCACAGATCAAGCACCAAGCCCAAGCCTGCTTTGTCTAGAAAGATGAAAGCGCACTCAAACAGGTGAAGGCTTCTTTGGAATCATCACCTGCAATTAAGCAAAGGAAAACTAAGAGGAGAAGAGGTAAGCTGAACTTGCTTTAAAAAGACACCACGGGAGCAGGTGGATGCTTGCTAAGGATAGCTGTGGTGTCTGCTGTCATTCTTTCACCAAATGATGTGCATTCATTGGGATTTCCTGCACGTTAACAACAGATCACTTGGTGGGAAAGTTGGGTGGGTGCTGTAAAAGCAAAAAGAAATTTTTTTTTTTTTTTTCTCCTCTTGTATATCATTTTGGGAAGAATATTATTGCCACGCTGCTATGGACAGAAATACCAGGGCTCTGTCCGAGTAAAGCAGTGCCACAGGAGATTTCATTTTGGGATACGGATAATAATTCATCATTCTTCATTGCCTTAAATCCAATAATTTGTAAATAACTAAATATTTAGTTTAAAATGGGGTCTGTAAAAGCTTAATGTTTTCCTTCAAAGCCCAGCTCCTAGAGACATACTATTTCAATTATTAGTTTTGGAAGAGAGGAAGCTTTTAGCCATTGCTGCCGAGAAGAAAATCTTGCAAATGTAAGTAAAGGAGTAAACACCAGAATGCAAATTTAAACAAGACTGTAGGTTTTTTACTACTGTTGTACAAGTATTCCAAGTCACAATAAAATAACAATTACATGTAAGAAGGGAGAGGGAAATGAGAGCGACTTAGACTAATTTTCAGATCTTTGTGGCTGTATCCATCTGTGTTCTGCATTTGGAAGGCACTTTACACAGTCCCTGAGGACAGATGCTGGGTAAGCTGATAATACTATTAATGCTATTAATAATAATATTAATTAGGTTAATAATGTTCATAGTAAAATCCATGATAACATTCTCCATATTGTTAATCATTTTAAAGCTTTGTGGAATGACACTATCCGTGTGACTTCATTAATTCCATATATACACTGAGAGTCTACCTAAAATTCAAGGAATCACTCACTCCTCTTGTAAAAGTGCCAAGCACTGCCATTACCATTAATATCTTCCTCCTGTCACACACCTACCCCCAAAATCCGTAAAATTAACATGTAAGACTGAAGAGTGAGAAAATTCTTCTCTTTCAACTCAGCATTTGCAAAAACTTTCTTATCCACCACCAATAAAATCCTCCCTCTTAACCCACGTCACCTCCTAATCCGTGCCTAAGGGGAGCCTGGAAAAAGAACGAATCTGAGCAGCATCCCATGAAGTTCATCATCTCCTCCCTTCTTCATCAGCAGAA
>NW_009648785.1:2466049-2504564 GCF_000708025.1 Charadrius vociferus
TTCTGATTACTCACAGCCCAGTACCTCTCCTCCCAGCCAGGAGCAATGTGACCAGAAATAAATCCCCCACCTAGGGTTCGGCCTGAACAGAAAACGCTCCAGGGCGTGATGATCAGCAGAAAGGAGCAAGTCATGGTACAAATTGGCCTAAAACTTTTATGTGCAGGTTTTTTTTCCCCACGTGGGTTTGAGGTGGGTGGAAAGAGAGTGGAGGAAGAGATATGTTTAAATTACTGGCCGTGAGGAACGAGTCTGATCAGCACCGTGACAGCACAAAACAGACAATCTGAATAAAACTCTCAGATGGAGATTATATAAAGAGAAAATCAATACGGTCAAAATACATAAATAGAGAATTAATGGAGAAGGCTTTTATGGAGTGCTCAGCTGCAAACTCACGGAACTGGGCAAATTTTGAGAGGGCTTTATATTCTCTTTTTCTCCTTTGTATTTTTCAGGTCACCATGGCTTACAAAAATCAAGTTGTATTTCTTCTGCTTTGCTTCCTGTAAAATCAATAACAACAATCAATTAAAACTTGTTTTGTGCCAGCAGGCTATTGTTTGTGGTAATAATGCACGGAGCTGAAAGAAGATTGCTTTATTTCCTTGACCTCCTCAGCACCCAGATAAATACGCTGTCTGTTCCATCTACAACTTGAAACCACAACCCTGTCCCTGGGTTGGTTTTTAAATTATATGAAAGAACATTAGACACTCTCCCACACTGCAAACAGTTTGAAGTATCATCTGCTTTCAGTATCACCGTAACTGGCTGGGAGATAACATCTAATTTATGCCTAATTCAGCAAAAACTCCCAGTATCAGGCTCAGCCCAGGTTTTATTTTGATTTGAACCCTCTGTGATCCCACTGGCTTCGGTCAGTTTTCATCGAACAGAAGATGTGAACAGCCAAGGAAAAGACCTGACAATGAGAAACCTTTCACAATTCCTGCCAACAGCAAGCTGTGTTCATCACACAGCATCCAGGCTCTCTGCTATATGGCCCTGGTACCATACACTGGCTGTTCAGACATATGCACACACAAACATAAACAGATCTATATAGACATCAAGAGATACCGATGTATACATATATGGGTGCACGGAGAGAGACAGGGGCAGAGAGATCTAGCAGAGAAATTCTCTCACATCTCAACTCAGTAAGAAAACTTAGTCCTGAATTTTTTTTTGATTCATTTGTTTTACCAAAAGCCCTGAACATCCTGAAGTGCCAGGCACTGTACAAATGCTGGACCACCTCTTTCCTCGACAGCTGGAATTTTAAACAGATAGGGAAAGCAGGCAACAAACAGCAGGAAGAGCAGAGACAAGAGGATGAGGTTAACAGCAAGATCGAGTATGGGGCAGCTATGCACACAGCTTGTCCGGGGGTGGGGTTGCATTAGATCTGAAAACAAAGTTAGAAGGGTTTGTCAACTGGAGATGGGCAAGTTATGCAACTATTTGAACATGAGCATGCCTGCCTGCTCAGAAAGGAGATTAGGGACTTGAATACGCTTTTATATCTGCTAAATAATTAGTATCGAATAACCAAGTCCACTCTGCACTTTTCCTCCAAATAGCAAAATGTGAAGGAATTGTTTGTGAATTTAGACACGAAGGCTGAGATTTTTAAAGAGCCTTGACAGCGTTAGACACGCAGCACTCAACAACCTTCCCTGAGGTTCAGCTCCATGTTACAAATGCGAATCCTTATAGGGTCACGCTCCTTTTTACACCCTCGCCAAAGAGGCGTTACAACCATTTTATGCCCCAGGCTACTCTCCTACCCAGTGCCCCATGCTGGTCCTTGCAGCCTGGGAAAAAGCGTATGGCCCAGCCCCTGCCAGCCCCCCGGCTCTGGGGGGAAAGGACCCTGGGCACAGGGTAAAGAGCAACTCCTGTGTTCTACCAAGGTCTGATTTCTGACGGGTTAAACCCAGGAGTGCAAAATCAGAAGCAGAGTTGAAAAGACACACACCGTCAAAACACCTTGTCCATATCGGTTTGACTCTTCTAGTTCCATTAACAGCTATTACTCCCAGTTTCGCTGGCACAGCATCCCTAAGATATTTAGTACTGGAGGCAGATCCTAGTGCACATCGCTCTGCCCAAACGCAGCCGTGATCCAAAACAATCTCATCACCCTTTACCTGCACCGCCCTCTCCCTCCTCCCAACACTTACACAGGGTTACGACTCAGCGCAAGTGAACTTTCAGGCACTAGTCTCCATCTCTTTTTTTTTTCCTTTAAAATTTATCAGCAAATATTGCTGTTTGATGTCCTGTGCACAGCGAAACTCTTCTGATCGGATTCATTCTTTTTGCTTTCCCAGTTCAGGCTGCCTGTACTGGGAGAGCACCCAAAGCTCACGCAAGGAGAGAGACCAGTCCTTTCTGGCACGTGACTCTATTTCTCTACTTATTGATTGCACATTGCACAATGCCTTTAGTTTAATAAACTCTGGGGAAAAAAAAAAGAATAATCAACACCTCCATATCACCACTGTATTCAGCTGCCCTCCAGCAGTGGTTGGGAACTCACTGTGATCCGTAGATGTAACGAACCGCAGAGCAGAGAACGGACTGTTTATCACCATTTCCAGACACACTCTTAAACAGCCTGATTTTATTATACTTCCAGTGTTCATATGGCGAATCAAAGTGCTTTCAAAGAAACAAGAGTTACCCAATTAACCAGAATGAGACAGCAGGAAAAAACACAGTAGATAGGAAAACAGCCTTGCTCCCCACTCCAGATCTATTAAAAAAGCCTGGGTGAACACTTCTGTTTGCCCCTGCTGCTTTTAACCTCCAAACTGAAGAAACTCAGGCTGGTATATACTCTTGGAGCCAAAACCATCTTTCTTTGATAATTCCTTGACACTATATTCAAGCATCACCCCTGCCTCCCTGCACGGCTATTTTATATAGTTGCTGAAACCTCCAGGGTCTCGCTGGGTGAGCCTCCCACCAGCAGAGCAGAGGCAGGGATAACTGGGAAGGAAAGTTTGTGAAGCTCGGAAGCAGTAGACATCAGCAGAAAGCAGTGGGCAACAACTCAAGTGGCTCCCAGATGGTGCTCCCTCGAGCTGCAATTTACCCAGCTAAGATCGGGAGCACACAGGCCAGGCTGAATTCCATCGTTAGGGAGTGTTTTTTACAAAAAGAAAAAAGAAAAAAAAAACATTATGCATTTTTCCCAGTCTTTTCAAGTATCACAGACCTTGAAGAACTGAAAAAAAAATAAAATTCTATACTCAATATAATCATGCTTAAAATCCTCTTGACTAGTTCATCTACCCTTTCTATCTCCCTAATACCTCCTTTTCTTTCAATTTTGCTTTCAGTTTGTGAAGTTCTGATGGAAATACTTTCTGCATGGATGAATAACAAATATCCTTGTCCCCACTTCACTCATATGTTCTCCTGGCAGAAATCCCAGGCCTGGGAATATTAAGCTGTCAAGCAGGTAACAGTACTTGACTCGGGACTCACAGTCCTTGCAAGAACTTGTGCTGGTTGTATTTGAAACATTAACAGAAAAATCAGTGGGACAAAACTTCCCGTAACTGAAACCCCGTATCACTCTCAGAAATCCACCTGAGCCAGGCACTAGTCAGTGAGATTGCATGACAAGGGATTTTTTTCCAATGTTTGTCCTTTCTTCCTTTCCGTGTCTTCACCGGAATATACTAGCACCTTGCAAGAATCTTTATTTGCTCACATTTTCTGATCTGTTAAATAGCCTGGACACCTTTTAAGCTTTGTTTCTGTGTTAGGTTCATTGTATAACTCTGTTTCCCTTAATTTTATTAATGATAATCATATTTCTAAAACACCCCTATTATATTTTTATGAGGAAAGCTTTTCTGCTCAGGTCCTTTATTTGTAATGTGTTTCTCTTACCTGCTTTTCAGTCTATTTAAATTACGCTAAAAATATTTTGAAACAGACTGTCACTTGCTACAATTAAATTTCTGATAACTTCAGTGTGTTTATGTCTGTCAATATTAATTCTATAAAAGCTTGAAAACAAATGTCTCTTCCTTGGAGTGAAAAATACAGACCTACCATCTCCCATAGCTCCTGCAATCACAGCTCACCAGTCTCTTTCCATCTGATCACAAAATAGGCATGGGGTTCTCTCAATACAACAGTGTGTGTGATACACCATCTTTTCACCACAAAAAAAATATTATGGATACTGCCCAGCAAAGTTACCAAAATAGTACATGATTTTGGGTGCTTTTTATTTGGGTGTACAAGCTCAGACTCCTGAAAACAGTGTGTTCCATTCACCTGCTATTTCAGGGCATTCATTGATATTATTTCTCAGTACTTTTACAGATGTGTTTGTTTCCCTTAAAGAATTTTAAGTTGTAAACCCAGCATACGAAGCACCCTGCCCTTTTCTGCCATTGTTGGAAGCTTTTTCCCTCGCATCTTTTTCAACTCATAAAAATTTGTGTCGCTGCGGTTTGGGTTTTTCTTCTTCTTTATACTTTGGTGTATTAAAGAAACAATGTTTATTCAGTTCTTCACAACCACAAAAGCTGGTGGAAAAATTCAATCTTACCTGAAAGAGGAGCAGAGCTCCCAAAATGTAAAGATCAGAAATGCCTTCAGGAACACGGGCAGTCACCCTGAGGACAGGTCCTTGAATAAATCTTTTGCTCCCACTGCGAGAAAGGATACAGTGCAATTATATTAGCAGAGAAGCCAAAAGAAGGGAGATATTTCAGATGCCCCAGTGAAGAAAAAGCTCTAGTTTTGCTTGTATGAGTGGAGAGATGGGACCGTTCATTGTACAAGATAAAAAATTGAAATAAATTAGACCTTATAAATTCTGCTGTTGATGGAACTACTTCTTTCTCATCACTGGCTCCTCATTAGCCCAATTACATGCAATTGGCACAGCCTTTTCTGCAATATTTTCCACTTGTATTCCCCAAACATATCCAGACAACGAGAACTGGGTCCACCCCAGAGGTTTTATACACACACTGCCTTGCTGCTGCAGAGCAGATTTAGAAACTTACTGGAAGAAGCAGTATTTCCAACAAGTCAAAGTAATGGGCATGATGTATTTATAAATGATAAAGCTCAAAACCAATAAATGTGTGCATCTACACAAAACCACCATTTATTCTAAGTCTTGGAGAAATACCCATTCCACACTGGGCATGTTCAGACTGACAGTGGCATTAAACCTGCTCACAGTTATACAAAAGTCTTAAACTCTGAATTTAAGAAACAGTTTGAGAAATCTTGACATTCCCACTATGTGTTCCCCTTTAGGAAGGAGCTCATTTGTTATTTACTCGTGTCACAGGCTGCTCCCAAATGTAAGTATATGAAAGGCTGTATTAGCTCTAGCTTTCTCCAAGGATTTAGCGTATGTGACTGTGCATATTTGGCATATTTGCATAGCATATTTGCTTATGAATTGCCTGCACGGTAATTAAATGGCATATTTCAGTGGTGCCCTGGAACCCTGGACATTGATCCTGGGTCAGAATTACCAATCCTCTGCTGTAGGAGGAAGATCAGCATCCTCTGAAGTAAACGCGTCAAAGGAAGGATGCAGCACCATCGGACTGGGAGCTGGGCTCCACACTCACTTTCTGCCTTAGGACTACCATGTCACACTTCCAACACAGGTATGGTGTCCCAAAAAGTCCTGTGTTTAGGTTTTGTGAGAGGAAATGGAATCACACCTTTTAGTTTAATATTGCTTCTTTATATATATTTCCTTATTATAACATTTATATTTGTGGGGTTTCTTTTTCTTTTCCTAACTTCCATTATTTTGACTTATTACCTTTGGACTTTCTTTTATTTGTTACCTTGCTATTCCTGTTTCATCATTTCTTTCTTATATCTCAACATTTTTCCTCCTTGGAAAAGGTCTGTAACTTCCAAACACACCCAAATACACACACGTTTAGTGCAGCGCAAAGCAATGGCAGACTTTTCCTTGATTACTTGCCCGAATGGTGTCAGCAAAGAAAAAACAGATGTCGGAGGCACAGCTCTTAAAGGCCAAACAGGCCAAATTAAAGGAAAATGAAAAGATGTTGAGGCAAATTCACTCATTCTTCAAACAAACTCATATTCCCTATCTAGGTTTTAAAAAAAAATGCCATTCCTCCAACAGAAATATTCAGGAGTGTTTATGGTCTGCCAGATGATTGGAGTGTAATAAATGTAATTTTGCAAGCTTGTAAAATATCTTGACATTGCCTTAAAGAAACCACAATAAACTATCTGGTTGGATTGCTTTATTTCCATTTCTATACCTTATTAAACCGGCATGCAGAAGACGTAGCAGCAAAACAAGGGAAGCTCACCGATTGCAACACTAGAAATAACTGAAAATAGCTTAAAAATAAATTCTGTTGTAGGCGACAGTCCATTAAACCCCAGCGTATACCTCTTTAAGCTTTGCTACAAGCCAGATCCTTATCTCAGATGCAGGCAGAGTGCCCATTTACTTCAATAGGAGCCGCACATGCATATTCTGAAGCAGAATTTGGTCTGGTGTGTTCATTAAGGGCTTCTGAACTTAAGATGTTACTTTGACGTTCCAGAAAAGACCTGTAGTACAGATAAGCTTCTGTTGATTCTCGGTGAAGCTACCTCTATTGCTGTTTCGGGGCAAGTCCCAACACCGAGCCTGCTAGTGTTCCCCTCAAGCATGACATGCACCTACAGAATAATGAAGACATTGAACTTTTTGATTGACAGAGCCTTATAGAAATGATGCACAGAAAAGAACCATTATTGCAACATCGTGGCAAACCCCATCTTGGATTGAAATTCCCTTTTCATCTGTAGGCTGAGGAGCATGCCAGGATTATAAATGATTTATAAATGGCTATTGCAGGTACACAAACACGCACGATGTTCTAGGAAGTTAAGTGCTACAACTTCAGACTCAAGAGCCCCAGCAGCGCGCGCTCCTGGCAGCTCCCCAGATGTTCAGAGTCAGTGGCTGTAACTGTGGCAAGGGCTGCCTGTGCCCCTCACCCACCTCCACCCACCCAAGGACAGGCTCTGTCATCGGGCAGATCACAGACCCAACTGTCAGGTCCGCTCCAGCTTTGGGCCAACCCACAGCCTTGTTGCGGCTCACGGAAGAATTTGGCCTCAGGATCCCCATCAGTCACCTCTCCTCTTCTCCTCCCAAGCCGGCCTTGGATGACCCTCCTGTGATGAGAAGGGTTTCATCCCTAAGAGAGCATTTCCATAGAAACTGAAACATTGTCAAGGTTCACGAACAAATAAAAGGACCGAGTAATTTTCCATGTTTGTCAACTTTGGCACAATTTGCACTATTCCGATCAGTGCTGCTCTTGTTCTCTAAAAAGAAGTGGTTTTTTTTTTCTAAGTGGAGGTACTAAATTTGTTCTCATGCCCTAATTTTTAAAGGCTTCGCATTGTCTGTCTTCTGGCTTTATCTGGGTTATCGCATCACCTCTCTCTTCCTCCTCCCACCCCATTATCCTGGCTAAGGGAGATTTTTTTTTATACTTGGGATTTCTGCACAGATTATGAACCCCAGACACTGTCACTAGCAGCCCAAGCTGCCCACAGGGCTCCTCTGCCAGGGACAGACTGCAGTGGCTGTAGACAAGTGAGGGCCACTGTTTACACACTGGCATATCATAGAATCATAGAATGGTTTAGGTTGGAAAGCACTTGGAAGATCATCGTTTCCCACCCCCCCTGCCATAGGCAGGGAACACCTTCCACCAGACCAGGTTGCCCAAGGCCACGTCCAGCCTGGCCTTGAACACCTCCAGGGATGGGGTCTCAACAACCTCTCTGGGCAACCTGTTCCAGTGCCTTACCACCCTTAAAGTGAAAAACTTCTTCCTAATGTTTAATCTAAACCTGCCCTCTTCCAGTTTATAGCCATTCCCCCTCGTCCTGTCACTACATGACCTAGTAAAAAGTCCTTCCCCACATCAACCTGAGATGGAATGAATGGCACGCAACACCAACCTATAGAAGCAGCTGCTGAGAAGCTGGTACACGAGCATCTTGCCCAGCCTTGGTCCAAGAAGGGTGACCTCCACAAGAGAAAAAAGGTGGGCAGAAGGCTGCCCAGAGAGGTTGTGGAGTCTCCCACTCTGGAGGCATTCAAAACCTGCCTGGATGCCATCCTGTGCAACCTGCTGTAGGTGACCCTGCTCTGGCAGGGGGGTTGGACTAGATCTCCAGGTCCCTTCCAACCCCGACCATTCTGTGATTCCTAGTTTTGGAGCATTTCTAGGAGCTTCGTGATATAAATCACTTGTCTTTAGGGGGGAGAGATGAAGACCTGGGTTTCTCCTCCCATTCCTCTGTTAGACCCTCAGGGAGGAGCAGAGCCAGCAGACGGAGGGTGCTACTTGCCCTTGCAGCCCAGGCCAGCCAGTGCTCCCATCTGCAGGGCTTCAAAAACATCGCCTCCAACCCACACCAGATCAGAAACCGCACGTTTAAAAGGGAGAGCAAACACAATATTCCTAGTACTCAGAAGCAGAACAAGAAGATCATGTCTCCCTATCCATCCTCCTCTGCTCACCATCCCTGAAGGTGCAGCAATGCAAACGACCCTGCTCAGGCAGCGTGAGAGCCCACTCCAGTCCTCACGGGTGAACCAGCACGGCCCTCCAGCTTAAAACAACAAACACATTCTAGCTACGGTGAGCTCTATCTCAGCGCGATTATGCATCTATCTAGGAATTTGTTTCATCCCTGTGCCAGAGATTCAACCTCTGCAGAGAGCAAAACTGCAGCAGCAGATTTTTTCGGATGCTAGGTGCTGAATGACACAATAAAATAAAAATGCTTTCCTTCGTTTCCCATAGCACCTTCTCTTGGAGGGCCTGACACGAGAAGAATATGCCTTATTATACCTCTGCGGTTTGTAATTCCGGAGATCAGCCTTTTCACACACAGGGAAAAGGAGCTCAACAGAGCTCAAAGGATTTCACTAAGACTAAGCAAAAAGTTTGCGACAGAAGCAGGAGGGAGACGCGGCGCTGCAGACTCCTCTTCTGTCTTTTAGTCCCAATATTGCTGTTATTGTACAGTCCTGCTCTCCGTGGATCCTGCAGCTCCTTTGCTGGAGAAAGGAAATAGCTATTTACATTTTTACACCACATCCCAGGCAGAGGCAACGAAAACGGGCATCAGACTAACGTTTTAGCTGCAGTTTGACAACAGATTCATTAAAACAAAACGGCCCCACAGATTTGGATTATAAACAAAGCAATTAGCAACGACCAAAATTTGCAGCGTATTAAAACTATTTTGTGAGCCAGGCCCTCAGCGGTATCTCAGAAGGTCACCTCAGAAGGGCATACCAGCTGCTATCAGCCCAGCCTGTGGCTCCTTGGCTCTGGTCAGTGTCAAATCCATCCCCCAGCGCGCACCCCAAAGCAGCCCTTGAGTCACTCCATGTATTTCCAGCTCCCAATTAATTAATTCGGCAGCTGGCTGACACCACACCCTCCTTCCCCGGCCACACTCATTATGCTGGGCCCAGGGGGAGAGCGGGGGTGCAGATGCTGTTGCGCTCTTTTATTTCTGGCATACGCCTGGAGTGCTGTGCCGGCTGACTCGTGCGGGGGATTGCTCCCATCCTGGGGCGGAGGCTATTCCAGCCAGCCCTGGGAAAGGTCAGAAGAAGCCCTGACACATGCAGACCTGGCAATCACCGCTGTCCCAGCCTCCGAAAACCAAAGCACGGGGAGGGAATTCACCGATTTTCCGCGGTCCTGTTGCCTCTCCGCAGCTGGCTCTCGGGCTTTGCAGGCTGCGGCGGTTGCCCAGGTGCCTGCCGGAGCGGGGCGGGAGCAGCGCCTGGCAAACGGCTCAGAAAAGCTGCCTTCACCCAGGTGCACCCAACCTGGAAGGTTCTCGGCAGGCAGCGATAGCGATCACAGCCAGGCCTGGGGTTTTGCCCCAAACTGTTTTCAAGTGTTTTAAAACTGGGACTTGAAATAGCAATGCCTGGACTCGGGCTCCAGCCAGTCCTGACCTATCACCTGCGGTTTTAAGAAACGCCAGCTCTGGTTCTGGGAGTCACAGGCACGTTGCTTATTGTATATGTTCTTTCAGCATCCAACAACAATGCGGCTTATTGTCTTACACCTCTTATTTTTTCACTTTTCTTTTTTATTCCTACAACCATTTGTCAAAATATTGCTGCTCTGTAAGAGCTTTGGATACTCTGGCGTAGATTCAGTTACCAATGAACGTACAGGTTTTGGTAGTTACAAAACTCTGTTATATACTCCTAAATGCATATAGTATACTCAAAAATATAATTTGTTCTATTTTTTGCTCCATGTCTATAAACTATCGAGGATTTTTTTGCGAACTTTAACATGGCAGTGACTTTTATTTGAATGGATTTTCAAAGGATGCAAGTTATTCTCTGAGGCTGGAATAATGCTGGAATGGCAACGCGCTCTTTCCACAAAGGAGAGGCAAGTAAGACAGCTCATAATAAATTGTGTAGTGTAATAGTTAGATAATAGAGATACTACAGTACATGCTTTTGTTTTAAGAAGTTTTGAATTTCTAGATAGCTATGTAATGCCCAAAAGTTCCTGATGTTTTAATCACAATACAGAACAGTCTGTCTATTTACCTTAATTATTCATGTTGAGGTTTTCAAGGTTCTTTGTCTTCATGTTCCCATCCTATGAACTCATCAAGCATCAAAGTTTGGAGGGTTTTTTTTAGTTTGTATTCTGAATATATTACAGTTGGCATCCCACCATAAAATGCTTTGGCAGCCAAACAAATAGCTTTACATGAAACCCAACATAATCGTAGGTTATTGAAATATGCTTCCTGTACATGCCTGGAATTCCCCTAATTAGCAGAGTATTTTCTAATCTGTCCAAAATGGATCATGCCAAAACCACGATGCATTGTTCCTCTTGTCCAGCCAGGGCAGTGAACCATTTTGCTCCATCAGTTTTGGAGAGCCACCTATAACATGAAGGGAAATGAAGCACTCAAAATCTCTGCGTGCATGGGTTTTGTCCCATTGACAAAAATAATGATAATACAGACTACTTGGCCAAAAAGTCTTTCACAGGGTAACCCAAAGCAATTACACTTGATAAAACACTATGTATAGCCACACTCGGGTTTTTGTGCAGCTGCTTTGCCAGCCAACACTACAAATCCCAGCATGCCACTTTGCAGCTCACACCAGCAGACGTTTTCTTTCTTTTATTTTTTTTTTTTTAGATTAACTGTATTTTAGGAAGTGTAGTTCTGACCAGCTACATGCCTCCCATCTACTTTAAGAGAAAAAAACAGTCGTGAGACAAGTTAGACCCTGAATGTGGGACAATTTACCAATGCAGCCCTCCGCTGGCAAATGCGCAAGAAATTCCGTTGTGAAAACAGGGTTTTTTAAAAAAATATACACTTTTCCTTTCCAGGTAACACTGAAAATGTCTACCCTGGACATGCCTCTATTATTGCTACCGGAGAAGACTTTGACTATATAATGACTATTCTGTACATCATTATCCACTGTGGACCTAAATTCCCAGGCAGAAGTAGCTCCAGCTTAAAAGCTTTCTGTGGTTTTCAGCACAGAAACTGGAAAAAAAAAAAAAATACCACATGCCCTTTGTGACCAATCATGCAGAATAAACAGCAGATACTGATAAACTCTGATTTCAAGGTAAGTGCAGCCCATAGGCTGGAATGTAGCCACATAAATCTTTCCATACAGTGTACAAATGTTGAAGGTCAAAAACTATATGCAGATAACTCACAAACAGCAAAAGAGACTGAACTACACAATAAGGTGTTCATTACAAATAAACCACCTCCTTTATTGATTAGATACAGATCTTTTAATAAAACACTTCATAAGTCTTCAAAAGAAAAGAAACAGTCTGTGAAAATGAAGAGGAAAAAAACCCCACTTTTCTTCTATTGTGGTGAACACTACCAAAGTTTGAGAATATAATACATTGTGCAAAACCAGATTCACCTTCCTACATTAACTTCCAGATTTTGAAAATGTGGACTAGTTTTTGAACATGTTGACCTAGAGTATTAGCTTAGATGGTGCATAATCCATCTGATTTTAGCACTGATTTATGGCCTCAATTACGGAGTTCTACATCAATCTAGAAATTAATATTTCAGTCTAAACACCCTTTCACATTCTCCACAATATAACTTGTCACTGTTAATCTCTAGCCTTGATGTTAAACATCTCCATGCTATCAAACTCTAAGTACAACATGGATTATATTTTCTGTGCTGCTGGAAATGATTGAAGACTGAATTGATCGAAAATCTTGATTTATCTTGTCTACAATTTTCAGTAGTATGCAGTGATTTATATACCAGCGAAGGTTCTTTGATTAGCTTGCCATAGTCTAGAAAGGCTAAACATGATGGGCATTAGAATTTCAGCACAAACGTTATCTCTGCAGTAAGCACAATAGTGACATCTTGTGCCTATCAATACGTGTATTAACTGAAGTTCTGACACTTCTCAGTAGAGATTTACCTCCAGAGCTTTGAGGTTTGAGCAATCAATATATAACCTACTTTGATGCAATCTACACACTAAACCACATTAAAATAACATTAGGGCTTGTTTTAAGCTGACAACAGCCAGGAAATGCAGAGTTAAAGGCAAAAACTATACCTTTAACCAAACCTTACATAATTTCAGATTCTGTGAACGATGTGTGATTTTGTGCCACAGTAACCAGCTAAAGCACAATTTCAGTGCCCCAGTTTTCTAGGCTTTAGCTATGTTTACATACCCAGTCTGACTGTTTTAAACCAACTTTAACAGACTCTTCTAGAATGTCTAAAGGGAAGAGATCCGTAATGTCCTCTTGAACAGCAGACACCTGCCACAGGAAGGACTCCAGCTCTGCACTTGCCTCCTTCCTTGACACAAGGCTCTGCAGAGCAGCAGCTGGGACCTCTTGCCTTCCTTCAGCTGTGGGTTCCTGAATAGCCCAGCCCAGGAAGGAGAAGGGACACCTTTCCTTACAGCCACCAAAGAAGGACTGAGATTCAGTCATTTAAGTGTCCTCACAAATACAAATGCACCCTGTACGGGCACAAACTTGAACATAGGAAGTTCCATCTTAACATGAGGAGGAACTTCTTTACTTTGAGGGTAGTAGAGCACTGGCACAGGCTGCCCAGAGAGGTGGTGGAGTCTCCCACTCTGGAGACATTCAAAACCCACCTGGACGCTGTCCTGTGCAACCTGTTGTAGGTGACCCTGCTCTGGCGGGGGCTTGGACTAGATGATCTCCAGAGGTCCCTTCCAACCCTGACCATTCTGTGATTCTGTGATTCTGTGAAATAATCACAGTGCATTAAAATCTTGGTCTTAAAGAACATTAGACTAGACATTCAAGGAATATGTTAGTTTTAACAGACGTATGCTAAGTCCCTTTATTTGAAATCTGAATTGGTTTTATTTGTACAAAACTTTTCTAGTATAAGCTCCACCAATTCCACAAAATTGGGTGAAAACCTCCATTTTTCCCCAACAGGCAGTTACCTGTGTAGACTGTTCATACACGGTGCATCCATCCCATCCAGGGATCACTCCAAGTTTTGCCATTTAACTCCTCAACATCATGTAAACTACGAATTTCCCCCTATTGTCCATAAAGAGCCTATTTTGTCATGACTGTAGGATTGTTCATAACCTAGTTTCAGGTATACAATCTGCTTAAACTTTAATGGCAAAACATACTGTAAGAAGCACACCAGCAGAACATTATCGATAGAGGTAGCACTTTCTGTCCCAAGTACCAGGACACTTTCCAAGCAGGACACGCTGCTCAGCCCTGAAGAACCTTTTGGGCAAAACTGAGAAGCTGTTGAGCAGAATAGTTATATTTATTGCACCTTAGCTCAGGGAAAGGAAGACAAACATTGTAGAAAAAAAGACAACAGGAGCCTGTAGAGTCTGACACAATTAACAAAGTTGAATTCACCGAGAAGAGTTGGGTTTGTCTGTTGTGAAAATGTCTATTGTGTCACTTGTGTTTCCAACAGGTTAGGACTGCCAGCTGGCATTGGCTAGCAAGCATCCAATGGGACCCTGGGACTATTTAAGAGCACTGGCTAGAAGTGTGATGAACTCAGAAGGAACAAGGCATGACCATATCTTCAGTCCTCTCAGAACCAACAGGAAAACAGTATTGTTTCTGCTCGCCCTGTAGAAACAATGAAGAAAGTCAATTTGCAAGACCAATAGATCCCAGAAGTGTTCCCTACATGCCCCCCAAAAAGCACTAGATAAATAAAATGTAACTTGCTGAAACCTTCTACTTAGACACTGAGGAGGCTGGATGAGTTTTATGTAATACAGCAAGACCGCAGCCCATACTGGTAAAGATGCAAACCTGTCATTACAGTGGATGTTCACATAGCCAAAATTTTTACTACTACATACACTAAATGTATGCACGTTCACCTAATAAAACCTCATTTTTGAAGAGCTTCCACTCCCAAGTTTCTCCAACAACAGAAAGAGATAACTTAGATAATGTATAAGATCGACGTATAACATTCATATAAACTGAAAAAAAGATTAAGACCTTTTTTAAGACAATAAACTCAGTTTTATTTTCTTCTTACGTTAATGCGTACTTTCTACTTTCATGCTTCGCCTGCATTAACATTTGAGGAAGAGAAATGAGATGATGGGTGCTTTTGGCCCAGGATTCATTTGCTTGTGTAACTCAGACCTAATTGCAGGTCTGCACTGCAGTCCTTAAACTCTTTTGTACAGAGCGTGCATAATCAGCAGACTTGGATGATTCTGCTAATGCCACAGTTAAATGCCTTGAGCAAACACACTGTTATAATTTTGCACCAATTTGAAAATATCCATTTAAATGTTAAATGAAGAGGAACTAATCAATAAAAACATGCATAAAGTCTCTGGGGAAGTACACTGGAAAAGACAACAATAATCTGCCATTAACATGCAAATAAAGACACAGCAGGAAACAATAAGAGTATTGACTTCACTGTGATACTTTGGGAAGAATGTTGTACTAAAATTTGGGCCAAATTCAACTTTGATTCAAATCATTGTAAACACAGAACAGCTCCATTTGACACCGGGGAAATGAGCAGAACCTCTGAATGCTGGAGGCATGCAGACAGCTCCTGACATCGCTGATGGGCACGGCTGACCACAGCCCCTGTGCTCTATCTGGTGTAAGGTGCTGTACAAATATTTTTAATTAGATTGTCTAAAGAACTTATTATCTGAGACCACACGCAAACCAAGTACGGAGTGAAAGGAAGAAGTAACATAATGCACAAGCAGAGGCTTGAACTGACCAAGACTTTTTTTTTTTCCCTAGTTTACCTAATTATTTTTTATGATAACGTAAACACTGCTATGCATCTCTAGCCTTCTACCTAAGGCTTGTGAGATAGTTCCCTGAAACGTGCACATCAGAAATAGATATTAAATACGGGATTAAGTCACAAAGAATAAAGAGATATAGACCAGAATTCTCTGTATCAGAGAAGAGAAAATAATAACATGGACAGTGGGGAAATGGATTTGGCTGGCTTCAAAGGAAGCTGGAGAAATCATAGGCAAAAGCACACAGAACAGTATTGACAGAGGTGTGAAAAAGATTGAACGCAAAGTCTGAATTTTTTGAAGTAGGAAAGAATAGGCTCTCTGAAGAATAAAAAAGCTGGAAAGATAGGCAACAAAGGTTTTTGTAGGGGCTGCAACAAAGAAGTGGTATGGACAGGAAGAAAGTAAAAAAGCCCATAGTAAGTAGAAAAGTATGTAGAAAAGCTCATAATAATCAAGATACAGGAAGAAAGGAGACTTCTTTTAAGAACTACATTGCTAGATGATTTGACAACAGTTCATCCTCAAATCCACAATTCACGAACCCATTGTGCCACAGAATAACGCTTGGGTTTCCCTTTACACGATTCAGCTGCAACTAAGCTACTGCCATGCTATTGCCATGCAAGTGAAAAAAAAAATGCCCATTCGGGAGTCAGAATCAACAGTTGGGAACTCACTGTTATTCCATACTGGTTTGCCCTGTGAATGTACAGACTCAGTAGGCTGGACCAGTCATTTATTCCTGGAACGCAAAGATTTTTGCTTTCAGTAAGATGGAAATGTGTCTTCTAATTCAAAACGATGAGTATTTTTTCCGCACTTCATAGGGCCTCGTCTTAGCTCTTGCTGGCAATGATACAACCTCCCCAGCGTACATCGTACGGACACTGGAAAAGGGAAAAAACTGCAGCGCGCTTCTCTGCATTATCCCAGACACTGTTGGTGTCAGACTGTCATCTGTGGGCTGTAAACAGCTTACTCCTTGCTCCTCTTGCTGTGTTCCTTATCTGCCTTGAGAGCCTTTGCTCTGCAAAGGAGGCAGCTACAGTTCAGTCCTTAACCACTGACTGTCCTTTCCTGCAGTTCCTCAGAACTGGCACAGAGGAAGGCAACATTTAAGTGGATATCTGAAGAACAGAAGGAATGTCCTATCACTGCCGCCATGTTGGAACAAACCAGCCAAGCCTGGAAGAGGCTGGATGCTTATTCGCCCAAGATGCTCCACCTGGAGAGAAAAAAAAAATGGACTCCAATATGATGAACAATATTTTGCAATAGGGGCATGAATTCAACCACCTCCCTGGCTTCTTTTCCCCACTTGCAAGGGGACACAAAGATGCAAGTTAAACCAGCAGAGTGCCTTTGCCAAAACTTCTTTGCCTTCCGTTAGCAACAACTTATTTTCTTCAAGCGCCAACAGTTACCCTTGGGATCATGCTCCGCAACACTTTGGAAATAGTAATGTGGGTAGTGTTAAGGACAAACCCCAGAGCCTCCTAATTAATCCATTCAGGGGAGTATCTTGCCTGACTTTGGAACTATTTGGCTTTTTTCTCTGCATCCAGGTAACTCTGCTAGCAAGCCTGGACGTTGGTTACTGATCTGCCTTCTGTAGTTCACTAACAAAAACCAAAGCAAATAGGTTGGCCCTTACCTGAGAATGTAAAGCAAGTGAAGACTCCTTATTTCTTTTCACATTTCTTTATAAAAGCCGGCACAGACTCCCTTATCATGCCCTCAAACAAAACCTCTCTAGTTACACAGTATTTTAGTAATTTCCACCAAATTTATCTCCTTGACAAATCTTACTTTAGATGCTCAGCCCATCTCATACCCCTGATCTCAGTGAAACCTTTAAATTTAGCCTGAGGATAAAATATTGAATACCGTTCCTATTTATACACTTCTGTGACCACACTAAGGTAAGGGGAAAAAAAAAAAAATAATCACCTGATGAATCAGAGGAAAGGAGCACTGGCATTGGCCCACACTCTGATCTCACTCAAGCCAGCCTGCTGCCTGATTAATGAGTTGTGATATCATAGTCTGTGAGGGAGCATACATAAGTGGCAAGGAGAAGAATAGCACCAGACACTGTCAGGCTGTCTCTGTCTAAATCTGGGGAATTAAAAAAAAAAAAAAAAAGGTTATGGTACAGGTTCTTATAAAGGAAGAAGGAAAACCTTCATATATCAAGGCTGCTGGATTTTTGGAGGGTTGGTTTGTGGTTTTTTTTCCAATAAAGATATATAAACTAGTCCTTTCCCCAAAGTGCAGAAGACTTTTATGAAAGTGCTTTAAACCGTTAGTAGTTACTGGAAAAACAAAGGGTATTTTTTAACCTGAAGAAGTAATTGTAGCTGACAGCTTTTAAAATTGCTTTGTGTTTTGCTTATAAACTGGCAAAAGGAATATCCACATTTTCTCGGAGAAAGATGTTTCTCACAGCTATTGAAAACGAAAATTGATGTGTGAGGGGAGAAGGATATTTCAAGGTCAGAGCTGGTCAATGGAGACTCATTCCTGTCTTTTATGATGAATTTCTTAATAATTTTCAAATATGGTATCCAGTACATATTGCTGAAGTTTTCACCTAGCCCTACTGGCCCTTGGACTTTGTAAGAGACTATGAAGAGAAGAGAAAAATATTTTCCAGTTAGATTATTGGACTGGGATTCAGGACTGCATTTATCGCTAGGTCTCCCACAGATTTCCTAAATTACTTCAGAGAAATTTTTTCCACCACATCTCAAAGTTCCAGCTGCAAAACATGGAAAATAAAATGGAAGCATTTTGCACTACATTCATTAAAACATACATAAGGAGCACAGATATTTGATCACGTTTGTATGACAGCCTCAATGCCCTCATTAGTGCCCTTGTATTAAACTTTCTCAATAACGGTGCGGTGGTCATGAGCTCTTGGTCAGTTCTGCTCCTTATTTGATTGTAAGTAGCAAGCAAAGCCACATGAAAAGTATGTGGAGAACATGTCCGTGGCATGCAAATATCCCTAGATCCCCCTGACTGCTGCTCTCTCTGCTTCAGCCACTTGGCACATGAAGCTATTGGACAGCTGGAACGAACACGCCAAATATCTGGAGAAGGAGTGTTTGGAGGCTGGATTTGGGGAAGCAGTTCCTTGGGCATGCATGCATCCATCCATCCACCCATCCATTTATCTATCTATCTTATTAAACTAGAACTAGGGAACAGGCATGCTGGTAGGGTGGCATCCGTATACCCCTGCTAACAGGTCCTGGGTAGCAGTCAGAAGGAGATGGCTAAGAATTGGGCTGGTACAAAACAATCCCTCTCCAAAAACACACTCAAACATTTGACAATCCATGACTTAGGGGCTTCCTCCAGATGTCCTGCAGGTTTTTCCCACCATCGTTTTGGTGATGCCTCACCAGAAAGGGACCAAGTTCTGCTACAACAGAAGGATTCAAGCCAGAGAAGATCCCCTTGTGCAACAGGGAAGAACAATAGTGTTCCTACCTCAGGTTTTATTTCCTAGGACTTTCCCACAACTTAGTAAAAGGCACTCGCTTAGAATAACTTAGGGAGTCACCGTGAATAAGAAAGAACTTCTTGAACCCTTCTTTAAACCCTCAGCAGAAAAAAAAATGTGTTTTGACATCCTTAAAATCTTGCAAACTGTACCCAGTTATGTCAGTGAAAAAGACATAGCCTTCCATGAAACTATGTGGAAACAAAAAAAAAAAAAAATCATAGTATGAGGGCCAACTTCTTACTTCATATTAGAAAAATGATGGATTTAAACTCCATATGCAAATTAATATAAACACAATAAAGCTACATATAAGTCTAGCACATAGGTAATATCTTTCCTTAAAACCAACCAGCTTCCAGGGATTGATTTTTACCATAGAGATTCCAGTTTATAGCACCATTTTTCTAAGTGATTCTCTCCACTACAGTATAATTTAGATGATGGATCCCTCTCAATTACTGTCCATTAGAAGACAGGAAAACATTAAGTTCAAGTGAGTATTATGAGAATTATGGGTTACCCTTTAAGTGAAGAGATTGTAAGTGAAAATTAATTTTTAACATGTTCATTTCTGATGTTGTGTAGCGTGATTTTGAGCAAAAAAGCTTTCCCACAGAAATTATTTTTTTAAGTAAAAGCATCTTTTGTTAAAGAAAAAAACACAGTGCAGCATAGTAAAACCATCTAACTGCAAAGGTCCTCAAACAGCAAAAATTGCAAAGTATTTCACATGACTTCCCTAACTGATTTTAAAGGGACCCTCCACCATAAGGTAGAGGATGGCTGGTATATGGTGCAGATGTTCTGAGCAAGCAGATGTCAAAGGGCTGTGAGAGAGCACAAGTGTTGTCCAGCCCAGCGACAGCACCTTCAAAAACAGGCTGGTGTTGCATGTGCACGTTTTTGTCCACACCAAAGTACAAGCTGAAGGCTCTTACCTACAAACTTTGTACAGATAAAGAGTAAAATTTTAAACCAACTCACTAAATTTTAAACTAAACTTTTCCCTGGGGAAATTCCACATTTGCTCATACAGACATGCCTAGTATTTGCAGCTCTTCACTTTAGTTACCTATTTATCAAATTTGCTTAGGAAGTTCAGAACGCCAACTTGAAAAATATAACCCCTCTCATATAATCTTGATACTGAGACTAATTTAGAGACATGGCATGACCATCTTGCATTTGAAAGTCATTGCTCTGATGTGCTTTTTCAAAATAGGTTAAACAAACTTGAGGATTCTTTCAGACTGATTTTTATTATTTTTTTTTAATTGACAGTATACCTTAATAAGAAACATCACTTGTTCACCCTTTGAAAATGGCTGGAATAACTTCCCCAATACTACTAGAGAATAAAATCTTTCTCCCTCTGTAGAGACCCATGTGGAAACAAGAGAAGATGAACATTTTGCATGACACAAAGAACAATTGCTCTGCAGCTGCTGCCGTGACCCTCAGGCTACACTGGAGTCATGGCCCACTTCTTTTCCCCTATAGCGATCTTTTGGTTAATATATCCATTTAGTATAGAGCACAAGTATAAATCCTATTTTGTGCCAACTTACTGAGAATTTCATAGCAGGTTGTTATCTATCTGTGTGGCCTGCACATCCCCATAGAAGAAAAAAATCTGCATTTAACCCCTGACACTACGTGAAATCCAAGTGATTTGTGTGGTGAAATCTTTGTCCTCGTGCTGTGCTTGATAAAACTTCTAGAGCCAGGAAGACAAAATAAGTCCATTTCTTTGTTTAGGGTATCTGGAAGGAGTGACTTGGTCTGCCTAAGTAATAACTTTGTTAATATTCAATAGTTAACATTCAACAGCTTACAGAAGTGACATGTAATACAAAATGTTCCGAGGAATACAATGCAGACATGACAGTCCATGATGTCTGCACATAGTCAGTCATCAATATTGTCTGAGATTGGCACTCTCATGGCACCTTCCATGTGAAGCCCTTCACCAGGATTAGTTAAACCCCTCACAGCACATCTATGAAGATGGCAGAGCTCTCAAGAGCTACCACTGAATTTAAAAGCCTATTACAGAAAAGGAAAAAGTCCTGATGCAGGGTGAAAATTTTGCCTTTTCAAGGTCAAAAGATGTTTTCATTTCAACTTAAATGGAAACAGGAATTGAGCTCATTTGCTTTCTATCTTTTTTTTTTTTCTTTTAACCTATGAAACCGAGGGTCCTTTCTACTCCTCCTCTCCTTTTGGCTGTACTCCAGCTCCTACACATGCAACAGGGATTGATGACAATAAAATATGCTGGTATTGAAACTCTGCCCATTATTAATAAGGTGAATGACTCATTACTCTTTCAATATGATGTTAACATCAGAATAAAGCTAGTCTTTTATTGCTATGGGGCTTTTGTTTGTTTACGTCAGTGCTCTGTTGCTTTTGCCAACAGTTTAGATCTGTAAGAAAGTGAGATCATCACAAGCGCTGCTGCAGCAACACCAGTTTGACCCCTGTCCGTTCCAGACAGTGACAGTTTTTCCACTCTTCTGAACTGGAGCAGGATCAACTCCACTGTAAATCACTGGAAACATCCACATCCTTCTGTTGTTTCACAGCATCAGATTAAGACTCCTCCATAACTGTACAATCCACTAAGGCTTCAATATACACACATGCTAGATGTAGATTTCTTTAATGTCCTTATACAAAAGGCAGCAAATGCAAAGTCCATAATGCTGCCACGCGACAGTGCAGGCTGGGCACTGAGTGGCTGCAAAGCCTTCTCTTCCCCTCCCCCCGGAATCCCAGTGATCACTAAATGCATATCTAAAGTGACTGCAAAATGAGAGTAGAGGCAGAGCAGAGATTGAGACCAAGAATTCACTGAGATGGTGAGGGCAAACCACACAGCGCGCAAGTATTCATCAGTAGTTGACCATGAAACAATGACATACCATCAAATTAAAACTGGAATATTAAATTGTTGGGATCTTGTGGCTTGAAGCAGTTTCTCAAATCTCTGGTCAGGATATTTTTGTTAGTGACCTCTGTTTACCCAGTCCTTATGCCTACAAGTGACTTCTGTTTATGTTATGCTCTTTGACTTTAGGACCAAGCCACGACACCGTCCAAAACCAAAAACATTATGAAATTTTGAACCATGGAATTTATTTTCACTGTGCACCAGAAAAAAAGATGCAAACACATTAAGATTTCCATTTAAAAAATGAGAGGCAAAAGATTCTACCTGAGTAGAGCACGTACTTCTCCGGGACATAGAAAACCTACCCTCAAGGACACACTCAGCGTTTATCCAGCCAGGTCTTGTGTCTTTGCCTACCTTCCCCCTGATAAACCTGGTGAGCAAACTGCAGTCTTCCTCTTCTTTATGATAAAGCCGATACTGCTTGTTATAGAAAAGCTTTGTCATTAAGTTAAAATATGAGAGGAAACTTCCCAGGCTGTATTTGAAATGAAACAGCTGAATATCTGGCAAGACCCATACATCATAAACTGTGCCTCTAAAATTGATACTCACTTCTCCTCCTTATGCCAGAAAGCTAAGAACTCCTTCCTTCTACCAAATTGCAGGAAACATCTCGTCTCATTAATGCCACTCTTTCTTAGAATCTTTTAAATATGTATTTTTCATTAAAATTCTAATTCTTGATAAACTGAAAGCAAGATCTGGTGACAAAGAGGTTATAATTAATCTAGCAAGAGCAGTCAGAGAAATCCATGTAATTGAAGGCGAATGTATGAATGAGGAGACTAATGCTACAGAACTTCCAAAGTCTTTTCTGTGGAATTAATACTACAGAGACCCATAAAAGATTAATCAAGATAAGCAATCAATAACTTCTCAAGTGCTAATAAGCACTGCCATGTTCCATGATATGTTGAGCAGTTTATCATGTTTAACCATATGAAGATTTATAGAAAATCCATTGTTAAAACCAAAGGATGAGGTAATGCACCACTTAGTAAATGAAGTGCAATTAAAATTTATGCTTGATATTACACATTCAAAAGATCTGTAAAAATCATTTTGAGTTCCTCTTTTTAAAGAAAAGAAATTAAGATACTAGTTGCACTGTTCAGCCAGTAGTGCTGGGAGAACAGTGAAGACAGCGATGGTATTCTTCAGGTTAATATCTGCTTTCAAGTGAAAGGTGATGAAATAGCCTTAAAAATTGTTAAGCTCTCTTCTCACTTCATTTTACTCAGTGATCAAACTTTGCTTGAAAATTTTGAAAGTTAAATAGAGTACCTATTAGGGACATAAAGGTCTCTGCTATCCATCAATCTGATAGATTTGCAGGTCAGATGAGCGAATGACTTAATGGCTAATTAATAGTCCATAAACTACAGGTCTCGACCTTAGGGTCACTGTGACAGAACTCCACACTACAGCGTATTATTAATTAAAACCATCAAATTATGTATTTAGTAAATCAATTCTTTAACAATATTAAGATCTCAAATGTATTGACACGATTTGTTATTTATTTATGTCATTGGGAAGCAAGTATATTCTGCCAACCACACCATAAGCATCCTTAGTAAATTTAACAAAGTTACAGTAACAGAACGTATACCAATATTTTTCCTTTATATGTAGCTATTGTTTGTCTGGTTTTAGTTTTATTTGGGGGAATACTTTGTAAGTGAGATTCCCCTCAAAACCTCAGAAAAAAAAATTAATTTAAAAATCTTTATGATCATAGACATTTCATAGAAAAAAAGGTTAAGATCCTGTCTGCTTCCTTGATAAATTGCTAACTCTTAAAAGGCTTGTATTATAAACAGTAACACTATGTACATCACTTTGCCTTTGCAATGTCCTGTACCATATATTTAAGCTTATACCTAGCTGCATACACACACACACACATATATATATCAAATCATTTCTATATTCCAGTTATGGTCATTCCTAAAGCACAGATGATTCATGTTTTTCTATGGCGTGCAGATAATTATACAGGAGAGAAAATAAGCAAACTATACATTGTCCCAAAAAGCGTACAAAATGACAATCAAATTTCAGCAAGCAAGAATCAGATTTTCAAGATACAGGTGACTGTCGCCTTATAGGACTGAGGACAGTCACACTGCTGATAGGAGCTGGATACAGGAAGAGACAGAGGACGAGCTTAGGTGCCTCCATGGACTCATAAAAAGACTAGCATGAAGAGGAATTGAATCCAAGGCTCTGGCAACCCATGAGAATGCCTAGTGATTAGTACTTACGCTGTTTCATAAGATAAACTCTTTAATTTCATCACTCCTGCTCACAAGGAGGAGTGTATTCATGTCTCCAGATGTACATGCTTTGAATCATCCTCTGGAGGTACCTGCTACTCTCCCCTAACACAAGAAACTGAAGTTTCTAACTTCTGGTGTCCTAAATCACACCTAAATTAGATGCCTTAAATAAACAGTGTGATTTACCTCTCTCCATGGACAATAAATTATCCAGACAAACGTACCACTATAAATTAAATCATTATGATAGATACATACAATTGAGGGTGTGTAGCACCTAATTAATTAAGTGCCATATTCATCTGCAATTAGCAAATAAGCTCTCAAATCTTGGCATGGGTACTGTGAAGTGTATAAGGCATGACTGTGTAATTACAATGAAGCATGATTCTTTTTCGTGATAGTTTCTTCAGGAAAACATATTCACTCTAACCTAAATTCACAAATTGCTCTGACTCACCCAAAATAACATTTTTCAAAACAAATACACAATTCAGAAGGCAGTGGAAGGATTATTAAGGTTATATTAGAGACATAACTTGCTGGGACATCACCTTTTATTCAGTCTTTATTACTAATGTGAGCCGGTTGTTTTTAACCAGCTTTGCTTCAGAGTGGTACAAATCATCTTGTACTATCTATAATTGAATATATAATACTCACTTCAGGAAGAACGTGTTCCATAAACATTTACAGATGAGTCAAGTCTGTTTGTAAAGTGGGACCATCCCCTTCCCTGGTATGAGTAGCATGAGTAAAACATTCCATAATGCATGGCTCTGCCTGACACAGAAGTCCACGTTCAATAGTGATAACTTCTCAGTGGACCCTGACAATGTTGGCCTAGGATCTCCTGACAGCTGTGATCACAATGACCAGAGGAGAAAAAAGAAGAAAAGAAAAAAAGAAGAAAAAAAAAATCCTGCTAAATACTGTACAAGTCTTCCATTGATTGGCACAGGGTTGGTTAAACTGCTTCTGAAGCAGTGTGCTTAAGTCAAGAATGACATTTTTTGCAATATCAACTTAGCAGTACCTTCCTACCCAGCCACCACACTCTAAGCAAGGAACCACCTAAAGTTATAGTGCCAAAACACGAGGCCAACACTTCCACTCTGAGCTTCTGAGAATTTTTTAGTTCTTTATCTGCAAGTCACGCATGAGTATGGAAGCCCATGACATGCCACCTCGCTGCACCAAAGCAAAAATCACGCTTGAATACCATGCAATCAGCGATACCAAAAAGAAATGCAGTGACATTAATATGTCATGCTGGATGTACGACCTGCAGAAGAAACGCTGCTTCCAAAGCAACAAGCATTACCTATGAAAAACACGTTCCTTCCTGGCATCTCTAGGGCATAGGGTTCACTGCGTTTATAGTGATCGTCTTAATGTATTATTATATTAAATGTTTCAGGCACTTTCACTTACCCTTCAGAATTAAAGATTAATCAATTCCATGATTGTGGACATCTAAACAAAATGTATTGATCCCATTCATTTTTAAAAGCAAGACACTATGTTGTATTTCAATATGTCATATTTTAAGGCTAGCTTATTGATCACATTTTGAGAACTCTTGATATTCCATTGGAATTTAAGATACAGAGTAAGTGCAAGATTTTCATTATGATGATGTGTCCACGGAAGCCACAATCTTGTGTATTGACAAGCTTTTGTATGCACTGAGATCCACCCACTACTCTTGTTGTAAGCAGAGGCTCAACCTGAGAACCATTACCCATTTTAGTGTTTCTAATGATTTCTCTGGGACTGCATATATATGTTGGAAGCACTCTTACACGCAACGAACACGAATTTCACATTACACATAGTCTTACACTGCAAATCTGCAGAAACCAGTTAGGTTTCTGGGAGCGATTTTACTACATTCAGTTAATGACTTTAGCATGTATAGCTGTCAACTTCTTCAAACCAGGACCAGCACCTTAGCTTTGCTTCTTTAGTAGTTAATGTTTGTCTAGTTGGCTAATAGAAGATAAATTTCATGGAGCACCAACAGCTTGTGGAATCTAGACACAACGTTGAGGGTCTCATTATTCAGAGAGATTAAGCAAGAAGATGCACTGTTCCTCACAAATATATGATCAAATCAGGAATCTGGAAGCATTAAGCAATGAGTTGTTATTCATTGGTTCTATTTTCAAGATTTACAGCTCCATATTACTCAGCGTTGGAATGTTTAGTGTGCAGCAAATGGAACTTTTAGAAAGTGACTCTGTTTACCAATATCAAAGATATTTCTACGTGGTCCCATTTTCTTGGATATGTATTTCTGAACGGATGGAGAGAAATTGAGCCATATAGTCCTATTAGTATCAAAAAAAGTCCAAATGCTAAATACACACACAGAGACCACGCTGAAAACATGACATTTATGTAGTAGTTTCCTGAAACAGGAATAGACTGAGACAAAAGAAAGGAGTGAATCATTTCTGGATGCTGCTTGGAACCACCAGCTTGGCAAGATGACCTCAAAGAAGATGGCACATACTTTAAAACCACTTTTCTGTGCATGCATTCCATGTTCTTGCTCTTCAGCATTACCACTGAAGTGTCTTTCATAAGTAATAAATATGTTATGTAAATAAAAACACACATAAATAAATTATAGAGCTCCAGGCAAAAAAGAGCTTATATTATAATATCATAAATTATGAAGACTGTAATTGCTACAGCCAATAACATTTTAAAACAGAACTGTGCTGATAAATATGTGTGATAAGGCTGAGTAAGGCTTACTTAGTTTCAGAGTGGAGTAAATCAGTTGATTTAAGTCAATGTAATTATAGAAGCAAGGTAATATGGTGAAGTCCTCAAAAAGTCACCAGCTTTCCCCTAGTCTTTTTTTTATTGCTGAAAAAGAACAATGTAAATGAAACCTGTGCAAGAGGCTAAAAAAAATGTATTGACGACCGAAAAGATACTGAACACCCACACTTCTTTTAAGTACCTTACTCTCTAGCTACTTTTAAGAAATCAATACAAATCACAGTCGGTGACTTCCTATTTATAAAATGCAGAGGAGAACAGAAACTACGGATTTTATGCTAGATCATTTCCTGAAATGTGGCAGTTCAGATTAAATATAAAGTCTATTTGAATATATCTACCACAAACAAACACACTTTGTAAAACAAAACAAAAATGCAGCCCTGTCTGCCTGGATACGAGGTTTCTCAAAGTGCATGCTGATTCATCAAAATACAGTTGAGGCAAAATCAATTTTTTTTTCTAAAATCCTAGAGCGTTGATAAAATGAGATTAGGATTCAGCTTTTTTCTGATATAAGAGAAGTTGTAAATTGATTTAATCAATTTTTAAAAACAAAATTCAAAGTGCAGACTGTCACTCATTTTTCTCAAGAGGCAGTTTCATCTGTTCTAAACACCAATCTTTCTGCTCCTGTACCTGTAGTCCACTAGCATAGTAGCAACTGCTTGGTGCAATAAATGTCACTTATAAATCTTTAGGAAAGGCAGAACTGCTAAAAAACAGCAACATTTCTCAGTTTGCATACTGAAGCTCTTAATTTCATTTTCTCTCAGACAGTTTCCTCCAGGCTAATTACCTCTCTTAGTCTCTCAGGTGACCTCCTCTACCATACCCTAAAGGTTTGTCTCTCCACCGTCTACAGATCCTGTTATACCTAAGATGTCAATATTTTTATGATAGAATTAATCCTCAGGATCACTTAGTAGTACACCTCAGTAGGTAAACTCTCTTTGGTAAAGGCCATTTAACTCAAAGAGAATATGACCCAATATGAATAATATCACATTTCTTTCCCTTATTACTTGTTTGATGACACCAGCCTTTTTCTTGCTGAAATCCCCATCTTTTTCCCTTGTGAAGCCCTCATATCCAGACCCTGAAGCTTCTCCACTTTCTACATCTCCTGCTGTGTCCTGTATTTTCATCCTCGCTGCTAAGACTCAACTTAATTTCCCGTTTTCCATAACACATTCTCACTCTCAACCCTTCAAGCTCAGTTGCACGAGAAACTCAGCTCCCTATGGCTCCTCTCTTTCAGTGTGTCTCCTCAAATCTCCCACATCCATGTTTCTTCTTCTTTCTTTCAAAGCTTTCTTTCAAAGCCACATCTCTACTTTCATCTCCTCCTACACTTCTTAGCTCTGGCAAATCCATCCTCTTCACCACCTTTCATGTCTATTCCTTACTTTGTGCCACCCAATTTGTTTGGAACAAACTCAATTATTTATCAAATTCTCTCCCTCTCCTTCTTCATTTATAGAATAAAAACTTCACCATTACTAGAAATACAAGCCATTCAGGTGACCATGGGTGCATAAAATCATGGGTATCTCTTGTCTTACCCATAACATGCTATTGATGTTTGGGAAAGTATCTATGGCTGACGTGGTCTTTAACAGAGTAAATCACAAAGTTCTGTTTCAAGAAATCTTGATCTTTGGAATAAAACCATATCTAAGAAATAATCAATCCTGCCTCTAAGCACATGTATGAAGCCCCTCATATTCCCTGCCAACATTTAAATACAGATACATTTAAAATTTACTTCCATAAATAATCTTTATCAGAACTGAGAATTTTACACACGTTTGTAAAAATGAATGTCTAATTCTCCCCTGCAATTTACTTCTGGGGAACCAAAAGAATCCTTCAGGTATGCCAAACTCATTGAACACATGATACTTGCTAGATTTCTGCAACTTTATGCAAGCATCATGCTATGTGGTAATACCAAGAAGTTGTCCTAAGGGTTTGACATGAGTTCAAATCTCAGAGCTTTGATTGCCATCCAGACTAAAAGCATTTTGTGACTATGCCAAATTAATAAAAATGCCTGGTTGATAAAATTCACCTGGCCTTGTATTACCTGTCTATACCCATTTACACCAGAAGAACAATGTAATTTCAATTTTGAGATTCCAGAGAGAGTTAAAAAGACATTTCACTCCACTTGGGAACACTTGTTTATCTCTACTACATAAAAACCATAAAATTCAGGCAAGAAACAGCTTCCCTGCTGTAACCTAAGCCTGCCTATGCAGGTAATGGTTTGTTTTCTACTAAGCCTAAATGCAATCACATTGTAGATTCCATATATCTGCAAAAGAGGGGTCCAAATTGGCTTTTCCTGCCATTATGCTTTAACATTGCTCAGGCTAAACTGAACTTTGGATTTTGCACAAGAGAACTTCTATTTATGAATTCATTTAAATCAAGAATGTGTTCTAGAAGGTAAGTATTTGAATTATGTTCTTCGTCTCTTAAGGTATATCCCAGTATTTACTATAAAAACAGAAAAAGATTGCATATGGAAATGTAAATATATCAAAACACATTAGGGCCATCTAACTACAAAAGGAAACGAAGAAGACTGTAAGTTAAGAAACAATAGGGTAACACCGGTCAATCTAAAAATACATCTGCAGAGAAAAATCAGTCTAAAGGCAATGTGGTTTGTTGGTTTATTTTAAAGTGGGAAGAGGAGGGAAATGAAATAAATTTCAAAGACAGAGAAAATCCCACACCATAAAGTGAGTCAAAATTAAAATGTTGGCTGAATCTAGATTCGCTGTGGAAAATCTAAAATATCTTTCGTTCACAAGTGCATTAAATACCTAAATCACTAGTGTAGAATTGAATTAGCAGAGCCATAAACCCCCTAATTCCACCGTGGCCTCATCCCCAAAACTCCAAAGACAATGAATAGAAGCACAGTAAAGCATTGCCAGAACTGAAACTAAATCACTTCCAAAAATGAAAGCTCTGATATTGTGGGGTACATCACCTGTATTTCATACACATTCTTGAACTATCATAAGTAGATATCGCCACTCCACTCAGTCAAATGCTTTCTCTGTTTCCAGGTGTAGCTTACAACGGGGATACCTGAGTTGCAGCTCCATAATTTCCACAGAAAATCTTATCTAGTATCAAGCAAGTTCCTTCTATTCAAAAAATACCCCTATAAAATACATAGCCAAAGATAATGCTATGAACTTTTGTGCTAGTAGTCTGGTATAAATCTTAGCCCATATAATGGAGAAACAGTAGCATGCTGTCAGGACACTGCGTGCTATTGTGGAGATACAAATCTATTTCAACTTCTATCTTATCCCCAAAGCTCATTAACATATGAAATTGCAAATGCTGTGTAGGTCCTTATGCATGGCGGATAATCTTCTAATAATACTATTAAGGTGTTGATATTAATAATATTGGCATATGGTCAGAAACACCTGGTTGCAAAAATCACATGCTATCCTTCTGAAGGCAAAAGATGAAAGTCTACTTTTGAAAGGGGAGCATGACAACTTGAATGGAATGCTGATCTGCTTTCACGGAGTGCCAAATTTATCTAATATCAACTCCAGAGTTTGACTAAATGTCATCCAGTCCCACTTCTAAGGGCACCTCTACCTCTTCTTGGAGAATTTTCCCCATTTATATTGCAGTCAATAAAAATTAATTAATCCTATTTCCATATGCATAGTTTGTTCTAAATCTCACTAAATCAATATAATATTCAACTAATTTTATTCATTTCAGTTGGCGTTGGGTTCATCCTATATTTTATTATTTTAACACAAACATTCATTGGTACCAAAGATCTAAAATGGGCTTATACTGTAATGCTATTACAAAAGATGTATAATCCCATCTCAGGAAGCTGACACATTTAATTAAGATTGGAAACGTCACTGTTTACCCATCCATTTAAAATACAAGAGAACACTCGTTACTGAAGAAAGAGGTGCAGAAGGCAAGGGGACAGTATAGACTCCTGATAGTGACAAAAAATGTTTGTGTTGTATAGAATTTTCTGTTGCCTGCTCCTATATTGTCCTTTACAGCACAGTTTAGTATTTGGCAACAATAAGTATTTCTTTACATACCCCACAAACTATATTTCATATAGCTTTAACTCCTTCATTTCTAATGAGTTCATAAATAAAATAAAAAAAACCTTAAACACATATCAAAGCTAATGAGCTGATGCAAGAGCACACTGTATCGGCATAACGTGCTGATATTTCACTAGAACTACAAACCAGAGATAAGCAAAGCTGAGTTTAACTTTCCTAACTTCTCCTCTATTGACTTTCAGGGCTTGATTCAGCTCCTCAGACACAAACATCTAGTGCCATTTGAGATACCATAGAGACTCTGAAGCATCCGCCTGACACCCATCATATGTGACGCGGGATTTCAGACCTACACCCTTCAGGAATGGCAGCTGAAGGCCAGCCACAAGATCCTAAGGTATCTCAAAAGGCACCAGATACCTATGGTTAGGCAACTGAATCCCACCTCTTGTGGTTTTAGCAGTATGTTTACTAGAAGAAAGCTCTTGGGACATAGTGTGAGCTGTCATAGGCTAATGTATTGTACTCTTTTATAAACTGAACACGCTCCATCATTAAGCTATTTAAATTTTTATCTCCCCACAGTTTGTAATGGGAGGTGGCTCCAGAACTTTAACTGCTCTTTCTGATACTTACAAATGTTGTTCATATTGCCAGTCTTACTCATGGATGATTAAGCCCATTTGTTTTAATGCCAACATTATCTTCTACCTTCAATAGCACTAGTGTTTTTCCTCCCTTGATTGGCTTAGAGAGAAGCCATATACACTTACAGCACCGTGTTTGCTAGGCTAAACAACGCTAGGCTTTAACAATGCTTTTTGTGATGACATTAATATTCTTTATCACTACTGGAAATACCATGTGTGAGACTTTCTGTTTGCCTTTTCCACAGTCACTTTGGTGAATCACAGTCATCCCGTTGTTAACTAGCAGACTCCAGCCTTTCTACCCCCTCTGTCATTTCGAGTGGGTGAGCTTCCAGATTACAGCAGATCTGTCTTTTTATTAACCGCAATATATACTATGGTGTTTTATTTCATTTCTTTCTCTTCCTTCTTATATATCCAGCTAGGTTATCTTTTTACCACCATTCAATATACCCTTTCTTTGACAAAACATGAGCTCTCACCTTCACTCTTAATCATTGCAAGCTCTCCGTTCTTTGGCATAACTGAGGAAGGTCTTTATTAGTTCAGAATTTACATCCTGGGCCCAGAAGAAAACAGGGTAACTTTCTGGTGAGAGGATATGAGCAAGAAAGGAGCAGGAAAAGGCAGATGAAACCAGCTGATTATCTGCAGACAGATAATCCACCTTCTTATATTTGGGTATTCAAATCTGGGTTCTAGAGCAAGGTATTGTGAATAGCACCTAGACTGGGCAGGGAACAACGCTAAAAGCTATGACGAGACTCATAACAACGGCACTACCATGGTCTTGCCTGTACTCCAGTATATAAAGAATGAGACTATTTCCATCAGAATGAGACTATTTCCAAAACAGCCATCTTCATCAAGATTCATAGGTTAAAAATATTGTGTGAAGCAGACCCAGTATTGCAAGTTCCCTTTTCCAGCAGATGGCATTAGTAGTTACCTGCTGCATAGTTCCTGGACAACCTCAAGTTCAAGGAAGCCAAAGATTTTAGCAGAAGAATCTCAGAACCTGAGTTCTCAACCTCTCTTGATCTTGCCGCTTTTATACACCCTCCCTTGCGCTTTAAACCTCCCTCCCAATTATTTTATTTCATCTTTTATCTGGATCTAGCAATGTTAACCTGGGGAGGTTAATTTTTAATTATTAAAAATAATTACTGTTTTAATTCTATTTTGCATCATTTGAAGTCTCACCTCAATTCCAGGGAATATGATGGAGCAAATAATCCTGGAAACCATTTCCAGATATCTAAAGGTCAAGAAAGTGATTTGGATTAGTCAGCATGCATTTATGAAGAAGAAATGCCTTACCAACCTGATAGCCTTCTACCATGAGACCACTGGCTTGTTGGGCGAAAGGACATCAGTGGAGGAAAGCAGTAGATGATGTTCATCATGACTCCACTATGGCATTCAGTGGTGCCTCCCACAACATTCTCACAGAGAAACTGATGAAGTAGATCATCTATCTAGGCTAGATAAGTAAACTGTGAGATAAACTGAAAATTTGCTGAACTGCTGGGCTCAAACAGTTGGGATCAGTGGCATGAAAACACTTCTGCAAGTCACAGAAGGCAAAGGCAGGGACTGGGAGAATGAAGAACCGCCCACTGTAGGACAAGATCAGGTTCGAGACCATGTAAGGAACCTGAAGGTGCACAAGTCCATGGAACCTGACGAGATTCATCCACAGATCCTGAGGCAACTGGCAGATATAGTTGCCAAGCCACTACCATATTTGAGAAGTTGTGGCAGTCCAGTGAAGTTCCCGCTGACTGATAAAGGGGAAACATAACCCCCATTTTTAAAAAGGGAAAAAAGGAAGACCTGGGGAACTACAGGCAAGTCATTCTCACCTCTGTGCCCGGCAAGATCATGGAGCAGATCCTCCTGGAAACTATGATAAGGCACATAGAAAATAAGGAGGTGATCGGTGACAGCCGAGGAAGAGCAACTGACTTCATCTACCTGGATGTGTGCAAGGTATTTGACTCTGTCTCACATGACATCCCTGTCTCTAAATCCGAGAGACATTTGACAGCTGGACCACTTGATGAATAAGGAATTGGCTGGATGGCCACACTCAAAGAGTTGTGGTCAACGGCTCCATGTCAAAGCAGAGACCAGTGACAAATGGTGTTCCTCAGGGTTTGGTACTGGGATTGGTGATGTTTAACATCTTTGTCGGCGACATGGATAGCGGGACTGAGTGCGCCCTCAGCAAGTTTGCTGATGACACCAAGCTGTGTGGTGCAGTCGACACACTGGAGGGAAGGGATGTCATCCAGAGGGACAGACTCGAGAAGTGGGCCCATGCAAATGTCATGTGGTTCAACAAGGCCAAATGCAAGGTCCTGCACGTGGGCTGGGTGCAAATATAGGCTGGGCATTCCTCAGGGATGGATGCTGGGGCTAGTACTGTTTATCATCTTCATTAATTAACTGGAAGATCGGACACAGTGCACCCTCAGCAAGTTTATCCATCATACAAAACTGGGAGGAGTGTTTAATAGACCAGATGGTTGTGCTGTCATTCAGAGGGACCTCCACATGCTGAAGAAATGGGCAAAGAGGACTTTCATGGAGTTCAACAGAGGGAAACCCAAAGTCCTGTCCCTTGGGAGGAATAACGTCATAATCTGGCTTACCACCTGGAAAGCAGCAGTAAAGGACCTGGGGTACACCGGTGGACACCAAGTTTAACATGATCCAGCAACGCACCCTTGCAGCAAAAGCCAACAGCAGCCTGAGCTGCACTAGGAAGAACACTGCTAGCAGGTCAAGGGAGGCGTTCCTTGCCCTCTACCCAGCACTGATAAGGCCAGAACTGGAGTGCTAGCTATAGTGCTGGGCTCCCCACTATGAGACACGGACACACTGGAGCAAGTCCAAAAAAGGGCCACAAAGATGATTATGATACTGGACTATCTGTCATACAAAGAGAACTAGGATTGTTCAGCCTGGAGAAGACTCAGGAGAATCTTATCAATGTGTATAAATACCTGATGAGATGGCGTACACAAGACAGAGCCAGAGTCTTCTTAGCGGTATCCAAGGAAAGGATAAGAGACAATGGGCACAAACTGAAACACAAGGAATTCCATTGAAACATAAGAAAAAAAATTTATACTGTAAGAGTGACTGAACACTGGAACAGGTTGCCCAGAGAGGTTGGGGAGTCTCCATCCTTGGATATATTCAAAACCCAACTGGACATTACCCTGAGTAACTTGCTCTAGCTAACCCTGTTTTGAGCAGGAGGGGTCGGACTAGACAAACTCCAGAGGTGCCTTCCAACCTCAATCATTCTGTGATTCTGTAACTCCGGAAAGTAAATTGAAAGCTAAACAAAACTCAACTTTTGACCAAATTTAGCTAAACAATAAAAATCTTATGGCTAGAGCCCCCCAAACTAATGAGATCCCTACTTCTCAAAAGTCTGCATCTTTTACTTCATCCATACTGATCAGCCCCTCTTTGGAAGAATCAAGCCTCTCTGATTTCTTACATGCCCTTTTATTCATATCTTCCAGACTGTTTTAAATGCAGGTCTTCAATACTATTATGCGTAACTGAAGCATTTGATGTACCTCACTGCTGAGCTGTGACTAGCTCTCACTATCAGCTTAGAGGTGACACATCCTCAGCAAATCCCTGCTAGCTGCCAGAGCTGTTCACTCCTTCCCTGCATAACCCATCCAGCATCACCAGTGTACGTAGGTGTTTGATCAAGGTCACCTTTCCTTGACAGGAATGGACACTTCCTTCCCTTCCACCAATAAGGCTAGAGTGCCCAGTCCAAAACCCACTACAGAAGAGTCCAGATGAATAAAATGGACCCTTAGGTCTCTCACTGGTTGCAAGCAAGAAAAGAGACAACGCACAGAGGAAATAACAAATTTGGGATTCACCTCTTCCAATTTCAGATGACGCATCCAGTCCAAGCTAGGCCTCTAGACCCCATCTATAGTAAATGGGGTAGAGCAGGACTTCCACAAGAGGATGCAATTCATCCCCAAGACAGAAGGCACAAGTTGCTATCTGAGAAAGCATCCCCTTCCCTTTCACTCTTATTCCTAAACAAGAATTTCAGGCAGCAAGTCAGGTGAGCTGAACTCCATTCCATTTCCTACACATTACCCTTGTCCATTTCCACATTGATATTATTGCTCTTCCCCTTTCCTCAGACAAATGCAAGTCCATTTGAATTTGCTTCCACTGTGTCTCCTGACTTAGTAAATCAAATCCATTGTAAGGCACAAAAGCAAAGGCTTTCTTCAAATCCAAATAAATTATGTTCAATGTCTCAGGATTGCCTCCCAATCTGCTAGTGTATATAATGCATTTAAATGAAACGTATGCATATGAATGGTGATTGCTCCTTATTGAAACGCACATCTCTAAACACCCTGTAATCTTGTTCCTTACCAGTGTCTCCCAGAAATTATTCCAGCATAAAAGGCTTTCTTCTTCATCTTCAAACCAGTTTTAAAGCCATACAACACAAACTGCTACTCAAGCTCTTATGTTGTCATTGTATTTATTATTTATTCCCTTTGCTCACACACACAGTTTTAAGTGTTTTCCAAATGTATAAAGGAAATTCTTGAGACTGGAATTTGGTCACAAATTAGGAGAACAAGCAACATATGAAAGACAGAAAAGAAAAAGTCTCCTAATATCCTTGTTAAAAATGAGCGTTTAGAGCATTAGAGAGATGCTTATCGCCAAGAGTAGGAGACTTTTTCTTTTTGAATTTTTTTTTTTTTTTGCAGCCTGAATTCTTTTCCTATCAGGCAATCCCCCAAAACCATCTGAACTCTCAAATAAGCAAAGTAAATGCGTTTCCCTTTCTCTGCCTATGTCTTGTGCTTTCTGATTCTGTACCCATCAATTAAAACCACAATTGACTGAGAGGCATTAAGTCAGGACACACTGTCTCTGAAAAATATATAAAGGCTTTCTTGGAAGATTTTGATCACACCTAGGGATATATTTTTACTGAGTCTCACCTGCTGTCAAATCACAGTTCTTCCAATTTCCCTACTAACACTGTGACCAGTAGTAAATTTCACAATCCTATCAAAATGACTTGAAAACTTAAACTTTGTTTCCCAATTGACTTAGGTACTTCAGACTCAAATCACATCAAAAACCTCCAACCTACCAAAATCCCTTTTGAAAACTGAGTACTTCATAGCCTTTTTCCAAAGACATCTACACATCTCACTGTTAAGTTACAGATCTGACTATTTATTTCCTTTCAAGTAACAAGGTAACTTTTTTTTTTCAGAAAACAGAGATTTCATCACTAGGAAAAAAAATAATCATCTTCTAGAATGATGACATTTAAAACATGCTAGTTGCAGTATGATTCTTGCATGAACGGGTGATGAAAGAAATGCATTTCTTCCTGCCAAAACCAACAGCTGTATTATTAAAAATATTGTTAGCATTGTGCAAAAATCCAGTCAGATTACTATTGTGAAAAAAATACCTCATCTGCTGCTTCTTTTTAATACAGTAGCAAATATACTGCCTGGTTTGGCTTCATGCCAAGATTAATTTTAAATTGGACCTCATGAAATATTTATGAGGTCCAATTTAATGGGATTGCTTTCCCTGGCATTAAGCCTGTGTGGATAGCATCTTAAACACTGATGTTTTTAACAGAACCTCAAGACACACACACAAAAAAATCCTTGGGTATTAATAGGCTTATTAATAAATTGTTTAACACTATGACAGCGTATTTCAGAAGTATTTTGACAGGCCCTTTGTAGGGAATCTTTACCTGCTTTTCTCTAAGGCTGCACTTTGCACCCTGTCAAACAAATGCTGCTTAGCATTTAGCAAAATGGTAAATCATCATTAGTTAGAAACAAGCTGAAGTAAGTGTGAGTAATGAGCTAATCACCCTTAGATAGGCTTCATGAGGAACTGACAGTGCTCAGAATGCTACAGACACCATTGAGCTCCTACATGGCTTTCTTGACTCACTGAGACACCATTTACCTTTGGTTTCTAATTACATTTAATAGTTCAATAAAAACACTATATTGAGACACGTATACTTACAAAAAACCTCAGTGTTTTGTACAAAGAAAACATCTTGAATAATTGATAAACCATTTTCCTTCCCTTTTTCAATTAAGAGCATGGACCTAATCTCTAGAGCCAGTTATTTCAACTGCATTTAAACCCATTTCTAAATAGCTGCTTCACTGCTTCTGCTCCATCAGCGTTCACAGTGGACCTTCAGCAACCAAAAATCAAGAGTATAGTATAGGAGTAAAGTCAGAACAGACCACAGCCAAATTTGATCTCCATCTGTTGCTACTAGAAAACCCCATTGATGCATGACCCCTGTTAAGTGTGACAAGAATACTGCAGACACCAAATGCCACCTAACTTGATGGATCAGCTCTGCAAGCTGCCACATGATTGCTTGAGTTCAGAACCAAGTACAGAACTGAGTACAGAACCCATCTTTCTCCCACAGAGAACTTTGGGAGGCCTCACCAAACAGAGATTTGTCTGGAGTGGAGAGCAATTATATTCTGCACCACTAAATAGAAAATATATTCGTATATATTTCCCAGCATGATCCCTTTAGAAGGGCCACAGGTACCTCACATGCCTTTGGAAAAAGCAACTGGTATGAGACAAGCAACAAAAAGAGATTGCCCATCTGACTCGCTTGGTTCAAAAAACCTTTGCAAAAAAAGGATGCTTGCCAGAAGGGTAGAAAGTACCAGGCAAGCCAGAGTAAGTAGCATGCAATTCAAAAATGAAATACTGGGGGGGG
>NW_009648785.1:2504601-2531199 GCF_000708025.1 Charadrius vociferus
GTTTAGATACCTGGAAGATAACAGCAGAGATACATCTTTTCATATGTGTGCCATCTGATTCTAGTACAGCAAATGACAGCCACAGAGTGTGACATGACATTGTAAAACATGCCTCAGTTGCTTTTTACTGGTGTTAGTTGTATTCCCACTTAAACCCCATAGCTATGTCATTGATATTGCATTCAAAGAGGCAGAAAATTCGCTTCACCATTTGCCTTATGAACCAACATGCTCAACAGTGAAAGCTCTTTAACAAAAATAAAGCTGTGCTACTAAGAGTTTGGAACAAAATATAAAGAGCTAATGATCTAAATAATGAAACTACAAGGGAGCTTTAGGAAGGCAGATTGTAATTAGCCAACTGGAATTTAGCCAGGACACCACAGCTAACACCTCTGTGACCTTCAATCAACGCTCCTTTAATATGCATGAAGTTGGGTTTCTTTATCATTAATAAACTGAATGAAAATCCAACTGGAGCAAATACTCTGTTGGTTGATTTTCATCATCACTGAGCTGCTAGAATAATGAAATTCATGGGGGAAAAAGTTGTGAATACTCAGTCTTAGATGCTTAGCTAGCTAGCAGTCTGTCCTCCTTCTAATACTTCTGATGCTGACAGCTGTTGGACATGCATAGAAAATGTTTTCACACTCATAGCTGGGATGTATAAGCCATGTGTTCACCCCAGATCTCTTCCTACCAGAAACCAAACCACCCAAACTCCCACTGTAGTCAGTCGGATGGAAGCAGAATCTACAGAACGACACCTTGAATTCACTTCCCCACTCCTACGAGGCCACCTTAGCTCTCGGTATCTGTTCTGAATTGCATGCTGCACCCACCCACTTTATTAAGGCATAAAAGTGCCAGGTCAGAACAGCACAAAGCCTGCTCATTTTGTTGTTCCCACACAGATCAACACCCCCAGCAGTAAAGAAAAGCTAATCACAGGAAGGCCACGATTCACAGGCAGCAATTTCAAATGAAGGAATCCCACCCCACACAAAGCAGCTCTATGGAATAAAACTTTGAACTAGCTACCCCTGTTTAGGAGTGTTGATAGCAAGATTAATTATCCTTCTGTTGAGAGGCAGAAGCTGCCACAATGATGTGTCACCAGCACTTACCAAGCAAGGATGTATTCATCACAAGTGACAAGACTGCAGAGAAGTGAAATTCTTGTTTAATATTTGTCTGTATGCTAATGCAGTTTGAAAACAAAGTTCTCTAAAGCTGGATGAGAAGAAAAAAGAGAAGAAAAAAGAAAAGGAAGAAGAAAAATGCTTTAGCTAAAGTAAACGACAGGAAGAAGTAAAGCAATTTAATTTTTTTACTCATTTTACAGACCTTTTGAGATTTAATCTGCACAGCCATTAGGGATTTAAAGAGGACTGATGTTTAACTTGTTTGCCCATTTGACTTAAGACAAATCCATCTGACAACAACAAAGCACTTTCTTTGTCCTCACCACCACTTAATTTAAAGGGGACATGTTTACTAACAGCTTAATCTGTTTAGTACAAATAGTCCTTTACATTCTTTAATCCTGTCAAAAAAAAAAAGCCAAAAAAAACCCAAACAGCCAAAAACAAACCAAACCCCAAAACCTTCAGAAACCATTAGGTTCCTTCCAAAGCCCAAAGATGGACTTTGGAGTAACATGATATCAATAAAATATCTTCACTGTACAAACACACTGCAACCATACAATTTACATCTTCTTTATAAAAGGCGAAAAATACATTATTGCTAAAGTGTCTGTTGAACACTATACACTTTTTTTTGTAACAAAAGTTGTTGATCTGCAGGAATTCTATGGCAAATACATATATTTATTTCATACAGCTGCATGCACAAAACTTTAGTCAGAATTATTGAGGATTAATGCCAAAGCGCACAGTAATCCCATCAATGGCAATGTCACACTATTACTAAAGATTTTACCCTTCTCAGGAGAGTTCAATGGTCTTTCTTCAATGCACATATAGCCTTGAATTGTGCATGGAATGTTCTTAACTGCATTTTTTTCTCATACTATACTCTCTTCCATGACCATCAGTGTCTTTTGGTTGCTTAATGCCAGTAAAGATGGAAAATGTGATATTCCGTAAAAGTATTAACCACCTGCTGGTCAGGTTTATTCTTTTCTAATGATTGTATTTTCTCATCTCTGCTGTTGATGTTATCCACAATCTAGGAAAAGAGCGGAGTAGTGAGAATCAACAGATTCCAATAGTCTTAATGCTGGAACTGTCTCCTGAACCTTAAACAAGCAATTCAGCCCAAGACCAGCGTAACATGTGAGCATATGCTTAATTTTAAGTTAAAGAACAATAATTCATAATAAAGATGTGCCTTAATGTCTCATTGCACTGGGGCCTCGCCTCTCCTCTGTATTTCAATTCCCTCATCTGCAAAATGCCCTATAAGAGCCACCGCAGTGGGAAGGCATTGTAAGCACAAAGTCTTCTTGCCACTTTCCCTGAGGACTTTGTTCAGGTGGTGCCAAACTATCCCGTAGGGTGTCCGAGGTTAAATTTTGTGGTTTGAAGTTTAAAATGAATAGTCCACAGGCTTCAGAGCCTTGCAGAGCACTGTTTGTAGATGCACCACATGTGTTACCATCAGCTTTTCTTGCATTTCAAAAATTCTAGTAGCATACATCTTTCTTTCCCGTTCTTTAAATACGAAGAAAACATATGCCTGTAAAATACATTCAGCTCTTAGTATTTTTAATAGAAGACACTATAAAAATTGTGTACTGTTTTACTTAATATGTCAGTGTTGCTTCAGGAATTAGAAAGTTATTAAAATAAAGCCTTTTATCTTCAGATTCAAAAAGAAATGGAACTTAAAAGACACCTCTGACAAAATACTCACAGTGAATACACTCATGAGTAAACTCAGCAATACAAAAGCTAAGTGATTATTAGTCCCTAGTTAAACAAGGAGCTAGTGGAAGAAATGGGAACAAGCCAATACTAAGCATTTACATGGGCCTTTTCACACAAGAATTTAAAACATTTTACAATGAAAACAACAACAAAAAAAAGCAGCACTTGATTCTTGAAACTCAGTCTTCTGCCGTATCTACTACACATCAATCTTCCCCAGAAAATACTGGTTCTAACATTTACTTTGTTACACATATTTTCACCGCACCTCTGTACCAGGTACATTGAGAAAACTACAATCTTATACCTCCACACGTGCTTTTGAGTTCAGATAAATATTTACACTTTACTATAGAGGCTTCTATAAAAAACAATTACACCCAATCCTGTAAAATCAAGCCAATCTTTGACTGTCATAATAAAAATCATATTACAATAATGGTATTTTCAAGTTAATGGCACGATAAAAACCTGCTAAAAGGCAGTCTTTATCAGCCTAATAACTATAATATTTTTAAAACAGACCATGGCCATAGATTTAACTGAAAATTTCCCCCTTAAGAGAATATTTAAGATTTTAAGGTCTTTTGGAGAGGGGCTGCCTGTTTATTTCATGTTTGTACAGCACCTGGAGGAAAGAGGACCTCACCCTACATGTCAACATCATAGAAATAACAAATAAAACTAGTCATATTTTCATTAGTATTGTGTTAATTGATTGACAAAAATATCTAGCTTGTCTCAGAAATCTTACAGTTTTAATCACAGATACAACACCTTTCACAAAAAAACACATGCTCCCCCATGGCATTAGTAAGAGCAAGACTGGGGGACCCAGTTTATTGTATGTGTAAAAAGTGCACCCCAATTTTACTGACCCCTTTTGAAAACCTCACTGGGCTACTTTTGAAAGCATGAAGATAGTGACTGAGACGCTGTCTTTTCCTTCCGTTACAAAGGCATACCCGAGGGGTAATTAAATTGCAATTAACTTCTAACCACCTTGTCTCTCAACACGGTGATTCTCTCCTGTGGGAAAGGAGAAAGTAAATGGGATTTGGAGGTGTGGTGTACTTCCCCCCCTGCTTTTCCCAGAGCTAAGGAATACCTACTCCAGCTGGAAAAATATAAACATCTCCAATGAATCACAGAAGTTTGGACATCTTGCTCGGTTACCTGATGCCTGTTAATGCAGGCACTCACTAATTCCTGATGTACCTGGTGGTTCTGGAGTAAGACAGGGTATGAATAGTCAGTCAGGGAAGACAGGGACTTTAATTAGCCTTACTTTGTTGGGGTTTACAATTTTCGACTATGCAAGTGGTGGCATTTAAATTTTCTGCCCGATCTCTCTTCACATTTTCATGTACATAAACTGTAAGAAAAGCCTTGGGTGTCATCTTTTCTCACAGGGAGGCCAAAAAAAAAATCCTTGGAGTCAACCTCAGTGAAGGAAAACAGTCATGGTAAAATAAAGGAAAACGTCAGGTTAAACTTCAAGAATTCTACAGTACCTAACCATCCCAAGGGCATGGGAGCAACCGACCATTTTCCAAACACGACCTCTCCTGGTGGCAGTGAAGTGCTGGATGTCACGCTGAGAAATGGGACAACTGTTTGATAACAATAATGACGACTTCAGCTGTGCAGGCAAAAGGATATGACCTATGGAGTAAACGCAGGTGAAAGAAAACAGCTTTTTACTACAGATTTTCTAGTGCAAGAATCTTCTGTGTCTGTGCTATCACTGTAATGTCTCACCATTACTTAAAGACAGCTGAAACTGGGCAAGCCTCTGCACTGCAGGGGTTATCACTGTAAGGAAAGTCGCTCTTACAGCCAAGATGCCCCAAATCTGTGAAGCCTTTTGCTGTGTGCTGCTTCAGTTTCATCTGAAATGATACACCCTCAAGATGACCAGTAAATCTGTTGTGGGAATGACAAATGCCGCTTCTCTGAAAAGACCCCCACTTATTCAATTGCTATAGTGCCTGAAAGTTTTATTGATGTATTTTTGGTTGCCTTTGCGTTTTATATTCTTTCTGGATTTTACATTGAGAGCGAATATGGACATTTTACGGACCAAAGACTCGAAGTTACCCTCTAATGTGCCACTGTCAAAACAAGAAAAAAAGAAGATTCTCAAACTTTGTGACATGTAATAGAGAATTACACATTTGGTGAAATAGTAGAGGTTGGAATTTTAAAATTTCCACTTTCAGGGTGCACCTTCTTGTGTCAGAATTCATTCATATTCAAAATATCCTCACAAAATGTGCCTCACTAATTATTCTTATTTTTAAGCAGCTTTCCATTGCTTTCAAGACCATTGCCAGTGCAGTCAGAAACTAGATCAGAATCAAGAAAACAATGATAAGAAACAGGGGAAAGATTATTCACTTCTTCATACCCATTGCATCAAGAACCAGGTATCCCCTACAAGGCAAATGCTGTATGTTTAATTTACAACTGACCTGAGCATCACACTAGAACCAAGCAATGGAAGATGTATTAGAACAAAGTTTCCGCACTGAAAAACAATCGAGAGTCAACAATGCAGCTCGTTATTACAGCAAATAAAACCCAAATGACTCAAGGCTTTTCCTCATACACTTCTTTTTCCTAAAGGAGTTGTCAGGACATAGGAGGGGTATTTGCAAGTGCAGTGAACAAAGACCGTAAAAACAGACAACAAAGATAACAAACTTTGAAGATGTCAGGGCTCTCAGAAACACTGCGAAACAGAGTGTACAAACCCAGAACAACAGCCGCAAAGGTGCTGAGGCCTTTCAGCTCCTGGCAATTTTGTCTCTAAAGGAATAATTTGTTGAGAGTGTTACCTGTAGGAGCACATTTCAGTTAATCGTGCTCGCTGTAACTATTTATTGATACCAGAAAAGAACTCTACTTTCACATGCTTATTGAAGAATATTATGCCAAGGCATGCAGAATAAGGTTTGGAAGCCTTTTACAATTTTATAAGTAATGAAACATTGACTCGCAGTAGGTCTTGTTCAATTGCAAGAAAAACGGAGAAGGTATTGCAGAAAATGTAATTTTTTCATATGAGTTCCTGGTTTTAATATAAGAAAAGCAGAAGAGGTCCTGTAGATTCTAGCTATGCAGATACTTTTTTTTTTAATATTTCATTATCTTTTATTCCAGTGAGGAGCTGGAACAAAAGACAATTTTGATGCAACTGTGTAAATGTGGCACAGTAAAAAATTCAAAATATGATTTTGCTTCCCATTTGTACCCTCTCTACTGTGTTTCACAGCTCAACTTCTCCAACAAAACTTCACCTCTCATGACGCACCAACATGGTTCACTATTAACCTCACTCTTGACAATTCATGGTTCAGGGAAGACAGAACAACAGAAGAGTTTGTCTCTTCGATGAAACTGGGAGGAGGAAGTGCAAAAATTACAACCCTTAAAGCCTGCATAAGTATCTATTTACTTTTTAAGATCACATTTCCCAGTAACAAGGGAGAGATTTTTTATAGGTTATAATAGTGACAAAATATGAATATTTGATAAAATGCAAAAGTAAAACATAAAGTAGTATAAAAGGCATTTCTTTATCAAATGTGTATAGGATAACAACTGTCAGCAGCCAGCTACACCTAACCATCTGATTAAACTAGGTTATGTCACTCAAAATTTAGGGTCAAATATTGTAAAGTATCAGAGGTGATGAAGAGATGGACACAAAATAAAAGACACAAACCGTAGGATGTCAGGTAAACAAAATAGGAGGTACAAGAAATTATGAGACAAAGAGATCAGACAAATACTGAAAAGAGGCACAGATATTAGCGATATGAAAATACACCACTGGACTGATTGTACTGTGTAGCCTTTATTCCTTTCTGTTTGTTTAGAGTGTCTTGGAATAATAATAATTAAAAAAAAAAAAAAGCAGTTTCCAAGAGTTTTTAGATGAAACATACTGTGAAACCATAACCCCACTGCAGTTACTGGCATGACCTCATCTACTTCAGTGCTGATAAGAATTTAAAACTTGTTCTTTAATAATACTTAAATAATTTAACACTAGGACTGGTTAAATACAGGAAAAAAAAGAAGTATTCATATTCTAAAAACTATTCAGAATAACTAGGTTTCTAATCTCTTTATTTATCATTCGTGCATATTTACCCGAACTCATTTTCATTTGCATGAATGGAGAATGTTCCAAAACTCATACTCGATGTGAACACCTTGGGATGTGCACCACTGGCTCTATGTAATCTATTCAGAAAGCAAAACCATTATCGTGTGTACTAGGAAACCAGCCCCAAACTACACAGTGAACAACAAAGATACAGCAGGGCCCAGAAGCAGAAATTCACAGAAATTGGAATCAATCTGTCAAATGATTTACACAGCGGGGAAAAAAAAAAGACTGATTTAATTGGATAATATTATTGCTACCAATATAATCAACTTCATGTTGGGAAGGTTTAGCTTGAGTTTTAGTTTGAGCTGCTTGAAACTGGAGTGCTTTAAAACTGCACACAAACAATTGCATTGGTTTTATCACAAGAATAGGTGTGTTTCAAAGTTGCTGTTAAAAATTAAACCCAAGTGAAAGAATAACCATGTCACTTAACTGAAAATATTAGATGCGAACAAACAAATGGCACAAAAAGAACAGAAGGTCTCCCTTCTATACTCATACCTTGCAGTGGTAAGTCTGAACACCAGATGTGTTAATACACAAGTCAGTAAGCTGAAGTTCACTGCACTCATACGATCCTGACCAAACCTCTCTTACAAAGGAGGGAAATGGAAAACTGTTTTCATCCCGACTTCCTCATATGAATCTCACTGTCAACTGAGTATCAACTGCTAATGAAAGGTTCCTTCAGACTGCCTTGTACTTTACTCTGAATCAAAGTATCATGACTGCTTTCACCTGCTCCTGCCAGGATAATCATTTGAAAGTTGATCAAACATATCTGAACCAGTACAAGAGCAATAACTGATGGAGACGGATGCTGTCAGCTAGGAAGACGTCTTCACGCGCTATTTGTTCAGCACTTGTCACCTTTGGATCACAGTACCTCTGTGTGCACCTTTCTTTTTTATTATGACAACACCGCAGTCCAGTAGCTTTCATTCCTGAAAGGTTGATGAAAATACGTGATGATTTTTTGAAATATGAGAAGGAGCTGCTTATCTTTGGAAAGATGTTTTCTTTGATGCTGGTGTAAAAATGCATGGAATGCATCTAAACTCAATTAAGGAATATTTGTAGTATCACTTAACCTCTTACAAATGCTTCCTGGCCAATTGTAAAGAGAGCTGACATTTTCTTTGAACAGAAGAAAAAAGGAGCAGGAAGATCCATATTAAAACATACTTCTTGTGAGAATATATTCTGGGAAATTTCTTCCCAGAAGAGAAAAGTTTTAGGGCTGCCAGCAAAACATAATGTTATGTAACATCATGTCATTGCTTAAGGGTTGGATATAGGATACCATTCACTACCCAAGCCCAATCCATCTGAAGGTACTGGGCACATTGCAAAGACATCAAAAAATTCTTCTGTATTTAAGAATGTTACTACCGAGAAACACTGTTCCTTAGCTCACTTGTACTGCAGAGCATTAAAACAGGGTTTAGATGTAAAACACGGAGTCCTTTTCCCACTTCCCAGTGAAAACATAACAAAGCATTTTCACACTCAGAGTCTTTAGAGTTGGATACTCAAGAAAATTTACTATGTTTTTCAGAGATGGCTTCCAGTGAATTCCATTCATTTAACAGGTTCATTATGGCAGAAAAACAGGAACATAGTGGCAAAGAGCTCAAAAAGAACAGACTGTGTTAGTAAGTCATACCTCTGAGATCCCCAGGTCTGAAGGAACACAGACCTTGTCAGTTTTAAGCTGGCCATTCCAATCTAAAGGAAGTCACAAGATGCTGCAAGGTGTTGTTACTATCTTGGTATTTGAGTATTTCTATTGTCATTAACAAAAAAAAGTTCCTTCCCCCTCTGATTATTCACATCAATATCTCTAGGAAATACACCGGTGATCATACTTCAGCTCCTCATGGTCCACATTCTTACAGCTCAAACTCCATCTGAATCCTAACTCTTGCTGCTTTAGGCTTTCAAGGATTCTCAAGCAACAGAAAGCACCAAATGAGTGGCAATAAGGCCGTGTGAATCATGGATCTCCTTGTTCAGATCCATACCACGTCTCTCCAGGGTTGCTGGTTTTAACGCACAGTCTTGGAAGAACAGAGAAGGGATAGTACAGTGTAACACATAGCGTTTGCTTCCCCTACCTATGCCAGTATTACTCATTCAGCTGAGACCGAACAAAAATCTCCAGGAAAATAATTCTCAAGGCTTCTCCAAGCACTAAACAAAAGGGTAATAGAAGCTGAATTTGGGGTATTTTTTTAATGCAGCAGAACAAGGAAAAGCGAATATCAAAACACTCCATGCTTCTGAACTTCGTATCTCAGCTATGCTCTTTCACTTACATGGATGACACAAATATGACATCAACAGGCTCTTTAAAGAATGGTAATGGGTAACTACAAACAGAAAAACTGAAATATAAGAAAATTCTTTGACTGTTCTAAAAATGCCTACAAAAGAAGGGTGTGTATTTATTCAGCCAGCACTAGGATAAGGTCGAAGGTGACAGATGAGGAATTAAGCAGCAACCTGATAACATCAGCATTATGAAATACTATTCATGATCACAAAGTTTCAGCTGTCCTTGACTAACATTCAAGAATGGTAATGGAATTGCTAGTGTATTGTGGACAATTTTCTCCACCACATTTTTCCACATTAGAGAAACATGGCTAGTAATTAAATGAGTAGAGTTTATGCTGGCAGACATCTACTCAAACTTTATGTGCACTGGCACAGCATCTACACCACTGTCAATGCCATGCACAAAGCCATACACAACCTACCCTCAATGAAGTCAGCTCAAATACTTATGCTAAATACCCAAGTATTTGCCAGACTTCCTGGGAGGGATTGACAATCCATACTCCCAGGACAATATTGTTAGTACTGGCCATTATCTACTTTTCGTACAAAGGGTACGAACTGTTGACCAAAGGCTATTGTATCATGAGATAAATGACTTCCTGGAATTCCCAGGATAAAGGCACTGGGAGATAATGCAATACATAATGACCTCAGGTGGCCTTTAGACTAAGTCTAAGCTTCCATACACAGTAAAAATTGGAATTTCCTACACTGTTTATTGAATGGGGGTATATTTTAGTAGTTCCCAATCAGTCTACCCTTAGCATCAAGGAAACAGCTGATCGGTGGGATTTGGAATTTTAAGTCCCAGTTCCTTAAAAGACTTTATTGCAAAATAAGGAACAACCACAGTAGCATATGTCTAGCATATATATGCAAGGAGTCCTCTTTTGCCTGGTTCCTCCTGACAGAAGCTGGCAAGGTAACTAGTTAACGCTAAACCGTATGAAGAAAAACCTTACACATTTTTTTTTTCCAATTTGTTTTTCCAAATTCTTTTTCCAATTTCTTTTGTTTTATTTGCAAAGTGTTTATTCATAAAGTTTTTTCAGACGGTGAGCACCCACTTTTGCACTTTTCCCAATCCACACTGCAAATGTTCTGCCCTCTGAACATCCAGGCCTTTTGATTTTGTTACGTTATCTAAGTGACTCAGCCTGGAAAGATCGGCTTCCCTGCAGGTTCTGTATCATCATGAACAAAATATGCTAAGTCACTTTTGTGTTCAAAGTGACCAAAATCCAGCTGTATTGATATCTAATAAATAACTTACAAGTATACTTTACATATTCTACACTGCCCTGGCAAAAGAGTATTACATTACATTTATAATGTAGCGAAGAAACAAATAGATTCCTTCCACGTGGAGCTCTGACTTATAATTATAAACTATATTTGTGCGGGAGATCAATAACTAGACTTTTCTGCTTTCTCTTTTCTTCTTTCATTCTTCCAGTTCCTTCATCCATATAAGTTTTTCCTTCTGTAGTGCCTCCTTTTCCCATCCTTCTTGGAAAGAATGCTCGAATGCTTTCAATACAAGAATACACCATACAAATAATCAAAATCCTTGAAAAGGGGATCTTATTTACTAGTGGGCTGAAAAAGAAACAAAGTCAGTGGGATGTAATCAGAAGTCACTGAGACACAGAATGGGAAAACCAGACGACTACAGCCAGTGTGGATCTGATAAATGCAGATATTAAACAAATTTGGAAATAATTTGCCTGAGATTCAAGAAGGCCTTTTGATGCCCTAATCTAAAAGTTAAACATCCCCAGCGCTGGAAAGGAGCTGTTTATTGGACTGGGAGGATATCAAAGAAAGAAGGTCCTTGTGAATGGAAAAGTGTGGGGCAAGGGGAAGTGATTAGCAGGTCACCACAAGGATCAGTATGAGGACAGCTTCTGCTCACACTGAATGTAACATAAAATCAGAGCACACAGCGTGGCAGAAGAGCTTAGCAACAATTAAAATAAAGAAAAGGAAAGAGCAGTACTAAGTTTGGTGCCAATCATTTTGCAGGTGATATGAACAAACTAAGAAAGCATATGGGAAAATTGTTGGCTTCCTTATTTCAACCTGCAGAAATGCAGGTTAAAGAGACTTTTACTTTATTAGTTGTAAAAGACTTTATATGCTACAGAACTTTGCAAGAAAGCTCCTCCTGATGAGCAAGTACAGTTTTAGGAGTTTATTCTCTCCTGACTGCTTATGCTTCGGTGCTCAGCAACTCTTAAAGAGAATTATAGCAGTAGTAAAAACACATACATGTCCTAACATTTACATGCAATGAAAACCCTCCCATCTTCACTTAGCCTTCTCAACAGGTATAAGAAAAATGGTCTACAATATGTTCTTTGTACACCAAAGCAAATTACAAGAGATAACGTTGCCTTCACTGGTGCAGGGACCGGTCCTTTGTAAAAAAATTCATTTTCATAAATTTCTTAAATTTCATTTCATAAATTTGTACAAAATTTCATGCAACTTATCAACAAAAAGTTATCACGTATCTGAAAACATATACCTATAGATAACACTTCCTCTAAGAATTACTAGTTTTAAAATTATTTGAGCAGCTGAGGTTTTGTTTAGAGACTTTGGAAACAGAAAAATATACACAATATTTGAATAACAAAATTATTTGGGATGCCTACAAGCTTCAGTTGTGTCATCTCTATACATGTAAGACTAAATAAACTGTCCCTGTTGGCCACCACCAAAAGCTACTAGCAAAGACTATGCAAGCAATACACCTCAGACACTGACCCCTCTAACTGTCATGATGCCACAGGGTCAAACTTGGAAGTGAACCTTACCTACATTCAGATGTTTATGTTAAATGAACAGGCTGGCTCGCAAAGCTTGAAGTTAAGCACATGCTCAAGCATTTTTTCAGATACGGTCCTGAGTGACAATGCACTCATTACATATGAAATGTCAGTTTTAAGCAAACTCAAAGCACAGGTGAGGCCCTAAGAAAAGAGGAGTTTTAGCATAACCAAATCTGACTACTCTCTCTTCCACAGCTGAAGTATGGATACAGACATGATTTGAACAGCTTTGTTTTCTACTGAAATGATGATGGGCTTGGTCATTGACTGCATTTTACTAGTCCCTTCACGATGAACAATCTAATGGGGTGAAAATAAGAGATTTGCTGGAAAATCTTCTACAGTTCAATTCTTTCACTTATTATCTGCATCTGTTTTGTTCTAGTACAGATCACCACTTAAAATCCTCTTCCAATTCACTGGATATAAGCAAATAAACAACAAGCCAAATCTTTTCCTCTAGCACTTGTTAGAAGAAGAGTATTATATCACTTTTCCTAAATACCTACCTAAATATACAAATTCTTAATTTATGTACTTAAAAGCCATGTCACAGTAATAATACCCTTAACAACAACATCCTTAATAGCTGGAAAGGAATACCACCTTCTAGAGACCAGTAAGCAAGAATGACATTAACTTGACCTACAAGTAAATTCTATTATTTTAAGCACTAAGAATACAACCATGAAAACGAGCAATAAGCAAAATTTGCAGTTTAATACATTTGGAAGTGAAGCACACTGATTAGTTACAGTATCAAACAAAAAAGATGGATAGTCTTCAATTTAGAAAGCCAACATTTTTTTTATATTATTACAAGCATTTTGGGGAAATTCATCATCTTACACCGGTTCTAGCAGTAGCCTCAAACAATATAGAAGTCACCTTTGGATTTCAAACTGCTATTTAAAAAAACCCAAACATAATGATGATGCCAGAGGAAACCAAATTTGCATGTGGAATAGAACTAACAGCGACTGCAGTAAATCAAAATATGTATTTCTAAGGGGGTTAGGAAGCACTACAAAAGTAACGAACAAACCATTCTCACCGCCAGAAGATTACGGCTTACAGTAGAGAATGCCCTGTTTGCAGAGGACAGTGCTCTTAAACAAGGCAGTCACAGACTTCCCATTAAAAGACCATCTTTCTAGGAGTTCGCACGTTTCTCAAACTATAAGGGTTTAGGCTGAAAGTTTTGAAAGTAGCTCTGACTAAGGCTGAAGTTTTTGAGAAATGTTGACCTAAAACAATTCTGCACTTTCCCAGGGATGAGAGGATGAATATATTGCTTCCCCCATTCCCTTCCCCCTCCCTTTTTTTTTTTTTTTTTTTTTTAAATAAAAACCACCTTTTACTGCTGTTTGGTGGAGATGCTACAGCTCCCTCCATGACTCAGATCAGGATTTGGAAACATGGCATAGCAGTTGCCATAGTGTCAATATCCTGTTGTTCTTCTGAAAACGTCCACTAATTCAGCCAAGTTATGAGCTTCCACAAATCTGCCCACACAGAGTGGAAATTTTGACTGTATAGCAGATGATAAGAAGCAAGTTCCACCCACTTAAACCTGTTGGGCCAGCTAAAACATGCGTGCCTTGTCCTCTGGAATTGGAGGTCCATCCCCTGGCAGAGCTTTGCAAGCCTTTCTGCTTGTGTGCAGCCACCAGGCCCACTGCCTAGGAATGAAAGCAGTAAATTTTCTCCCTCCTGCACTTTTTATTGCCTCCGTCTGTTATCCTTCCTCCCCTTGCTCATGGTTAAAGAGGAGTATTGCAAATTCCCACAGTGGAATGAGAAACAGGTAGAAAAGTTTGGGGATGATTGGAAAATGCAGTTCGATTACAAAGTGCACAGCAGAAGCTGGGCCACATAACAAAGAACAACAAATGGCAGCAGACAGTCCAGCGCATCCAAGGATTTTGGCCTTGCCAGCATCTCAGGCAATCAGTATGTTTCTAAGTGCAGTGCTACAACAACCTTTCCAACAATTCTGAAGTTTTATTTCCCTCCACAGGATGGTATTACAAATATTAAGGCTGGGGTAAAAAAACAAAAAAAAAAACAAACAAAAAACCCCCACCAAAACCAAAAACAAATCCAAACAAACAACCCAACACTCTGTAATCCCTCCATAACTTTACTTCAGCATCTCGGTAGTTTTTAACTATTAGATGTCCATCCACTTGAAGCCATTTCATTCATTGTACCAAGAGGCCAATAGTCTGGGAACCCATCACAAAGACTGCCATCTTTAAGATCCTCTTGCACCTAGAGCAGGAGTTGAAAAACAGGCAGTGCATGAGGAAAGGAAGAAACACGGTCTTAAGGTTTAAAAATGTCATCCTCAAGTACAGAAGTCTGCTCAGCTTTGACCACAGTCTATATGATCCTGAAAACAGCACCCTGAACTTTTCACTGCTAAACTCTGACTGTGTGGTCCTCACTTTCCAAAAATCCAGATTTTCTGAGATCACAGAATCTGATTTATGAAAGGGCTGAGAATTCAGAACTGCAGCAGGAGTCAGCTACACATCTGCTTTTGCTACAAGAAGTGCAAAGTATTCTGAAATGTATCAGGTTTAAGCTATCTCATATTGGATTGATAAAATTAGTGATCACTTTTACCTTGCATTTCACAATTTTTTCTGTCCCTGTGTGTTAAATAGCTACAATACATTAAACAGTGATTAATCAAAGGCTTAATAAACTACCCTCTTATGGTAGCACTATAGAAAGGTACTTGAGGAAGTTGATAATCATGCATTCAATGCTGGATGGAATGGTGTGCAGCAAATAACCCAGTGGCATACACTGAGCAATTCAGATAAAAAGAAACATTTCATAAAGCTCCTATTCAGTGTTGTCTATTGTATATGTTAAAGGCGCAGACGACTCATAGAAAAAAAAGTAGCTATGCAATCATGTAATTTAATATCCCTGTCAGGATGTGGATGAACAATCGGAAAAATTACCAGAATTAAGATTGCCTATGTATTTTCTGTTTTCTCTACACTTGACTTTCCAACCTTAACACTCTTGTAACAAAGCATATGATATACTGGCTTACCAAAAACCATTTTTCCACTTTTGAGCATTTCCATGTCAGGGATTTGTAAACACCTTTTCGTAATAAAATCCTACTAATATTAAAAAAATAGGGAACTTTAAATAAAGTCACTGAACTTTACATTAAAAAATATTAATTCATTATACATTTCTAGTAACTTGCAATACTGAACCTGCCTTTTGAAAATATGTGAAAATGCTATCATTTATCACGTCAGAGTATAAGACCCTGTTCAGTGACCCATTTAGGAGGGTATGGGGGTAGAGGCCAGGAATCTGAAACTATCCACTTTAAAATGTCTCCCTTCTTTAACTTGAATCAATTAAGGAAATGGTTTGCCATTAAATTATGGCTCTCCCACACACCATTTAAATACACACTTGACTCCCATTGAAATGGTCAGTTCAACTTAAATTAGATTGAACTGTGCATAAACAAAAGGCTACCTGAGAGCACAAAACTCCCATAGCACCCTCTGCTGATAAAGAGGGAATGGGATTAACATTCATACAGAGCAATTCCACAGAACAGGCAAAGTAACAGAGAAAAGTAAAAATGGGTTTTCATTGCGGTTCAGAATTTAAGCTGCTGCTGTATAAAGGGACCCTTTCAAGACATTTACACTCAAAGGCCCAATCCTGTAGTCCTTACTCTGGCAAAATTCCAGCTGAAGTCAATAGGAATATTGCCTGTGTAAGGACTATTCAAAATTAGTCAAACTGTCTGAATATCATTCAATCAGCTCTAATCACTGCATTGAGAATAAAGGCCGTAATTTTGGCATTTTTTGTCACTTTAAATTCTTCAACAAATACTTGCATTATTCTCTGTAAATCATCTTGCCAAGCAGTATTTGTCAAATAATTGGACAATTTTTTTCCATCAACCATTGAATAAATTATAAATAACAAGCACTGATTTAACCATGTGACTCCCATCAGTCAATTCTTAAGTTTCCTATGAAGGGCTTAACTGGGGGTTTTATTGGTGGCTTAAACATTAGAGAAAATCTCATTCAACAAGAACTACGCAGCTACCTTTCCACCAGTACTGACAGTGTAAAGGCTAAACCTAAATTGTGATTTATTTTTTTAATTGTATGAACTACCATAAGTGTTACTTGTTGGTTTGTTGGGGTTTTTTTTTTTTGACAGAATGTCTGATTTTCCTCATTGTTCCAAATCAAAAGTATAACCTTTAGGAAAAAAAAAATATGCAAAGCTCTGGAGAGGTGATATATGTAAAGAGACTTAATAATTTCTGTTAGATTAACAGATATACTTGGAATAAATATTTTCTGTCAGGCACATAAGCCTCACACAGGCACAATAGCTACACTACCACATTATTAGCAACAGCATTTGTGCCTCCTATACAACAAATCTTTTATTGGTTCTTCCGCCTTTGAGATAAACTCTAATTAGAAATATCAGGATCATTAGGGAATGTTAAAGGGAGGATAAAGATGAAACTTTACTATCTTTTAACTCTGATTTAATAAGAAATTAAAAAGGCATTTAAATAGGCGTTTAAAATAGAAATGTTAAATTTCTATTAGAAATTAATTAATAGGAAAAAAAATTAAAACTAGAAATACTAGGGCATCAGAGTGCACCAATTGCCCAGTGACCAGTCTCTAAAATATTAAGCGAATTCTGTTTTAGAAGAAGAAACAATCCCTTGAAAAGATCTATTATTGTGCAATACAGTGCTAAGAGAAAAAATCTTGGTTCTATCTGAACTTGTATAGCAGCTGTATTTACTATTACCAGAAACAAATCATTTTGGATACTAATGATCTCATCTGAAATTATTCTTCAATAACTCCTATCGCCCCAAAATGGCTTATACCCTGTCAAGCTGGATGCGCACACAAGGCAACGATAGCCACAAATAATAGCCAGGGTCTAAGGTATCCCTCTCCTCCTCTCCGCTCTGAGATGAGCACACTGACTCCTTAAACAACTTTCCACTCAGGCCAAAACAAACCAAACAAAAAAATAAGATGAGGAGGCAAGGGCAAATGAGATGGGCAAGAAAGATTCTGATCAAAGTTTATAAAGCAATGGTAACTGGTAAAACAAATTGAAATCTTACAGGAGAAAAAATGAATTATAGATGGAATTGCTACTCTATGCAGTAGCTTGCCCTACAAAAGCAATGTGGATTCCCTCTCTCTCTCCCCCGTGTGGATATATCTATATGCACATTTTCTTCTATCTTATTAACTCTCATTAACTTTGTGTTTCCCTCTCATTAATTCACCTTTTATTTCAGGTAGTATCAGGAAGTGCAATTAGCTGCATCAAGCATGTCTTCACTATGCAAATTATTTAGCTGGTAACTATGTTTATAATTAAGCGGTTTAACACCACTTCATTACATCTTTTCAGTTGCTTACAACCTTGCCAAACTTCAATTGTTCTCCATGCCAGGTTTCTGTCTCAGGAAGAAAATTTTCTGGAAAGTTTCTGTAAAAACCTTCTATGTAAGTGGAAAAACTGTTTTGTCTACATTCAAAAATGTGTGCCTTTCACAGATATTGTTGGTGTGACAATTGCAGAAAAGAGATAAAATCCGGGCACGTCCTTTTACTCGTGCTCAAGGGAGTCTTGTTAGACTTGGCAGATTTAAAGCCTCTGTCTACTGCTAGCACGTCCCGTCCTCCCAGAGCTCTGAAAATAAAACCACGTCAACCATATTTTAACCCCAGCAGTTGACTGTTCTCTATCCTGGTCCTGAAATTCTACACAGGACCTTTTCTGCAACCAGGGGATACTGGTGTAAGCAGCACAGGGACTGAGATCAGAAAAGCTATGGCTCTAGTCTTACACAGAGCCTAAGATCTGTGGATACCCATCTGGGCGATACAACCCAGGCAGTTTAACACCACCAAGTCTGCCTTAAGCTCAGTGTGGACCAACCACCTAAATGTTAACTCAGTTTTCCAGAAAGATTTTACAGCTCCCACTAAGCTGTATGTTGCAGAGACTTAGAGACAGGAGGCAAACTGGGCACGACAACAGACAAGCAGGCACATCTTGACAGCAGTGCAGGCATTTGAGCTGCCTCCTGTGCTCTCGCTGCTCCCCTTCGCGCTCTGCGGTGCCTAAGCAGAATACTTAAAGAAACCTCCTTGATGCCAATGGAGTATAGAATAGGAACTGGGAAAAGTTAGGAGAAAGGGCTAGACTGGAGCAGACTGGATAAGACAGGAGAAATCTCCATTCTACAAAAAAATATGCAAAATACAGAAAGCAACTTTGCATTGACTGTAAAAACTGATCCTGACCAAAACTCAAAAAAGAACGCATCTCTAAAGACGCACGTAGTATCAATTCTGGCACTTCCTAACCTTCCCAGCCTTGCTTTTGTAATTACGTTGCTCTTTTACTGTAGGTCTCTGCTATAATCACCCTGGTTTTCCATATTAAAAAGACATTGGGGTAGATTCTCTGCTGGTGTAAATTGGCACAGAGCCATTGATTCTAGTGGAACCGTGCCAATTTTCATCAGCTGCAAATCTGGACCATTCTTGTTAATTTACTTGTAAAGAAGCTCCCCACATGCCTCTAATCATTTCTATTTTCCCCCCTTGACCCTTCCTGTGTTTGAGGTTGGGTTTTTATCTGAGAAATGTAGTGATGAAATGCTTTATTTTGTTTCATCAGCAAATTGGGATGTCGTTAGCCACCACTTCTAGCCTCTCCTCCAAACACAGATTCACAATAGGGTGCAGCACAAAAAGCTCTGCAACAGTGCTGTCCCCAGCCCGTGGTTCGGCGTGGTGCGGGAAGGGAAGCACACAGTGCACTTGCACAGCGTCTCAGATGGGAAGACCCGCTTACCGTGCCGTATCAGAACAAGAGGTGGCACACACTTTGTCTCAATGGCAGTTTAAACACATCCACAATGATCCTCTGGACATTCCACTGACTGATTTATTTTTCTGATGAAATCTTTTGCTTTCTATCATCAATCTAGTTTTTCCCTATACTGGTTTTATTTCTGTCACCTTAATTATCAAGTTCTTTTGTTATGATTAGCTGTGTTACTAGCTACTGTCTAAAACCTCGTCTAGTATTTTTTGTGGAACTCACGTCTTTTTGATAAAACTATATATGTACTTCTATTGCCAACCGTCTCCATTAAATTGTTAACCTTTAAAATATACTATAAGGCTGGAGCAGCAAGATATACTGTTGCAACAATCACACTTATTTCTCCTTAATATTATCCTCCATCCAAGTTCTTTATAGTTTTTTTATCTTTAACGATTTTATCAATTAAGTTTCCTGACACCAAAGAAAGGTTCCCCTTTCTAATTCCTGGAATCATTCTCAGAACCATTTCCCCCAAAACAGTTTTGTATGAAGCTATCTACCTTCAGTTTTCCTCTGTTGTATCATATTTTGCTGATTAATTACCTAAGTTTTAATAGGAATTCAGTTAGCAATTCTTTAGCTCCTTCAGATTCCTTGGATGAATGCCACATGTTCTGACTTTCACTGTCATTTAATTCTATGGGTTGTTGCAAACCCTGTTTATACATCACTGCTTTTGGCAATACTTGCTGTTTGTAAATAACAAAGGCTAGGGCAGGTAGTTTCTTCTGATCTGCTCTGATGAAGTTCTAAGCAACCAAAATACTTTGTTTCTGCATAAGCTCTTTGTCTTTTCAGTTTGTTCCCTTTGTGCCCTGGCGACTCCTCATGCATTTCCAGCACACTATCACTGTGACTCTAAACATTCTTCAGATTTCCTCTAACTTATTTGAGATTAATTACACTTGTATTACAGTCATGTGGCTTTGAAATAGTAATGAAAACCTATTGTTTGAAATATACACCAAAAATTGCATTCCAAGTTTTAGATGTATTAAAAACCTTAGGTTTATAAGGTGTTCAGTTTATACGGTGTTGTGTATCACATTTTGACATGACACGGAACAGCGTCATCTACCTCTACTCACATTCTCCTTAAAGTCCCATTGGAAAATAAAAGTCTTTGCTTTGTGCTCTTTACTGTCGTACTTAACCCATTCAAGGCAGTGTTTAGCCCACATACTCCCTTATAGTCCCATACACTCCTCACTTTTTTTGCCTGAAAAAAACCTATGGGATTTACAGAACAACCTCCCACTTCCTCACCCAAGTCTGTCTTTCCTACACAGTATGCAGAAATGAATTATCATACCTCATTGTTTTTTTTCATAAGCAACATATTTCACAAATGATAAATTACACCTATATTATCTTGATGCCAGGCATTACGTCCTACCCAGAGCTTCCTTTAAGCACCTTATATCAGTATTTACAAGTTTTATTATTTTATTGAAGTGGTCCTCTTTAAAGGTGTCTTTTCACTTTTGCTGCATCACAGCTGCAGTTGCTTACCATATCTCCTGTTCATGGGTATGTTTTGCAAAGATGAGAGCTCTGAACAGCACATAAGAAATGGGACATTTTCATCTGAAAATACAAAGTGGAGAAAAGCAAAGTTATGGAAACATACTCTTTCTTGTAAATAATGTTTTAGCAAAAACACTGTTTTAACATAACTTTTGTTCTATCAGGAAACATAGAGTACTAAGCAAGAATAAGAGATATTTTTGCTTTGTACAAGTTGTTGATGAAACAAAGAACATACTATATTGTTTGGGTATCTTAATTTTTAAAGTCGAAAATTTATATAATGCTCAGGGTGGAAAAACAACAGGAAAAGATTCTAGGCCTAGGCAAATGCCTCGAGAGTGATCTGAGAAACCCAATATATCCAGACTAGCAACAAAAATTGAGGGATGACTTGATGACATTGTTAATGTATCTTTTCAAGGAGAAAATACCAGTTTAAATAAAGAGCTCTTCAGCCTAGCTGAGAAAGACATAAAAAGAGCAAATGGCTCGAAGCTTATGCCAGACAAATTCAAATGAGATATAGTAAAGAGTAACAGTCACGATGATTAATGACTTGAACAAACAACACCCCTCAAGTTATGAAAATTTTACATGAAAACTGAATGGCTTTCTGAAATATATGTTTTAATCAAACAAATGTTTAAAGTTCTAAACTTTGCTAACTGCATAAAATTCCTTGCATAATCTTAGAAGGTCAAACTGGATGATCAAATTGCGCTTCAAACCTGGAACTTTTAACATGTGGCAAGATGTAACTTTCAGAATCATGCAACCACTCAGAACAACTGCTTGTTTGTTATAAACGTCTCTTTTGCATTCTCTTAAAATGGTAATTTTGTGAAATAGTTTTCTAACCCTCTGCCTTGTTACACAAGGTGAATTTCCCTAAAGACAGATCAGGTAAAAAGCAGGTGAAAGTTGCATTTAAAAAACCACCCATTTAAAATAGCATTTAACATAAAAAGACAGACAGGGAGAAAGAGACACAAACGCCAGCACTGGAAGTATTAAAAGCACGCTCTGAAAACCTCTGTGATGACAGTTTGAAGAAAGCGGCTTTTATGTGCTACTGAGCCCACCTCTACAATGTCTTTTAAATGAAACTGTTTACCTAGAAAATATAAGCAAGGGCCAGAATCTGGACTAGAAGAGGCACCTTTTGATTGCAGACACTGAACTGAATCCTTAACTAATAATTTGTTCCACACCTTTGTCTGAAACAAGAAAAGCAAAGGTCTGCATTTTCTTACAAGAATGCACAAGCCCCCTCAAAAGCAATATGGTTTTCTACATCTAAGTCTCAGTATTTGTTGACTTAAAGAGTTTGTATGAATGACAATGCACATCACTGGTTTGTTACTTCTGTCATCTGTGCTACTGAGTGTACCTTGACTCAGATCAAAGTTGAAAGCTTCTTAAAAGATACACAAACCACAGTGTGACAAATAGCATGCTTTGTTTGACACAGCAAACAAGAAATTACTTTCATCAACCCAGGAAAAGAATCCTGTGTTTTCAGTGCTAATTCTGAAGACCGCAGTGATGGAACCAGAGCTTTACTTCATCCTCAAGGAATGAGGACCTCTCCAAAGACAAACAGAGAGGAAGAAACAGTATCAGTGCATTAAATGCTGACAATGGTATGAATTCGAGGCTTGTACTCCACGGTACACGTTTGTAGAAAATTCACCCTTTACATAATTAAACGGATTTCCCACAAAGTGGAAATTGTCTCCACTAACCAAATATTCATCTAACTGGGAATTACACATGCAGCACTTCACAGATACATCAGAAACTAAACTTTCATACATCTACTGTATTACACAACTTAGTTGCACACACAGTTAATACACAGGCATCAGAAATATTGCAAACCAGGTGTTTTGGTTTTGTTCTTTTTACAGTAACATTACCTAAGTAATTTCCAATGCATTCTTATAAAATATTTGAAAATTTTACAAATATAAAGCACTATAGATCTATAAATTGTTACTAATATGTGCATTATTAAAGTAAAAAAAAAAAAAAATGTTCCAGAAATGTACATACACAAATTTCCCCTTAAATTAAGCTTTTCCTCCCTGAGAAGGAACTAATATTTACTTAACACAACAGATTTTGAATTCAACTATAAACCAGTGACAGTCTTTTCACTGACTTGAAAGGGCTTTAAATGGAACATAATAACATCTCCACTACCCTTACAAACCAAAGCTATGCAGCTTTCCTACTGTGTTGGAAACACATGCCTGAAAGTTAGCAGAAAGTGTCAGAAAAAGCACAAAGTAAACAAATAGCACAACAATGAAAAATACATAGCATGTATGTGTACACATACATATAAACAAATATCTATTTAATATATATGTGAACAAATAGTAAATGACGTAAAACATTTTCAAACTTCTGAGAAGAGCAGATGCTGTATTATTATAATTAAGGATGTCTGCCTCAGTTCTCTTAAAAAAAAGAAAAAACTTTAACTGGCCAACTACAAAGCTCTGCAACATGGTGTTCCTTGCCGAGTCAAAGACATGGCTCACGTGCAGATTTGCCAAAACCTGCCTCCCTCAGCCATCAGAAGTATTTCAAGCTGGAATTCCTCATTAACGCATTCAGACTCAGCTCTCATCATTTATGACAGCACTGCACTTGATTCTTAGAATTACTGGCTTGTACACTTTCAGCAGCATAAACGTCCTTGTTTCTAATGGGGGAAAAAAAAAAAAAATCTATATCTTTACAAGTGCAAAGGTCATTACCCATCCTATTCACTGTCCACACCCTGGAGCTTGGTTTGGAGACAATAACACAGCCCAACATCACTGTAACAACACTACATAACAACCCTCCCAGGGATAAGCTTACAAAAGGCATAGCACTCACCATTCTTGCTGTTTACAACACAAGCTCTACTTACCGTGTCAAGGTACATTTTTATAACATGTTTTTTTAAAACCACCATTCAAACATTGCTCAATTTGAAGTAACTTACACAAAGGTTACTACTACATGCCTTTCAAATATATTAATATTTTTATTACACTCCTCTAACATGGCACAGTGTAAAAACATATTACAGACTATATTATGGTATGAAGACAGTTTCAGTGAAGCTCATTACAGTTGCTATACTAGAAAATTTAGTTCAAACCTTTGCTCTAGCATTGCTGTTTCTGTATCAAATTTATTCAACCCACACAATTTATCAGCTCTTCCTGAAAAGTTACTCTCCTGCCATTGATGACAGCAGGCCACCTGCCTCTCCTAATTAGCAGTACCATGCTCGGTTGCAGCTCTACAAGAAAATGGATTAGCTCTTCAGCTACTGCATTTTGTTCTAGAAGACCAGAAGGTGTTGAATCTGCATCTTACTCTTCCAAAAAGGATTTAAAACTTACTACATCCTATGGTACTTCAGATGTGTGGTGCTAACCTGTGGCTAAAATTCTCATTTTTCCTAAGTCTTCTTTAAAAGAATTCTGTAAAACTCAACCATTCTAGACATCCATGATTTAGGCACTACTTAAACATACAATCAGCATTTTAAAATTATACATATGGATAAAAACAGGTATCATTAGTCACTTATTAGTCACCTTCAAAACAGGCAGCATGTTCATTATGTTAATGTTCTTCAAGTGCGTAAAGCAAACTTTTGCATTTGAAGTGAAGGCTCTTGGTAAAAGGTGGCACTTCATAAGAAATAGCAATTATTGAGCCATGTTACTCTCCAGAAGACTGCAGTATGGATTTTAATTTCTTCCTGACCACATATCAGCTAAGGCTAATACAGACATTGTCGTTTAGGAACAGTAGGAAGTACAGTAAAAGTGAAAACCAAAATAAGAGACGACACTAATCTTCTCTGAGTTTCAATTAAGGCCCAGCACCTCTGGATTAAAGGCTTATTTTAATGAAAAGCCTTAATTAAGCATACATGTGTATAGGATCACCTTAATGAGGTATGACAGAAGTGGAAGAGAAGGCAAATGTTATTTTAAAAGAAGCTTATTAGCAACTTTAAGAAACTCGGTGAAGGATTCCTAAAAAAAAAAAGGAAAAAAAAAAAAAGTAATGCAATACCAAAAAGACACAACGTTGTACCAAGTTCAAGCATGAAATAGTGAAACCTAAATAGGTACAAGAGAGGTATTTTTCAGTATCTTTGTATTCAAATTCATACATACTAATGATTTTTCTACAGATCAATGGGTTTATTTTTGCAAATACTACAGCATTTACACTTTCACTTAAATTTTAGACAGCAGAAAATCAAGTTTTCTACTTTATTTGCTAATTAAAATGTATTACCAAAATCCTTTAAAAGTTTATATTGTAAAATATCCCTGTATGGTATTACTGAGTCCGGTTTGGTGTCAGTCTAACTTGCAAATTCACTTTAAAAACCATTATTTTAGGTTTTCATTTCTGTCTTTAGAAACAATCAGTGATTTAATGTCATTTTAAAGATAGCCACTTCAGTTGCTTTTTACATCTTCCCCTACAGTACACAGAGGTATTCACATTTGCAGATTTTACTTTAAAGTAATTACTTATAATTACAGAGAATAAGTGCTTCCAGTGGCTTAATCACTCCATTTATATGCTGCTCGAAGGATTACTCTCAGGACAGCCTCACTGCTTTTGCTCAGATGTCAGTTCCAGAAGAAAACGAATCTCTCCAGCCAGTAGCAGCTGAGAAGTACTCTGACAACTATTTCAACCCAAAAGATTAAAGAAATGGCACACCTGAACTTGAGGCAGCATCTGTATCTGTCCTCCTCTTGGGAAATAAAGGGCCACCAAGTGAAAATAACCAGGAAAATGGCCAGAGGAAGCCTACACTCCCACTAGGGGCTAAAAGTACCTTTGCACAGTTCTGGATTTGAAAGGAACACATCAGTGGTTACTAAAAACAAGAGCAGTGCTTCTGGCTCAGGATGCCACCCTCTGAAGCCTGGGAAGCCCCTGAAGGAGCTGCTGCTGCTGTACGCTAGCCCTGCTCCTACACTGTCCCCGAGCCATCCGCTTGTTGCCATGGCCATAGATGGGACACTAGGTGACAAGCATCTTTGGTTTGATCCATACAGACACTGCTCTCCTCTTCTCTTTGTATAGAACTGATTTTTTAGTCATGGTGACTCTACAGAATTTGCAAAAACACAAGTCACCCAGAACGCCAGTGATGTGGTTTCCCTCAAGATTTAAAACCACCAGCGCATAAATTCAAATGGGCCACCCTGACTTTGCTAAATGGAGGAGAAAATGTAAACCCCCAACCCACACTGCCATGCTTAGGAAGAAGTGCCATCGCAACTACCAAAATAATCACCCTAAAGGTGTACGCCACAGCCACCCATGACTGAACTGATCCCCAGCGGCATCACAGATCAACAGCCAACCGGCCCTAACACAACACAAGTAGTGACTCGGTGTCCCTCACTACCCAGGGAGGCCACTGGAGCAGATGGCGGAGAGCGGGCATGCCCGCCACCGTGACTGGGAAGTTGGGAGAAGCTGGAGAGCTCTGCCAGAAGGCCACTGCCGAAGGAAGTCCTTCCGCATATAACAATCGCAGAGCCTCCCTCTCATCTTACCACCTGCCTGGTGAAAAACAGCTCTGAAGTCAAAAATATGCATTTAAAATTGAAAAATGCAGCACGAAGAACACTCTTCAAGTTTATGAGCACACAGCGGGCAGAACAGCCATTAACGTGCACCACCAAGCCCCACCTCAAACCGGAGACACTGGAGCTAAAGGCCATAAACGCCAACCAGTGCGGGCAGGGCGCAACTTCGGAGCTGCGGGGCAAATCGGCCGCGGCCCGTTCGCAGGTTCATC
>NW_009648785.1:2531585-2557445 GCF_000708025.1 Charadrius vociferus
GGTGACTGCGCGGTGGCGGCGGTGCCGCTTTGGTCACCCAGAGGCGGAAGGCAGGCTAGCGGCCTAACGCGGGAGGCACACGCTTGGCCTCGGTAGAAAGAGCAACAGCTGCGCGCTGGACAGAGGTTGTAAGCGGTGTCTCCCGTGTGCCACAGGCAGCGTTACAGGGTGTCACCTCGCCCTCCGCCAGCCTGCCCTCCGCTACCCCGCCATGTCGCAGGTTTCCTCGCTGTACTGGTGTGGGTGCTGAGGTTGCAGCGGAGCAACTTGGGCCCCACAGGGGTTGCTATCGTCATCCTTGCTCTCTGTATCGCCGGCTTCCTCGTCTTCAATAAAATAGCCTGGTAGAATAGTTCAATGGGGGTTATTTCTATGGCCAAATTCAGCTTGAAATTTGTGATTACCACCGTTTGTTTTGAAGCTATTTGGTGTATGTTGTGGGCAGTTCACTGAGAGTGGGATGAGGCTGCCAGGCACAGTTGGTGGTTTACGGATCCCCAGGTAACTTCTGTGCCTGGAATACTTGCGTAGCTGTCTCTGATGGTAGGCCTAGGAGACAACAAGTGAAACTGTAGATTTCTCTTCTGCTATTGGTGTTTCTCAGCAGAAACAGCCTCACCAATGTATTCTTGTACATGTCTGTTTGTAGAGCCACTTGACTGTTGTAAAATCAGCTAAAGATTATCAATGGAGCATCGTGATTTTTACAAGGTATGATTTCACATCTTTTAAAATAAGGCAGAAGGGTGCAGAGAAATGGTGGAATAGATAGATAATCCCATTCCCTGTATAAAAATAATATATTCTTGTTTATAGTAAGTGTTCTGGAAGGCAAGGTTAGCCTTTGGGATTGTTTTTAATTATATTGAAGTAAAAATATGTTTGGGCATGCCAAACTTTTATAGTCCATAATGAGTTTATTGCATATAATAATTACAGGTTCAGTAATTAAAACTTTAAAATTACTGCTATTTTATTTAATATAAATGATAAATCAAAGATTTCATTTGACTTTTTATAAGTTAAACCTAGGATGTGTCAGAAACATCAATCTTAAATTTCATATTATGGTAATTGTATGTTAGGCTTCAAGTATGGGAGTTGCATGTGTCCAAAAGCCTTTGACAAGTCAAAAACATTGGCTAAGAGCAGAATTTCTTTTAATTTAGTATAACTTATATGTTTTAAAATCATTTGTAACAATAATTATTCACTTTTTTATCTTTTTAGGGCTGCTCCTCCAAACGAGAGACGATAGCAGTTTCTGCAGTTGCATTACAGGATCATATAATACACAGTCATCAGCTCCAAGATCTTTCGTTAGCAGATCCTTTTAAGTCAAGGACAAGGAATATCAAGAACATTTACAAACCTGTGAACAAAGAAATGGTCAGAGCAGTAGTAGATACTGGACTAAGAAAAAAGAGCACTCACCACAAAAATAAGGAAGATGCAGAAAAGGAATATGTTCTTGATCCCAGTCCTCCACAGCTAACATTAGGTAAACCATTATATTCTGATTTGTAGATTTTTGTTTTTATTTAAAATAAACTAAAATAAGGAGGCTTTCTGTTCAATAAGTTAATGCCAAACAGCATAAAATCTTGTTTTAAAAATTGTAAAAATTCAGCAGTTTATACCATCAAGTAAACAGTCATTTAAACAATGTAATTGCCATCAGTGACTTGAAAGCATCTTTTCGTATCTGAAATTTATTAAAAATATTCTTGTGACAATGAAAGTAAAATGAAGAAGCTAGTGTATCTTGATGAAGAAGGATTCTTCATGAAAAGGTGAGAAGTGTTTTACATTTTTATAATGTGTTTTGTGTATTGACTCTCGTAACTTTCTTTACCTTATATTCTCAAGCAAACATCAGTGATTTAGATGCTGTATTTATTTGGGGGAATGTTTTGGTATTAAGATTTTTTTTAAAGTCTATTTGAAATGGTTTGTTTTATTCCTTATTCAGTAAAGAGACATTTATTAGTGCTGCATTAAATGTATTCTTTGTTAATATATACCCACCTTTACTCAAAGTTAAAAAGGTTTGGTTTTACAATGGTCCTGAGGCTAAACCCAGGAAGAATTAACACCTGTAGTGAAATACCTTTTTCAAATTTAGAAGCAAACATGCAACAAGATAAAAGTCACAGATGTGAGGGGTTGGAATGATGCCTAGTGAGAAAACTCACTTTTAAATAGTATTATAATAATGCAGTTGTACAGCAGCGACAGACAATATTGCTTAAAAAAAACAAAGCCAGGGAGCATCTTATCAGACCGGGAGTCCAAATGTGTTTCCAGCCTATCAGTTTCAGTCTTGTATTTCCCTTTTCTAAAGGTTTCTGCAGTATTCTTGCCATGAACATCTTCTTGTCTCCATCCTTTTAGCTGTCTTGATTAGGCTTTTCTTCAAGGACCTTCTGGCTCAACAGTTTTCAGTTTTAAGCATAATAAACTTTCATCATCATTAATAATTGCTTTATTTACTGTTTTTCATAAAAACGCCCGTAGGCTTCTCTGAAGATCATGTTGCCTTTGCTATAGTAACTGTCACAGGAGTCCCAGCTCTAAAGAGACCCATGTAAATCAATGAGGCTCTGTACAAGCACAGGCATCTGCCTCTTGGAATCAGCTGAAGGTTAAGAGGGTAACTTAAGATAATACACAACAAGTGAGTGTAACAAGTGATAGGACAAAGGTAGTAAGGCAAGGTGATTATTACTATGTTTATATGGTTATAGTTCTAAAGATGGGAAGGTTTTTTTTGGTTCGTTTTGAAGAGGAATTTGAAAGAAGAGAGGATAGTGGGGGGGGGGGGGGGGAACAGCAGAGAGGTACTGGGGTTAACACAAATATAAATAATGAGTGATTATGGAAACTGAAGGTTGTGAAAAAATGCAGCCCAAGTGTGAGCATGTTCTCTGTAATTATAAGAAAGACGAAGTATTTTCTCTTTAAATCACAGCATTGACTGAAACATCCCATGTGAATGCTTGTGCAAGTGATTTGAAAGAATGTGCTGAAAGATTTTTTTAAAATTGCAATTTTTTCTGGGTTTTGCTTATTAGTATTTTAACCTATAGCCTCAAATTATTTTAAAATGCTTGTGTCGAGCTTTCTCTTCTTAATGAGAGTTGTGTGGTTTAAACCTTACAGCTATGAAACAACTTTGAAAACATAATTTAATGCAACTTTTTCTTCTTGAGTTTGTAGGTAATCAAACAAAATCTCACAGGCCTCTATCACTAAGTTTTTCTCAATAGGGACTTGAGTACTAAAATCAAATAGTAATAGTTTAAAGGTTAATGTATGTAATCACTTTGCTAATGTTCATTTTAGGGTAAATAACTCACTTGGTTGTAAATGGGTGTGTCAGTAAATGGGTTGGGCTTGTAAACTTGATGCATAAGGATGAAACTTGGATGTCTTGAGCTGTGATAAATGCAGGCTTTCATTGCTTGTATTTATTCAAAGTGCTGCTTTGAGAATATCTTCGTAGAGCCTTTTGCTTCAACCACATATCCCTGCTTGTGTGTCCTGCTGCCAGTTTTCCTTCATCAACTATGTTGTATAAAAGCTTTCCTTCTAAACACCTGTACAACCTGTCCCTCACAAATATCCCATCTGGTTTATATTATTTAGAAGTTAGGGTTTGCTGCCAATCTGTTCCTATTTGGCAGCTTTAATCATCCATTTGTGAAAGTTTTAAATAAGCATTTTTTTGTACCCTGGGGGTACACAAAAGGCTTTCCACAAAGCCATCACATTGTCTTCCGTAAAACAGTCTCTGACCACAGTGCTTGGAAGAAAATCAAGGGTAGGCATTTTTTATGTTGTGATACTGCCTTTCATGCTGTGACTGGTTTGCTATCTTGTTCTCTCCCTGTGTATCGAGATTTTTACATCATAAAGACCATCGCTTGTGTATATTGGACTATCAAAACAGGATCTTTTTCCTTACTCATTCAGTGATACTCATGGGTGTTACTGTCAGATCAAACTTGATATATGTTTGTACTGAAACTTTTATCATGTGTTTTATAATTTGATTCTTCTTTTGTAGCAGAAACACTGTTCTGTGCAATATATGCTCTTCAAGAGTTGAATAGTCAACGGGGAAAGCACTCCTGCTTGGGAAAACCTCCTTGTCTCTCAGCCACCAATTTCAGCAATTCATGCATAAGCTTTAAGCACAGTATATTTTCTGAAATAGTTATAAGACTCTAAAAAGTTTGCAGGATCCTTGATATTTCTCTTAAACCTCATGATATTTTTCACCATCAGGAGCACCAGGTAAAAGCACTTTACTGCACCAAAATCGATAGACAACACTATTTTACGTTAATACAGTGTGTATATTACATTCTGAAATTACAGTGCTGTAGATACATACATAAGCGCTTTGCTGCTTGACATGGAGTGGTTTGAATTCTAGCCCATAGCCTGCAGGCAGAGCTGTAAGCTCCCGCAGGTGTGGAGGTGCTGTATTTGTATCTGGGTACGAGTTGTCCAGGAACTGAAACAGCATGCCTCTAAGACAATTCATACACGACCACCGATGTAATCTACGGCATTCACTGATTCAAATTTTCTTTTGATACTTAGGTTTACATGCATTGCTTAGCTTTGACTTGATACCTTTACAAGGGTAACAAAAGTAACAAGGTGGGGTATATGTGAACCAAACCATACCTAGAGAGAGCACTTTCCACATTGTTCCAAAAGTATAAACTGACCCAGCTTGAAATCTCAAAGTCATCTTGTTCTAAGATACTGAATCAAATTGGTTACGTTTGAAGGATGTCATAAGCTCACGAGGTTAGGCAGATAGTTCAACTAAAGGGAAGAAAGTATTCCTTATGATTCCGTTAGTACCTCACAAAAGTTCATTAAAAAGGTCAAAGACAGTTTTGTGCAAATTTTAAGAGATTAACGATATACATCTATAGATGGATGAGCTCAGCAGCAGAATTTTTGTCTCAAAAATTAACAACTCCTAGAATAATCAGATACTTGAGTAAGTGGATCACCAAAACCCCATTCTTTGGTTTGTTAGGATTCCTTTTCATGACTAACTAGTATAATCGGTTTGGTTACACAGTCTGTCTGATGGGGTTTTGAAAGCTTATACAGGAAAAATAAGTGCTGCTTATTAATGTCTGGTTTATGCAAAGATTTTGGTCTGAATGAAAGAGTTAACCCTTTCCTTCCCATTTAGAACTAAAACTCTCATCTAGGTGTCATTACCTTGCATTCTAACTATTGCATGTCCCTCCTCCTTTCTGGTTTTAGCAAATACCATTGAGGCTTCATCATGGACTCCTGTAATTGGCCTATTACACATACCTTGGACATTCCTCTATTGACTTTGGTCAGTCCACACCAACTGCTTCTCTGGTCTTCAAAGATGACAAAGATCTATTCTTTGCTGTACCTGCTAGCATCTTTTTTTTACTACTGAGATACTGACACTGGACTCTATCTGCCATTTGTGGGAGTGGGGGGAATATTGTAAGTGTTTTCACTGATCGTTTCTTTGAGAAGGCAGAGATTTCGCATGGATGTGCAGCAAGGCACCTCCCAGTCATCATTTGAGATCAACAAGCTCAGCTATCGCAGTGATCCTGTCACTAGTGTCTTGTAACCCTCTCTTTGTTTCTTTATGTTCTTTATTTCTCTTGTATCTGTCACAGTCTCATTACACTTCAGCATTTTGCACCAGTAACAGATTTTTATTATACCACTTTGTTCATTTTTATTTTTGAGAATACAAAAATGTAATGTTGAAGAAACCTTCACAAATGAATTCTAACAGAGATTTTGTTTGTACGAACAAAATTACGTTGTTGTGCAGTTACATTGTCTAGTTAATAGTCCCCATTGTAGTGGCTGTGGAAAGGTATCAAAATAAGTTCAGATTACTCAGCAAATAAAAGTTTACAGTTAGAAACTTCCTGTATGTAAAAGAGGTTCTGACAATTACTGAATAGTTAATTAATACTAAGAAGTACATTGCCTGCCAGTGGTTTGTCTGATGATAGATTTATATGAAATATCTGTATGAAGCATTCTTAAATAAGTGCATCATCAATGACTTTCACACGAAGAAAATCCATTGTCTGCATCTGCCAATGGGTTTTATTCAGTGATTTTTTGTTGTTATTGTCTACAGCTCAGAAATTAGGCCTAGTTGAGCCTCCTTTCTTGCCACTAACTTCTGAAGAATGGGTAAAAATAAAGCAGAGATCTGTACAGCATGGAGACTCCACACAGCCTTGTGCAATATGCAGAGAAGAATTTGCACTTCAGCCTCAGGTACATGTATAACTGTGTAATTGTGTGGACTACACAATTGTATTTAAAAAAAAAATATCCAGAGTTACTGCTAAAAATCATGCGCTGGAGGAAGAAAGCAAAGAAATGAAAGATTCTAATATAAGACACCATTTAGCATTTAATAGCTGGACCTGGCTATTAGTGGTGAACTCTGAAGGCATTTTGGACATGACATGGTAGAAAAAAGTTGGTAGTGTTTGTTCACTTGTGAAGTTATGACAGAGGAGAAGGTAATCAGCCTTCTAATCTGTTCTTGCAAAGCAGGTATAGGCTATTTGTTGCTTCATTTAAACTCCTGTTAGATATGATCCTAGCCTTAATTCATCAGAATGGTAAATATTCACTAGTTATAAAGTTTAAGATACATTTTGTTTTCTTACAAGTTTTGCTACTTTGCAGTTTACTTCAATAGTTATTTCTATTTGGAAAATGGAAGTAGGTGTGCTCTTAATGCCAGTCAGTTGCTTCCTTAGGTTATCAGAAGAAATGCTTGCATTTTACCTTGATGGCTTTATTCAATGCATGTGTGTAGCATAAGCATAAATACATCATGCTTTATTAGATTGTCATCTGTCATCTTGAAAATGTTAAGCAAAAGGGACAAGTGACTGATTGAAGAGGAGGGCTGCTTCAGAGAAGTGATGATGGTAATTAGCAGAATTATCCCAACTGCTTGCAAGTTTCTTTCCATGTTTTATGGGGTTTTTTTTCTGCCTGTTCCCTCTTAATTTTTCTTGAAGACTTTTTACAGCCAAGCTTGTGATGTGAATCAAGGTCTTTCAATAATCTTAAGTACAGGGCTTTTGGTTCCTTTTACAGCAACCTTAACTGAAGGTGTACAATTGTCCACAGACAGGTGGGATGGATCTGGCAAAAGACCACTCTGCGAATTTCTGGTTACCCTGAAAGTCTAAAGCTTGAGGAGAGCGAGCAAAAGACAGCACTCATTAAAAAGGTTACTTTAGATTTGGCACAAAAAGGGAAATGCCTCTGGAATTCTTTTTGTCCTCAGTGTTTCGTTAGCTTTCCTCCCTCAAGGGAAAAAAGCCACTGTATCTGAAAGCTTTCCCTTCAGCTGGCTGCTAGCCATTAATCCTTTTGTGTTTGCCAGCTCAATGGTGCACACTACTTGTTCTGGTTTTCACTCCTTTCCCAGTTTTTCCTTCCTCTAAGAGCCAACTGCCTTTTTTGTCCAACTCTCTATCTTTTGTCAGGATGGAGATCATCAGCATTTGGTGGGAATTTAGGTCAGATAAAGGTGAAGTTTTCTTGTAGCCTGTGAACATGCTTTCTCTTTTGTTTTTTTTGTATGTGTGAAATGCTGCATTTGATGTATATCACTTCTTGAAATTTAACGTCTCTCTGGGGAAAAGGGAAAAAAATTAATCAGCTTTCATTTTAAGTACTTGTTTTATAATCTCTTCCTCCAGTCAATAGCAGTTGGCATTCCTTGCTTTCTGCCACTCCATGTGTTTTTAATACAAAATTCACATATTGGTTTAAGATGTAAAGTTAAGTAATTTCTGTAGAAGACTAGTTTTATTTTCACCGTAAAGACTGCAGTAGTAACAAAAAACAACTGATGACCTTTCAGGCAGTCAGAATTTTTCTTGTCAGCATTTTTTACTTCTCAGCTTTTAGACTGGTTTTAGGTTGGTTTTCATGGTGTTTTTTTTTCCTTTGAAAAACAGGTGCTGCTTTCGTGTTCCCATGTATTCCATAAAGTGAGTACATTTTTATATAACTGTTTAAGCACATAATACACGTGTATTTTAATTAAACTACTTAAGTGACTATCTTAATGAATTAAATGTAATCATCTTGAAAAGTAGTTTTGATTCCAGATTTTTATGTTAAGAAATATAATTTAAGGCTATTTTATGATGAGGCACTTTATTCCATTTTATTAACCTTTTTAAAACCATATGGGAAAACATAGTTTGTAACTGAGCTATACATTTGTATACTAAGCAGGAATAGTTTAATTCATGACATTTCATGTGAATATATGGATATTTACAAAATTCTCGTAACATTTTAATTATAAAATACTCATCTTGTATGCCGTTTATGGATTGATGAATAAACTGTTTTTACGTTCTGTAGTCTATCCTGTTTCATCTGTTCCAATGATATGAAATATATTGTAAGTAATTGCAGTTATTTTTTCAGGCATGCCTGAAAGCCTTTGAAAAATTTACAGGTAAAAAGTCTTGTCCTATGTGTAGAAAAGAGCAGTATCACACCAGAGTAATACATGATGGGGCTCGCTTGTTTAAAATAAAGTGCGCTATTAGGTAAGCCTTGCTTCTGCTACAGGTGTTGTCACTGGACAATGTTTATTTCTAAATGTTCCAAATGTGTTAAAACTTTAATATAATAAGAAAGTAGACAGAATGAATGCACTACAAAAGCCAAAGTTTACCAAAAAATTGCATAAAATTATTATTTTATATAAATAGTAAAATTATATAATTTTGAGTTTCCTCTTCTTGAGCAAAGTTGTGTCTTGCAGAATTCAAGCTTCCTGGAGGGGATATATTGTTAGAAAATGGTATAAAAACTTGAGAAGAACAGTGCCTCCTAAAGATAGCAAATTAAGAAAGCAATTTTTTGAGAAAAAGGTATGTTGCATTCGCTTCTTTGCTCTGTTTATTTGTTCTGATTCAGCTCCCTTAAAACTCTTGAATATCAGCTCTCAACCTCTTCACTTATTCCTTCTTATTCATACCAAGCAGGCAGCACTGGAGGCACTCAGTTGTTTTGTTAGTCTGTTCACTCCATCCTCTTTACAATGCAGAAGTAAGGAAAATAATTTAAATATTAATTTTAAGGCCTGCCTTTTCTGTAGGCCAACAATAGTGGGCATTTTGTGAGGTTCCGTATTTCCCTTCTCTTTTTGATAAATCCCAGTAATCTGTTTTCCTATAGAATTATATGAAGGGGGTATAGTAAGGGGGGAAACAAATAAATCCATAAACAATCATAAGTTCTTCTCACTGTCTTTGTTCCCTCACTGCACACTGAACTGAAAGGTTCCGTTCCATTCCATAGCTTTGCCCTTCTCTAACTTCTGCTCAGACGCAAGTCAGACTGTAATAAATTAGGGTCCTGACCCCATACAAATGAGGCCAAATCGGGTGCAAGCATTTTGCAATGACCCTGCTTGCCTTTAAGCACACAGCTGCTGCAGAGTCCCTGCGCAACCCTCAAGTCCTCTTTTGCCAACTTCCAGTTTTCCCCCGGTTTAGTAACAGCCAGCCCAGCTGAGCTTTTCAGTAATAAAAACTGCTCTGACACATCCTCAGCAATTACCAAACTGTCCCTCAGGGAGCGAGAGATGCCATCTTCCAGTCCGGATTACCAGACAGGGATTAACAGGGATTAACAGAGCCACACAAGACGCTCATTTAAATGTAGCTACTGTGTGCAACTAGGAAAATACTCTCACCCAGGTTGCAAGCTAAATCAGTGGTAGGTTTAAAAAAAAATACTTATATCAGTTGTTTGGGTTTTGGTTTTTTTAAATCACTGCTTCAGTGAAACAGAAGACTGCTTGCAGAAAAAGGCTTGTTGCTGTCATTATTTGTCACGCTTACTTGGTTGTATCCTGTCGGAGGACAGCTTTGGAGCCAAAGACCCTCTTGCTAGATTATGCCTTTACGTATGATAGTGAGATTGGTACCCCAGAGGTGATCTGGCAAACTATTACAACAAAACTGGTACCACTGTTCTGCTTGTGTGGTAACAGTGACAGGGGAAAGAGGAAATGCTGTTCTCAGCCGTAAGACTGAGACAGCTTGCTGGTTGCTATGCTACCTTTGCAATCAATGCAAAGTCCTTCCCTGTAACAGAGAAAATGAACATGGAGGTAACTGAAGAAAGCTAATGTTACACTTGAAAGTGCTCAAACACTTAAGTTTGGAAGTGAATCCTTGGATGGGATGTGACTGTACTCAAGTAGCATGATGGGAACAGACAACAGAAACACTTAGCTTTTTCTGCATGGAAGACTGGGGAAACCGTCGTATGCTTCTTTCCCAGTAAGGTTGTCAATTTTCTGTGGGCTTATAGCCATGCTTAGCTATAAACAGGGTCTCAGTAAAGGGAAGTTGAAGAAAGCTTCCAAATGTGCTGAAAGTTGCAGCTGAGTGTAATTTGTTAAGATTTCTCTCATTGAACTTCAGATGGCTACAGTATAGCAGTCTACCAAGCTACCTACAATGCTAACAAGCTTTTGGGGGCCCCATCTCAGATACTTATTTTAGGGAGAAACAGCTTGATAGACTGCCCACGTTTCATCACGTGATTATAAGCCATGGGAAGGTCTTCATTTAACATAGTTTCCATATACAGTCTACATCATTAGGAAATCATTCTCATATGTAACACTTCCGGATTTTGCAGGGAACAAAATGGACACTACTTTTTCACCTTCTGTTAAGAATGAATTTATAAAGTCTCGTATGGATTAGCCAGGTTTAAATGAATTCGGTACCAATTGTGATTAAAGGATATATACTTATTTTTCTTAGTGGCTTTCAAGTGGGAATTGTAGATGAGTTTTCCTGCTGTTTGCTCTTTTAAGTGTTTTAATTTTTAAGTGTTGGTTAGTGAGAACACTAAAGAAATTTTTCACAAGGAGCTATCCATTTCCAGATGCTAAAAAGCTGTTCTAAAATAAATTTTGCCTCTCAAACATGTGCTGTGCTTTTAAAATGTTACTCACCAAATGGCGTCACAATCGGGGGCGGGGGGGGAATATCTGATTTTTAATAACCCTACCTCCTCTGAAAGGATCACAAAGGTTAAACAGCAAGTTTCAAACGCTTAAATAAATATCACAAAATAAAAAATAAGATCTGAAATATTAGTACTAGGAAGGACACATATTACTTGTTCAGCGTGCTACAGTAGCCCTTATTACACCTATCATTAAAATTTTTAATAATCTAGATCAAAGGAGATAAGACAGGTCACTGAAACCAAAGTAGGCTACTTTTTAGCACTACTATACACAGAAAGCAGGGTGTTGCTTCAGCATGTTAGGTAGTGATTTTCTTTGATCTTACCTATAAATGTCACTTCTGTATGTCATTTAATTGTGGTATAGTCTTTTATTGGTGCAATTAAATCTTTTCAAATGCATTGCATTATCTCCAGCTTTGCTAAAAATCTTGCCATTGTTTAGGAAGCAAGGTAAGTCATTGTGAAGTGATATAGTTGACTTTAGTTTCTTCCTCCCCCATCCGCATGATTTCTCCCAACGATTTTAATTTAAATCTCACCAAACAGTATAATGGTCCTGGAATTTGTTTAGTCGTTTGACTTCCTTTATCGCATGGAGATGGTAAACATTCTGTTGCTAACTTGAAGTGGCTCCAAGCAGCAAAACTAGGAGGATATTAAACCAGTAAAAGCTTATCAACTGATTCATTGATATGCTGTAAATTCCAGCCTTTTCATTTTACTTTTGAGGGTTGCCATAAGTCAACACATTAGTAAGCAATTTGCTGACATTGGATCACTTAAAAAGGCTTCCCTGTGGACAAAGTTCACCTCGGTGCTTTGTTTCATCGTTTTATTTTATCATAGTCTTGTGCTGCTGTACAGATGACTGATGTAGTTTTGCATACCAATAGAGTATTTCAAATAATCAGTTTGTGCCATTCTATTCAAGTTTTAAGAAGTCACAGACATAAAATATAGAGGTACAGTGTTTTCAGAAATAAATTCAATTAATCAGTTTCAGTTGTTCTAGGAAAAAAGGTTATTCAGTACTATGCATTAAAACACAACAGGATTTAACATTTAAATCCTAGAACATGTTTAACACTAACAAATTATACAAAATGCTTATTTCCTTTCTGGTTTTATTGGTAGTTTGCACTGATTTGCCAGTTAGCAAAAGTTTTGGGTTACATTTCAGTTACACTTTTTTTTTTCTTCCCAACCTTAGACATTATTTGCTGATTGATGGATACGGGTTGGGTCAGGTCATACTGCAGAAAATACAGAAGTAGCTCAAAGCAGATAGTATCTTAGCAGCAGGGGAACTTAATAGATCACTGTGTCAGGCAGGAGAAGTTTTCCTCTCTTTATTTTTACAGCTTCTGCTCAAGGAGGTTCATAAGAGGACTTTCAGGATCACTTAGTGAAATGGGGAAGAGAAACACAAGTGCAAGCTGAGGGAAGAAACGAAGGGCTTCTCCCTGCCGAGGGAGAAAGGAGCAAGAGGCAGAGACAGAAAGGGGGCACTGCTGGCTTAGAGCAACCCCAGCCCCCCTCTGCCCCTCCGTTCAGCTTCAGCTCTCCTTGCTGGTTAGCTTGCCTCAGCAGCCACAGACAGGCCAAGTCCTGGTACTGACCACGTACTGGCTGTGTTGTTCTCACCTTCACAGAAATAGATACTGGAGAAGGGGAGAGTTAAAACGTGGTTGCTTTTCCTCAAATTTTGGGTCCTGAGAGCCTATTAGAAAGCATTGTCACAGATGCTCTAGCTTTTTATTACATCCCCTAGCTTCCTTATGAAAACAGTTCAGGTCTGTTCAAGTTTGATACCAATGTAAATGAAGACCCAGGAAAAATCGGTACCAAAAGTGTTTTCAAATGGATCAACATTTTCTTGCTGTTGAACAGAAACCATGAATTAGATAAGGTTTAGGTGTAACCTTACCCTATTCTTCCTGAAGTTAGATTTTAAAATGAGAAGTTTTTAGAGATTTTAAGAGAAGTTAAAATTGCAGTGTGGATTGGCTTCAGTTCTAGAACACTTCAGATAAAACTTACTAGGACTGCTATTGCTCAGTGAAATACGTGATCACATTAAAATATCAAAGACATAACCTGATTAAAGTGTAGTGCAGTAGTATTTCATGTCTCATTCAGGAAGCTCACAGTGTCATCGTTTGGGATTGTTTGGAGACCACAAAGGGTAAATATTGAAGGAGGCCTGTGGTGGGATTTTGTTTGGTTGGTTTTTGTTTTACACATACCAGGGAAGGGCAGTGTACGTGTCTGCGTGGGAGAGAATCAGATTTTCTTCTTTCTTGTCAGTGAACAGTCACAAGGGGAGCACAAGATTACCCATCTGCTCTTTGCTGGACATAGAATTCTCTCACAGAGTACAGACAGGCCTGCTGCTTTTCCTAGCACATTGCCATGTAAATACATATGCTATAGAAGAGGTCTTGGGGGAAATTGTTTCTTCTTTTTTTTTTTAAGTTTTGTTGAGTTGATACATCAGCATTAACTAACACGGTAACTAAATCTGACAGATGGATACCTCCTTTGTGTTGGGGATCATTTGAAAATAGAGTAAGTCATAATTGGTCTCAGCAGTGGATCAGACCGTAAAATAATAAAAAAAAAAAATTACACAGGATCAAATCTAACATCAAGAAGCAAACAACTTGTCTTACTTAATGGTTTTTACCATTTCCCTTACCTGGATGTTTATAATGCTTGTCTCTAAAGTCTTTATTGAGAAACGTTATGGGTTTCACTGGAAGACACTGTCATACTTGCACATTGTATGGACTTTTTTTTAATGAACTGGGTTTTTTTTTTTCATAGTTTTGGAAGGAAATTTAGGAAATTCAAAGTTTAAATGAAGTCTTAGAATGTTAAGTGAGCTTTTCAGATAGCTTTTGTGGGTGTTTTGTGGGCTATGGGCTCTTGATTCCTTTGGGCCTAGAAAAGTTCAGTTTGAATATTCTGATATATGCTATGAAGGGTCACTTTAGCAGTTGTAAGGGAGCACATGTCCTGGTACAGAAAAGCTACCAAAAAAAAAAAAGTTAAATGAAACATCAGGAAAGTGTTCTGGTAGCATCAGGCTGTCTGACCTTGACAACAGCCCTTCTGCCACCTCACTGTTTTCCTATTGAGTTCTCAGTCACAGGAGATGCATGGAGGTGAAGGCACATGTTGCGTGGTCACATACAGCCACTGAAGCGTTCCTTAAAACTGCTGAAAGCAGTTACGAGCATTGTCACAAAAGATGAGGCCAAGGCTTGTGTGGTTCCCTAGAGAACTTTCAGATATCACGATAGCAATGAGAGGAAGTTGCCACAGGGAGTTGGGATTGCACTCAAGGAGATGATTTAAGAAAAGCATTCGTTGCTTTTAGGTATTTATTTTGCTGATGGGAGCATCTTCACATCTGATGACCAGCTTGCTTAGGCCTACCTGCAATATGCAGAAACATATTTAAGGCAGCAGGTCATAAAATTCTATGCCAAGGACCAGACCTAAGATGACGCTCCTCTCATTGCTTATCATGCCTTTAGCTAACTCCACAGCAGATGCTCTGGTTTCCCATCAAGTAACCAATGCTCAGCCAAGTTCTACGCTTCATTCTCTAACAGAGCTGTACCAACTGTGCTGCACCCATACGGGCTAAGAACAGAACATCTGTCTTGGGAAATTTCAGTGATGAAAATCCTGTGTTTTCTCTGAAGGATAATGGTCTATCAGTGGAGTCTGGGGGCCTGATGCTTTTAACCTCTAAATCGGCACTGGACACCAGCTGAAACGGGAACAAGATTCCATAGATCATGCACTAATCAGGCTCACTTGTCCAGTCACTCACCATTTATCCACATACGGACTACCTATAAGTAACTCCAAATCTAACAGCAGTTGATGTTCTTTCCAGGTTCAACAGATCAGCAATCGACTATTGAGTTCTTACGACATCAACCTAGATGAATTTTTTTCTGAGATAGATTCTTCTATAGCTGCAAGTAGAGATGTGTTTCAGCAGTTGGAAAGAAAAGAAATACTACTCAGTGAAACTGACTGGGAGAAGATCCAGATGCAGGTTGGTTGGCTTTTTTTAAAGTAGTTTTGCATTTATAAGCATTTTTTATGCTCTTTGGAGGGATGGCAGTCTCTTCAGCACAATTGAGTGTTTTTCTGTTTTCTTAAATTTCAGTCCATCTGTTCCAAATCTGAAATATTAAGAAGTTCTTACAGTTGAGGGGTTTTCCTCAGCAGTGTCTCTCTTCTCAGTGAAAGAGCCCAAAGAGGCCATAGACAAAACTGAGAATCAGCGTTAATAGTTTCTGAAAATACATTACAATTGTAAAATTTGAACATTTGAATTAGCATATTGCTGATGCATTTACCTTCCATTGTTTCACTACAGGTTGTTTGGTTTGTTTGTTTGTTTGTTTCACTCAGGCATTTCGGCAAGAGATATTTGACTGTCCTATCTGTATCATGCCACTCAGTCCTGCAGTCCATCCTGCCTGTCTGTCTTCTGGTAGCAGCAGTCAGTTCTCACGACAGACTGTTCTGCTTTCTTGTTCACATTTGTTTCATCATACCTGTCTTCAAGCATTTGAAGAGTTTTCCTTGGGAGAGCGACATATTTGTCCTTTATGTCGCTCATATTATCAAAAGAAAATCCTCAACTGTTGATATACATAGCTCATGATGAACTACCTCACGGATCATCGCTGTCAACATGTGTAGTTCTCACTTTGGAGCCTTTTCAGAGCCAGATCTTCCAAGAATAAATGATTTTGTACAGATGATGGTACTCACCTTGTATTTCAAGAAGTAAGCGTTAGGAAGGTGCTGTTGCTTCCTTTTTATTTCAGTTTCATCTCTGGTCTTTCAGCGTTTTTATTCTTCCTCCCTCTGTCACTCCTACCTTCCTCCACTTTTATTTCCCTTTCCCGCAGGTGAGCCGTAGTTGTTTCAGGCCTTGTGGTCATTCAGCAATACCCCACTATTACCCCTCATGTGGCTTTTACACCTGATTTGTTGCAGCACAGGTTCCAACTCTCAAAGACTGCCACCACTGCAGCTGGTAAGTGTAGCAAGAAACACTTCTTTTCCCCTTTCCTTCAGCCACACTTACTAACTCGAACCCTGCCTCCTGCTTCCGCTTGAACAACTCCGACCAACTCCAGAGTGCTGCAGGTAGATAAAAGTGGCCCTCAGAGACGCAGGATCATTTCAGAACTTCAGAGAACCATGGAACCAGTAAGTACTGACCACTTTCAAGAGAAAGAAAAACATGATTATGACTTTTCGGCTATCCATTGCTGAAACTACGTCAGGTCACCACAGATCACTTGTAAGAAAAGTAGGAGCACGTAAAGACAAAAGTCAGAAGGTAAAGCAAAATGAAGTAGCAACATATCAAGGTAACAAGAAAATTCATTTTGCATAAAAAGGCAATACCCGATCAACTATACAAAGGATAGAGAATTTCCAAATAATCCTGACAGGATCAAATTGTGTCATGCACCACGGGAGGGGGTCACCACAGTACCAGGTGTATGGCTTTACGGTCTTGAGCTGGAAGTGGGAAAGGCTGTAGTAGAGAATCCTTAGAGAAAAAGTGTTTTACAGATCAGACTCTCCTTTTGGGCAGCCGGGAAGCTGTCTGCGGGGCTTTCGGAGAGTTTGGCTTTCCCTAGGAACTTGTGGAGCATGCGTGACACTCCAAAGGCCTAGGAACTGATAAACCTGTCTTGAAAACGGGCAGGAGGGAAGAAATCCTGGGGAACTGCAGACATCAGTTTTACTTCATTTCTCAGAAAAACACTGGTACAAGCTACTTAAAAAGAACTAGTATTTGACATGGGATTTGCCAAAAAGAAAATCGTAAGCCAATTCGGTTCATTTCTGTAACAGGATACAGTCCTACAAAAGAAGCAGAAATTGCAATGTCACAAACAATTAAAGTGCGGGACGTACACTTATGGAGTCATAAGCCCACATATGAGATGACTTGCATCTTATCTATGTAGCAGTACAGAGACTTTCTGTAGAACGACATCCAGAAAAAAAAAAGAGACCACCAAAATTAACCCAAACAAAAAAAAGTACCAAAGACAATATAGCGTAAGGGCTCAAAGCTGGAGGTTTCTGTGTCCAGTTCTGAGTTTCTAGAAACACAGGAGGATCCCCACAGGCAGCACAGAGGGTGATGTGAGGCCTGTGGAACACAGCTGAGGAAATTGGGGGTCACTTGTTACATAGAAGATAAAGGGAAGTGTGATGCTCAGGTGTGGAAACAGCTGGTGCAAGCAGAAAGGCTTGTCTCCCTCTGGACACTTGAGAACCAAATTAAATCTCAAAGCACAGCAAGGGCTGTTCACATTTGGCATTTAGGAGACCTCAGACAGTTAAACACTGGGATATACTGCCCAGGGACAGCAGAGCCACATCCCAGAGAGCCCCTGCCAGGCTGGGTCAATACCGGGGATGACGTAGCTGTTTGACACTGCAGCCAAAAGATCAGACGTTTCCAGGTCCCTTCCAGCCACATAAGTCTTGAACTTTAAAAATGGCCAAAAATCTCCCATGAAATGGAAAGTCTGAAGCTGTTTAAGTTTCAAATAGTCTAAGCAACATGCTGGTCAGGTTTTTAATATATAAAAATTGCCCTTCAGTCAAAGAATTAAGCTATTGAAAATGACTTATACATTACATCATCAGCGGACTCTTCTATAAACAAACCCCACTCACCTAAAGCAGAGGGTTCAAATTAATTGTGCCCCTCTCTTAAACACAGGGTTGTAATGCCTCTGAACGTGCAGGAGTCTCCGTTACATACTATACATCATGTTTTTTTAAAGGCCTGACCATTTGAGAATCTCAAAAGCACGTTAAATTGGGGGGAGGAAGGAAGAAGAGAGAGGAATGCAACTATTCACACCAATTCCTGACAGGATAATTTAGTGTGCCACAGAGATATTTTTTTTTCATTGCTTAAAATAAGAAGTATTAAAAGCAAAACTCCACTATGAATCACACTAACTTTATTGAAAACACAGTAAAAATAAAAACATTCCTACAAAACACTCAGTGTAACATTTCAAACAAAGGACAAAGCAAATTATCACTGCTTTTCACAAAAAAAAAAAAAAAAAAAAATCAACCTAAGGTGGCAAGTGGTTTCATTTGGTTTTGTGACACAGCAAAGTACCCACAACTGACAGTGTTATAAAACATATTTCTGCATGACCTAAAAATAAACCAGGGAGAGTTTGGTGGGGAGAAGGTATGTACACAGAAAATTGTTATGGTTAAAGTAATGCTAAAAGCATAATTTTTCAGCTATATTTTAGCCTGGTCCAAGATAAATCCATGTGAAAGAAACACGCGTTACTGAAGACTGCAGAGTTTACAGAGCCTTAAGCACAAACTGGACCACGAGGGGCCGCTGAGTCCATTCAACATCTCTCCACCTCACACACAGTGAAGATTGCACGTAATATTTTATTGAGGGGGGTTTTTTTGCTAAACTAAAATCTTAACCAGTAACACTACAGTGGAAAACATGGATGTCTGTGACGGAAGATACCTGCTGCCACTGTCACAGCACCTACGGTTGCAACACCCGCAGAAACGCTAGCTCACACCTGTATCCTTACAGTCTCATCACCCAGGTCCATGTGAAGCTGATGCCATATGACGAGACACCAGCAGCACTCAGAGTATTGTCAGTCTCCTCAGTGGGAATTTTAGAGACAAAGCTTCCCGGAGACAAGAGCAATGCATGGTGTCTGTTTGGGTAACGCAGGGTTGGGCTCCTAACCCCACAAGAGTACAGGGAATTTAGCTGTATTTTTGTGTATGTGTTTCACAGACTTTTAAGTTTTCAAATCCATGACCTAAATGTATCTTTTTTTTTTTCTGTCAATTTGTTTTTAAAGCAATAGAAGTCAGGCCAAGTAAGACAGAAATACTTTGACATGTACTTTTTTTTTTAAAAAAAAAAAAAAAAAGCGGCCCAACTTTGTTTTGTTTTATAAAGCCAGGGAAGGGAAAGTTACTCACAGATTTTGTGAGTATTTTGGCTGTTTTGTTTTATAAAGCCAGGGAAGGGAAAGTTACTCACAGATTTTTTGAGTATTTTGGCCCAGACTGGGAAAACTTATGGTTGGGGTAAAATGGGAGTCATGCACTAATTAATCTTCTCCTGAAGCATTTAAACACACCCATCGAATTCACGGTACAGGTACCACCATCATGCTGCGTTTCTGAATGATCATTTACATGGAGACAGAAGGTCCAAAACCTGCTCCTACACGTGAAACACCAACGGTACAGAAAACACATGAAGAGCCTTCCCTCAGCACCCTGCAAATGTTGACTTTGATCAAAACATGAGAGAGTTGGAGAGTGCCGACACACCGGACCGATGCGTCTCCATCTCCAGTGGAGTAAGGCAGCACGGCACATCGGGAGCTGCGGCCTCACCCTACTAATGACAAGGAGGACAAGGGGAGCAGTTCCACGAACAGCAGCTCCTCCGCAGTAACTGCCGTCAGCACAGGCTCACATGGGCTGTACGAGCACGCTACTCTCCATGAGAAGTGAGCCGGTTGCCTCACGCTACTGAAGGTTAAAAGCACATATGTATGCAATGACTAAATCATTTCCATCTCATACCTAACTCAAGCTTACATGAGCTCTTGGTAATTTGTTAGAGGACCTACTCTAATGACAGTGTTGTGTTAATGGAACCTAGCGGTAAAAAACAGATCCAAGTACAAATGAATAAAAACTAACTTTTTCTCCATGGAAGAACATTTCTAACTAGGGAATGAAATGTGGGAAAAGAAATACATTAAAATCAAAGGAAGTGCTCTGATACGTCCAACAGCTGGTATCTACAGGAGCACTCATTATATGAGGAATGCAAAATAAAGCACTGGTCGTGATAGGAGTTTCATCCAGTGAAATTACTTAATGTAATGAGGGGTAGAAGCAACAGCGATACTTGAGGTTAACACACAACAAATGTTTAGAAGCAATTTAGAAGCAGTATCCCAAAGAGCTCAGGTAGGTATAAATGAACAGTCGGATACTTGAAGTCTTTACGAACTGGGATTACCTAATTTCTGTGTTTGAGAGGTCTTAATGCAGACACAGCTTTTAAACCCCTTGGATTTAGATATGTCAGAACTATAAACATTTACAGGATATTTCTTACACTATTACTTTGCCTGTTTGGAGTCACCTTCAGTTACTCGTTAAAACATTTAATGCTATGTATATAAAAACAATAATCTGTGAGCAATAAATGAAACTGAAAAAATGTAAGTAATACAGAACAAGGAAGCATCCTCAGGTTTTCTGTTACCAAGTAAGAGCCATCTCCACACGTTCACAGGCTGCTATAAATTTTAGTTGAAGGATACTGTTGCACTGTGAAACACAAATCCAGTTTTTAGAAGAACTTACCCAGTTCTTTTCAGTGCTAGTGAATTACTGGTACATTTGGAGAACATACAATTAACTTTCATATACTAACAATGCATGTGTTTGTTCTTTCTCTTTGACAGAAGAGTTTGAGGTGCTTCAGTTGTGAAACATTTCCAAAAACCTTCCCATTTACGTTTCCTGCTGGTATGTACTCTTACAGATCTGTGTAGATTCTTCTTGTTCTGTTATTTCACATTTTGTCTGCATCAAGAGGAGCATCTGTTCTCAACATCAATGCCACCAAATAAGATGGGGAATGACTCGAAAACAAAAAAGGAAAGCAGCCAAGATGTTAGAGGTCTTCAAGAATTAAGGCCAGATTTAGAAAAAAGCTTCATCAGCCCTGAATTTCATAAGCCTAAGGATTTTAAATATATTTTTAGAAATATGGAATTTTAAAGATGGACTAGAAAAAGAATGGCAAACATACTGTCTGCACAGGTGAGCTCCATGTCATTTCCCCACCCTCCCAATTATGGGGCACAGTGGGGATTCTAGAAGTCCCATTTAGTGTTAATTCCCCGTAAGTTGCGTTCTCCTTCCTAAGATTGTGACCCATATCATCTGGCTTTAATTGCTAAAATGAGACTTGTAGGAGATCCTCTCTGGATGTGGTCTGGAGGGAACACGATTCTATTGAGAACCGTGCAGCATTCCCGAGACAGCAAGAAGCCCTTCAAACACAGAATGGCCTGCATGGGAACGCGCAACCAGAAAATCCCAAAGGATGTCTTAGTCTCAACAAAACAGAGCTGAAAGTGAAAAGCTGCAGTTCAAGAACACGCACAGCTGTCACCTGGAAACCCTGAGAATCTGCAGTCCCAGTCAAAAGCAACCCAATTCAGCAGCTAGGACTGCGTGTGGCAGTTGGACAAACCAGGGGCTGATCTCCCCACTCCCGGAACAGAAATGGAGCATCACCACCGCTGATGAGAGTGTCACAGACGGTTTGCCCAAGGGAAGAGCACTGGGTAAGGCAGGAGGTGGCAGAGCTTATCACCATCTGGGTGATGGCTGTTGCCTTCGATTGCTCTCCCTGAACAGGATGAATTCAAAAGCAGCATTTTTGTGAAGTTCAAATGCTGTTAATGCGACTGAAATAACCTGCCAGTTCACCAACAGTAAATTCAATATTCCGCTCAAGATTTCAGCTCATGAAATACCGGGGCTGGGGAGGGGAGTTAGTGTTTGCAATATTGTCCCAAGTCAGCACTAAAATAACAAAAATAGGAATGCTTGGGGGTAGGGGATCTTATTTCCATAAAGCGTTTAAAGGTTCACCATTCACATCAACACTTTTTTAAACAAAACTAAGCACACTTCTTTTTAAAGAGGTCATTAACATGGCCTTAGTGTACCGTTTCTACTTAAATTACTTCACCTAGATTTTAAAAATTGCTGTTTTACATATACTGTGATTTTAAAAAACTGGATTGAGCTGTCTTCCCATGCTTGTTGATTCGAAACTGAAGATGCTAGTCCGGTAAGCACAAGGCTCAGCTGCTGCACACACACCACTGGAGCCCATCCTGCTGCTGGAAGAGGAGGGAAAGAAAGTGAAAGGAAAATAACCTAGAACATTCTTGCAAATTTCAAGGAAAGTCAGAAGCATGAAGAAGCCAATTGCTCTTTGTTTCTGCCCTTTCCCCCTCTAATTTAGACTGTAAATTCTTTAAGAAAAGGCCCATCTTGTCGTCACTACACAGCAGCGGCACGCGTGAGCACTTGAAGTAGCATCAGCTGCTGCAGAGACAGAGGGGCGAGCAGGAGAGACCTGGTGGGACAGACGAGGGCTGCAGCCCCTTCGCACTCGTCACTCCTGGTGACATACCGGAGGAAGCATCACTCCGCAGCACACGCGTCCATCCCATGAAGCAAACAGCGGCACGAGCTCCTGTCTGTGCAGGCTCGACTGCGGCAACAGCCGTGCCTCTGCTACTCCCAGTGGGACTTCGGAAGCAGACAAGGAAAACAACCGGTCAAATCCTTTAATTTCTATGACACTAAAACAGTCAACAGGGTAAAAGGTATGGGAGGAACAGGGCCAGAGATAAACGTCACATTACAGACAATAAACAAAACTTCCTATGAATGCAAAACTTGTTACTCATACAGTAACCAATACTATTATTTTTTAGCTTAAAGTGGTAAGTATGTGCTTTACGCTTAGAAATCCTACAATATTACAGTTCCGCCACTGCATTTAATATTGTGCTACCAACACAGAATAAAGCCAAGAAACGGCTAACTTAAAACACTTAGTTTACATCTACTTTTTGGTCTTGTGTGGTATCTAGTTGAAGATGGAAGCATTTATGTGCTTTTTGCCTCATAAGAAGTGAGGCAGATGTTAATGTTACTAAGATCAGCTGTATATACCTTGAAGGTATAGACCACCTGACTCTACATGAGTCAAAATACTAGGAATGTATCGTCAATATCCATTAATGAATTACCAGTTGCTTGTATTTAAGTGACCATATGCTTCTGTGAAAAGTACATAGTGACCTGTATCTTACATGTAATGTATTTGTAGCGCCGTATCTGTAAAGAAGTTTTGCATCAGCATGTCATTTTCCAGGCCAAAGGCATATTTTAATATGGACAGTGTCACAATGTAAACAGCTGATTTTGAAACTAAACAGTCAGTAATTGCACCGGGTAGTTCTGAATTTCTCATCCACCTTGGAAGCCGCACAGCATCGGAACCACCCTCCCTATTTCAGTGTAAAATCTTCCCTAACGTAGCCTTAACCCACACACCTGACTGCAGAAGGGGTGGGAACAGGCAAGGCTGTAACATTTGTTTTGAGACAGAGTTGTAAAGTCTTGCCTGAAACTCGTGTGCTTATCACCAGGAACTCTCTCTGCTCAATTTAAGCAAGTGCCCAACTCACTTTCAGAAGCCACATACACGTTATAATCCCATCTTCTTCTAGGTTCTTGGGTCACAGATGCCAGGGCAAACATCTCTCCAAAAGTATGAAGAGCGAGACCTGGGCTGGTTCATACTCCCTAGATTTATTCCTTAAATTTGTTTCTTCAGTTTCACAGAGTGTATTTAAATAACTGCCTAACATTGCAATAGAAATATTTTAATAAAGCCAACTAGGCTCACACCCCACAACTCCCCAGCCCCATTAAGACACGAGGACAATTTTGGTCACCCAATCACTTGCATGGACAAGTGGATACTCTTCAGTTATGTTGAACTGTAATGCTAATACATAAGGCTACAAGCTCTGAGAATACCTGAATGATGCCCCTAATAATAAATCTCCCAATATTTTAAATGTAAACACATTTTAAAACGACTTTTAATTACAGCTCCCTGTTCTTGGTTGCAGAACTTTGACTCGTATAAAGATTTCTCACTAAAATGTCAGCATAAAACTCAAACAAGAGAAAAGATGCTTGTAAATCTTAATGAAATTAAGCAATTTTACTTTAAGTCTTCCAAGACTCAGTACAACACACCAACAGTCAGTTTCATAAGCCTTGAATTTATGCTAATCACACATTAAAAAAAAAGTAACTCTCTAGCATCATATCTACTACAGCAGTATTTACATTATGCCCCAGTTCAAGTCAGAAAAGGCAGCTGCAAAAAAAAAAAAAAAAATGGAGAAATCCTCATGTACACTGGAGCCTGATTTTTGAAGCACTCGGGGAGGGGAGAACAAAACTGACATTCACCCACAGAGCAGTACGGTCCATAGCCCGGAGCAGTCATCGCAGCAGAACGGCCAGAGTTTCTGACACAAAGTTTACCTTATTTGGGAGAGACAGTTAGCTGTCACCGCCTGATCACGTACAAGACCCCAGACTACAGACACGCTTGTTTTACAGAAAAGGAAAGAAACAGGAACGTTATCTGACTCGTGACATAACGGGCACACGCTGATGGTGCCCCCGTTCCCATCTGTGTGAAGATTACTTGTGGCAGTGCAGGACAAAAATGCAACCGGATTTTGAATACTTGCTTGGGCTTTGGTTGGCGAGTTTGTTGTTTTGTTGTGGTTTTTTTTGTTGTTGTTTGTTTGTTTTGGGGTTTTGTTTGGTTTTTTTTTTTTCTTTTTCTTTTCTATAAGCTGCTTAGAGGGTTCCTAAGGCTGCAGTAACGCTAAGGACATGACCACCCACCGATGCCATCCTGAATCTAAGGCCTCTGAACAGTTACACTGTAACACTGCAGAAATTCATACTACCAAGACTGAACACACAAGTTTTACTTACCAAGCCACCTATGTCATCTCTATAAGCTTAGAATTTAATTTACGATATCTACACATACAGGCCTATATACACGTTCATTTGTACATTAAAAAACAGGCGAGTGAAAGATACTGTATTACGCCACTGAACAGAAATCCTGGTAACTATAGTATAAATTCAAAGAAATAATTTACTTCAAATTAAAGAAGATTGTAAAAAACTGCAATTGCAGCCTCCTAGGCCTGTGCTACTTGCATTGATTACAAGTACTGCATATACACAGTAGTTCATAAAGAATTTTACAGGGATGTACTTGGTAGGGTAAGTGACCCCCGTGGCACAATAGCTTACAGAACTGTAAGAGCTGTGACAGGGGGTCTACGCAGCTTTTTACAAAGCATACTAGGCTCAGATTTAACACTGAAGTTAATCTTCATCTGGTACTTCGCTCTATTCAATAAGACGTTGTCGGGCCACCAGTAAAGCAACGGAGCATTTATAGCTAGGAACAGAAAGCTGAAAACGCTGCCCTTCCGCGAGAGCTTTGTGACACGAGAGTGTGAACAGCCTACTGCATCCAGCACAACAGCAGCTGTGATCTCTACCAGTTACTCATTTTTAACACTGTCTCAGTGGAACTGTTTATCTACTGTCAAGGATACCTACTCCAGGTAGTTTACGTTTCCAGTAAGGGTCATATAGGGCTTCAAGTGTATTTTTTTTTTTTTTTTTCAAACCAAGTCCCAAAGTTATTCTTTATAGCTGTGTCTGTGTAACACAGGAGGTACTGTGCATTCAAATGGTAGCAGGTTTATATCTAAAGAAGTGAGACCGTCAACAAATAAAAAGGAATGCATTATTCTCTTCAGCTTCCAGTCTTCAAGGCACCTCCTGCATTAGCTAACTGGGAAATAAACAAGCAGACCAAAAGTTCACTGGAAAGAAGAATGTGATGTAGCTAACTTCCTCAGAAGCACACAGCATCAAAAAAAAAAAAAGAGACAAGGTTGGACCCAAATTATCAACAAATAAATTCAATATAAAAATGCTGATGAGATGACAGGAATG
>NW_009648785.1:2557472-2596735 GCF_000708025.1 Charadrius vociferus
TGCAGGTGATTGTTTATCACAGTGTTTTCTGATGCCCATTTGCAGACGGCTTTGTCTCCGAGTCTCTTGGATTGTTTGACAGATGAAGTTTATCTAATCCTGCAAAACAGTACACAGTAAGGAAAAACTGAGATTCTCTCATGTTTCATGCATACAAGTACTCAAAAGAATACATACAAACCAAATTCGACTTTGTGATTAAGGACTTTGTGTTTGCTAAAGCCCAAAACTGACATTCTAGCTTACATCAGAGTTACTACTGGGAAATTCCCTCAGTTGTGTTTTAAGTGAGAAAAGTCCATTACAATGGATCAGCATGGAAGTGAGAGAAGCCTAACGTCACGTTGCTTATATCAGACTGAGATGCTAAGAACCGATAAAGACTTGCAAGACTCTGTCAACCTACAAAGACCAAAATAATTACCTAAAATATTTCTTTTAAACTATAGCATCTTTCTGAAAATCATCCATTTCTTATCTTAAGGTCATTGGTGATGACCACATATGAACAGTGTAGAGAGGTGATGTCTAATCATGTTTTTAGGCCTACGTTATTACTAATTTGTTTATCTCCATTTCTAGCGAAGTGCTAATTAAAGTCGCCCATCCTGCCCCAGGCAACTACTCTTTTTTGTGGGGAGGTGGGGAAAGATGTTAAATTTAACCACTTTTTTTTTTCCCCCCACAAGAAGCACAATGCCAATCTCCTTCCTTGCTTGCTACCGTTTCTCTCTCAAGTCTCCCATCAAGTCTCTAAAACTAAGGATCAAAATTGGAAAGAGCTTCTTATTCATTTAGCATAGACTATACTGAATGTTTTACTGAAGTGCCACGATGCACCAAGTGGAATTTCTTGCATCACTGGAACTCCAAAATTGACTGCACTTCTAAAAAAAAAAAAAAACAAACAAAATCTGCTCAATGTGGTATTATTTGCAAGTCCAAATATTACATGAATTCTTTTGGTCACAGGCCTGCAGCAGTAATTTACCTTCCACGAATTACCTACAATGCTCCACCTCCCTCTAGCCCTCACTATCACAGTTTTCAGCATGGGGGAAAAATGAGGACACAAACTTCGGTTATCATTCTTTTCCATGTGACAGTTTTGAAACAGACTTATGCACAGTGTTGAAAACAAACCGGGTTTGTGTCAGGAACCTGTGCTCTTCAGGATTTATAACTCCTTGCTTGTGTCAAGTGCAAACCTTTTACCAATTACTTTGCTCCTCCATTTTGATCACCATATTTACACAAAATCACACAATATGTGATGGCAAGATGACAAAAAAAAATCCCTAAAAAATCCACTAGAATGATGGTATCCAGTGACTATTATCCTACTACACCTGTATTTTGAAGTTTGTTAATCTGCTTTCGACATACATAATTTTTTATTAAACTCTATACGTTTAATACAGTAAAGTGCCATGAAATATCAAGATAAATCTTTTACATCATTTACTTTAAGAAAGAAGCTTTAAAGTTTTACCAAACCTGTTGCTATAAGCCCATTCTGACTGATGTTAATTTATTTCCTTCAGAGCTCTGCAACAGCTATTACGTTATAAAAAGTAATACCTTTACAGTCAAAGCAGCTGCACAAAAACAAAAGAAAAAATAGGACTGTGCAAGTCAACTGAAAAAGATGAATCAAGGTCTTCTCATAAAATGACCTTGACTAAACGCTGGGGGGTAGTGTCAAATACATCACGCTTGTATCATTATCTGTCTCAATCAACAATGGAACTTCTACGAAAGTATTTCCACCATAACAGTCAATGGACAGATTTACACCCCTCTGGCCCACTCATCTATTCCCTGCACCTTCAAAACTCAACATCAAAAATCACAGAATAGCTCGTTTTAATCCTACACTATCATTTTGTATTTCCCTATTCAGTCAGTCTGATTTTAACTTAATTGCCACCAGTAGAGCTGCATTCTAGGAAGTGCTTGGATTTTGTTTACCAGGGTCACAACTCCGTAAAGCAGTAATCAGCAAAAAGTAACATAAGTACCTTTCAGGCACTACAAACTGCATCCGCAGTTATAAACACTGAATTTTTCCCATTAGTCCCCTCAATTTAAGCAACTACTACTCTAGGGTTCTAAACAGGTAGAAGCTTCATTAATTAGTAGAGATAATATGTAGTAACGATTACTAAATATGTACATTTTATCCTCTTAGTATCAAATACGTTTCAAGCCTTTCTTCTATGGCCAAGAAACACAAGTGCATAATTTGATCAAATTGAGCCAGTAACTGAGCCAGTTACTAAGGTTCTGTACATTTTGTACAAAGATTTTCTGAACACGTAATGCTCAAAAAACCAAAAGCATCACAACAAAGCAGCTAAGACCTCTACTGAACTATTTTTAGGGAATAAGTTGCTTTAAACAAAAAAAGAGAAAAGCCAAGCCACCCACAAGTTGGGGTTTTATTTTGGAGTAATTGCTCAGTAGCAACGAGAATGTTTCTGTGCTCTTTAAAGGCTGAAAAATCTAACTGCAGATAAGTACATGGACATCTCATTAAGATCAACATTGTACCTTTGCTCTCAACTCTTCAAAAAAAATAACCCAAAGCTACGCGTTCTCACCTTCACTTATACAAACTTCCACCAAAGAAAAGGTTTGTGCAGGTTGTAACAGAACTTTAACAGCAGCACATTACGTTACCAATGCTGGAAAAAGGAAACGCTCAAGTACCAACTAAATTTTCAGTGCCATATTATTACCTAATGCCTTCAGGAGCTCTTCTCGCACAGCGGAAGTGAACTTTCTGACCAGACATAATGTTGTCATGATAGCAAAGAGCAAGTTGTAAGATAATACAATATAGAAGTTTCCCAGCCAGTTAAACCTTCCGAAGTCTCCAAGAAGATCAAATCTGGTGATTCCTGTTAAAATTACATTTAAGATTTACATTAAAAAAATCATTAAATTTTTTAAGAAGCACAAAAATTTCATTCTATTACTTTTTACACATGGATGCAAAATTCTTTCAGACAACACTAAGACACATGGTTAAACACATAAGAGAAGCATCTTAAGGTCATTTTCCCCTTCATGGGCCACTATAAAACTCAGACACACTTCTCAAAATGTTTCTTAAGTTTCCTAGTAAAACGCTTGAATAATGTGAGTTGAAATATATTGTCTACTCTAGATGAGAATTCTGCTTTTATAATGTCATTAAGTGTAACTAGGAAATAATCAGTATTAGTATGAAGACTGCTTGAAATCTCAGTTTCTATAAAATCTGTATCTACTCCAGAAAAGGATGAAATGCACTGCAGGCTTTCTTATTGAAAGATACAGGTAGCAAAACGCCTTTCCACGAGAGCCACAACATCTTACAATAAACACTAAGCCTTTGTAAGTGTTTTTTCAGAGCCACTGCTTTTGAAACCAAAGTTCAACACATCTTTCCAACTGCAGGTTGTCTCCCAGATCTACCCACCACTGTAGCCACAGAGCATTTGCACAGACAGAAAAGAGTTTGGCTGAAAGATGGTGCTGACAGGTCTTCTTCACAGCAGACCACATCACACTGACACTTGGGCTTTGTGCTGATCAAAGGCTAGTCAATCACTAAAGCTAAGTGACCAAAATTCTTGCAAAATGTGGAAGTGTCTACAAGCTCGAGGGTCCACCCTGGAAAGCAGAAGAACCACCATAGGCTGTTCCTCTGCCAGGTCTACATCAAGGACTGCATTGAATAAAGGCAAGAATACTGAGATGATACCCAAGTAACAGTTGACTAGGATTGACGAGTCATTATATTCCAAAAAAACCACTTTTTTTTGGCACAGACGATGTCACATTGATGTGCGCTTTCACAGCTGAGACCAACACTGCAAAAGAAGGACGCTCAGCTCACCCCAGCACTAAGGCGGCAGCAGAAAACCAGGCAATCAGAAAACAACCCTGGCTCTGAAGTTCCTGGAAGTGAGTTTTCCATTATCTTATTTTAAAAGGCTTTGGGGGCTTTTAAGAACTGTGACTTCAACAGTGATGATAAATGAAGAGAGAGAGAACAGAACTGAGGGCCAGTTACCTTCCTTTCAAGGGTAAACCTGTCACTTACGGATCGCATTGTAGTTTGATACCCAACAAGACTTACAGCCAGTTATCACAATGTTAAAAGGTACACGCTTCTTGTACTCAGCATCCATCAATTTAATAAAAAAAATAGGGGAATCAAATTTAATATCTAGGAAAAACATGCCAAAACAAAGAAAGTTAAAAGAAGGAGAATTTTCAAAGGATAAAGCAAAAAAACCCCACCACTGAAGCTGATCAAAATAGCAAGAGAGGCAGGGAGAAACATCAAAAAGAGCAGAGAAGGTCTTAACACAAGAAGAAACTGGCTGACTGAATCAACCAGTACGTGGAGGAAGGATAATAACCACGGAGTTGCTTTCACACTCGAAGCCAAACCGACAGTGTCCTTAAGAATATTTTCAAAGCAGCAGAGAGTGTTTTGGTCAGACTGCAGAGCTACAAGAACATTGAGAAAGTCAAGTTCCAACGTATAGGCTTCCAGACCCTTAAAGGAAAAGAAACAAACAGCTAAAGCACTGAGTAAAGAGTTCTCTGGAAAAGAAAAAACACCCCTCGACACAAAGGGGTTTAGAAGAATAGCTAGCGACAGAGGAGGCGTTATGAGGACAAACAAAAATGACGCCTGACACTTCTGTTAAAGTAGGTGGGAAAAATATTGTCCACAAGTTACATTCATTTCTTCTTTATTTGTAAGTCACTGCCCATCAGAAAAAAAGAAAGTCTGATAGTATCATTTTGTAGTTTGTGGGAGAAAGGGGTTAAAAAGCTTTTGCTGACTTACTGACAGAAGTATCTACTCAGCCCACAGAAAAAAATTCCCAAGACTGCAATCTGAAAGACTATTCAGTGACTGAACAGAACGCTACATCTCTAGCAGACACAAATACATATCCAATAAAGTTGGTGACAATTTACCAAATAAAATACTAAAGAACTGTTCAGGTTAAAAAAAAAATTACTGTGTTTTTAGACTGTACATACAAATAAGTTTTAAGTCACTCATTACATGACTATAGTAAGAGAAGAATTCTAGAAATACTTTCGTATATTAGATTTCGGTTTTGTTTGTTTCTATATTCTTGGCTCTTAAGTGTTCTGTTCCAAATTTGTTTCACAGTGGTTAGCAATATGGTGCTGGTGGAAAACTATTTTTCAAGAAGGACTACTAAAAGGCTGCAAAGTTTTGGAAAAGATGAGTTAACTTATTCTAGTAAAATAATTTATTTTAGTAAAAGCTTTCCTGGAGTTCTAAAAGAATGACAGATTAGAGACATTCACCACCTCCGTATTTAATGAGATTGCTATAAAACACAAAAATTCTCATATTTCCATTTTTAAAACTTGAAAAGGATCAGTACATGTATTAGATAACTTTTGCTCTTTTACCTTTCCCATAGTGATCAAGCCTAGTCTTTTCTGTATGGTCCAGAAACTCGCTTTTTTAATAAAGTGAAAAGACTATGAATCTGCTTAACATATTTATTTCTTTTCATCTATTCAGTGCCACAGGGCGGTAGCATGTAGCGCAACACATGTTGATATTTTTGCAAAGCACCACATGACTCACTGTACTCTAATACACTCTATTAATCCTGTTTGGACAGCTGTGACTGTGCATTTGTTAGCTGTGCGTTAATTGTTCTATTTTTTTTTTCTTCTTTTATTTATCTCTATGGCAAACTATTCAGGAATTTCATTTGTTAGCCTTTTTTTTTTTTTTAAAGTGAGTTTTACCAGTAATCTGTTTCCTATGAGACATCAATGCCCCCAGCATGTATACTTAGTTCCACGGAATCCGTTTATTATGAACTGTTAATCTCACAGATCATTAACAATGATTTTATTTTTTTTTAAGTAAGTGATGAATGCAGTAACTTAGTGGACACAATACTAATGTGAAAATTCTATTCTAAAACACTGATTTTTCAACATAACATCTTGCTCTAAGTGCTAGAACTGGTTTATTTCTTACATCTCCACCATACTGGCTATACTTTAAAACTGCGCTACTTTAAATACTTGAATTCTTCTTCTGCATTTTTGTGAAGTTTTAGTACAGTTTTAAAACACGAGCTCGAGAACGTGTATTTTAAGATTCAACCCTCCAAAATGCATTACAGGTGGTTTTTTTGTTTGTTATAGAAGTGATCTAGTAAATCTAATAAAACTCATCATTTGTAGATATGCACAGCATGAAAATATACAGTATAGTTTACCGGAAAATGTTAACTACTCTTGATTTGACAGTATTCTGGTTGAAAAGAAAAATCAGCTACAGAACCACTGGGTGCACATTACTGGTCCGTGGGCCTGAGCTTAAACTCCTAAGCTTGCATTTAAAACTCATACAACCAGAGGTGAAGATTTTTGGTTTGTTCTGTTTTATGTTCCCAATGAAATTCACATTAGCTGCAAATATTCTGCACTACTTAAACATGTCATAGCCTTGTAATTTAAATTCAAGAATTCAAACTGAAGATTACCTAATTAAAGTGAAGATACAAAACAACTTATCATTCCAACTGGTTAAAATAATTTTTCCAATTCAAATGCTATTGCCAGTTCTTAAAACAAAATCAGAACTTCTTCAGGTCTACTATGCTGGAAACCAAATTTTTATATTTGGAAACTGAAGTAACAAAGAATGCAAGCAGATTATTTTAGGGTAAATGAAAGTAGCCAGGTATCATTGCCGATAAAAAAACCTTACTAAATGAAGAGTCATTAACTGTTTTTAACAAGACATTTGCACTCAATGTTATCTCAAATTTTATACCTGAAATCCCCAAATGTATTTGTTCCATGAAAACTGAGCACTGTCATTTCACAGTGAACACGAAACTATTTTACACTACCCTGAACAAGCAAGTTTAACATCTGATCTACCTTTTGAAAAGAATATATTCTCTAGAAAATGCTTAGCATCTTTTTTTTCAGAATGTATGTTCTGCAATCCATTTACATAGAATGTACGTTCAACAGCTCATGTTGGTGTAGAAAAGAAGGCCACATATATATACTCTTTCTATTGGAAGTGATGGCAAATTAAATACGTACTTTGAAAGGTACAGTTACAGGCTGATTGGTTTGGTTTGTTTTTTATTTAACTCAGTTAAACATCCTGTATTACAATGTTTTATACTTTCATTTCACTTACCCAGTGTCCTTGACATCACTGGCAACGCAGAGCTTAGCACCAAGATTGAGACACAGTTTCCAATGATCTGTTTGAAAATGACAAACAGCATTTGAATTATAAGTGGGATTCTTGAAGGAAAAAAAAACCAAAACAACCAACAACAGAACAGTGGTCAAGATGAAAAAGATTTCCTGAAAATAACATTCTTCAAACTGAACCTAAAGCAATTTACAATAACATAGTCTTGCTTACTTCTGTCACACTTCTCCATATGGAGTTAAACAAGATGATGATCCAAGAGAAGAGTTAGTAGAGATAATATGTAGTAACGATTACTAAATATGAAGAGTTTAAAAAATGTAACATGTAACTATTTGCTTTTATTCGAAGTGTTACGTATGCTGAGATTCAAAATAATTCAAAACGATCATGTTGCAAAGCATCAACTGTTTACTTAATTCCTGCAAACCTTTTACAAAAGAACCATTCCATGGACTTAGAATAGATGACTGATACATCAGCTTAAGCTTTGTATGTAACTGCTTGCAGGATTAGCATTATTTAAAAAATTACAACAAAGAGCTTCCTTTCAATTGAAAGCCTGTTGACTACTTTAAATAGTACGAAAAAATTCACAGCTGTTAGATTTTACTCTACTTTTTGTGAAGCCTTTATAAAGAGTAATTGAAACTTTCTCTCACAAGGGATCACTTTCTTCAGCTCTAATTCTACCAGAATCCAAAAGAAAACAACAGGAACCTTCTCAAAAGTAGGTAGATATTTGTGCGTTCACTATTTATTTCTACACTATTCCTGGCGTACTGTAAACAAACAATAGAAAAAATTAAGAACATTCCAACTCCCTGCTAGCCATCTACTACAACCACTCTATTATGTGTTTACCTGCTTCCTCACTTCCAAAAATTTATGTTAAAAATGTCTTTATCCATTACTTAAAAAAAAAAAAACAACAACAAAACAAAACCAAAAGAACTCCGACCAAACAATGAAACACACAGAAAAAATAATTAAATTCAACATCTGTTCCTTGGTTACTGATCACCTCCCCTTGTCAGCTGTGGGAATATTTTGCCAAAAACCTAAGCATGTTCCTCTGCATTAGGTAACAGCATTTGTTATTCTGAAGCCAGTGCTAAAATGTGGAAAGTCAAATTAGCCTCAGACTGCAAAATGTTGCTGAATAGACCCCCTCGGTCTTCGATTAATTATTCAAATTTGAATTACTTTGTCTGTATTACTTTTAGCAACCAAGTTCTTCAGATTTCAAACAAGCTCCCTGAAGTACAGTTAGCACAATCAAAGTTACTCATTAGCAATACGTTTCCTTTGAAAAAAGTTCTTTCACGAGCTTTTCTATAGCTGGTTAACAAGCTCGGCTATTCCCGGCTTTTTACAAGTGAATGGATGCCATCCAAACTAAACAGAGCACATCCTTTTTCCCACTCATTCAGCATTTTGAAAATCTTCCAGTTTGTGTTTACGAAGCTTACAAACAAATACTGATCACTGCAAATGAGCCATTCAGGGCAATTACTAACTAACAGAGTCAGTTTGTCTTGGGTGGCGAGAAAGAGAGGAGGGGGCCATCGCCATCACAGACTTTACCTTACCTTTGTCATAGTTGTGTCATCCTTCCTGGGAGTGAAATTTTCAAAAAAACGAAGACTGTAGAAGCCGACGACAGAGGATACCATAAGATAGCTGTGAGAATCAAGGAAAAAGGAACCTCCAAGGAATGCAAGTTTCACTCAAGTTCTCAGTGTCCTAAAAGTCTTAAGAACCAAAGAAAAAAAAACAAAAACACTTCGAGTGCTTGAGAAGGACTGACCTATCTCTTTCTTCTTCCCAGGCAAGTGTCTTAGTAAATTACCAGTGTCCCAGAAAACTAGACAGAATACTTGTTAACAGACAGAATTCTTAAAGAAAGGATACAAAATCAAAATGATTTCAAGTGCTGCTCCCACAAAACCAAAGGTGGATAGGGAGGCATTTCCTATGCCAGGTCCCTACAAGGAAAAAAATACTTTGCATAATTTAGTAAGATAGATGCAACTGTTCCTAAAGTGAACTTCTACCAGGACCCACAAAACTAACATCTGACATGAAATACAGCCTTCTCTCAATTCAGTATTTATGGGCCTTTCTGATGTTCTAACCTGCAAGTCTCCCATCCAGCTACCTTTCAAACCGGAGTGAAAGGTATTACGAAGACAGAAGGTGTCGTGATTCACATTTTAAGCACACCGCATCTACCCACCATGCTGCATTATAGACATACCCCATTACTTTGGAAACTAAAATAAGAGGTCTCAAAAGACAACACTTCTAGCTGTTCACAACACCACAAGCAAAGCAGCCGTAACTGCTAAAAACCTTTTATAGCTCTGCAGGCTCATATGCAGCTACACGCAGGGGAAAGCATTACCAAGTTAATTAAAACTCCCTCATGATTAAAGACACTATTATTCTATCTGCTGTTCTTTACTTTCTTAAAGTACTTTTATCGTAAAGGAGGGGAAAAAAAAGTCATGTTTTATAAGAGGACCACAAACACAAGACAGGCTTTTCATATTGTTTTGTTGTTTGGTTTTTTTTTTTTACATAGTTCCTTAAATTGAACATTTCTAGACTGTATAAAAGTAGGAGACATGAGTAAAATGCAAAATCCAGACTTACTGATTTACTTTACTGAATCACTGTATCTTCATAAAGATTTATTGGGAACTCACTATAACATGACATGTAACAAATGTTTATGTGTGCACAAGACCGAAACCTAGAAGGTTGAGGCTCATTAGTTTCAGTGTTATTAAAGCAGAAGTTCTCACTTGCACTTTTGTAAGGGCTCCAAAGCATTACTAAAATTATAAAAATCACAAGAGAAGTTTACTTTACCCCTGATCCCTTTGGCATTGCAGTCTCATCAACCAACAGGTAAAGAATGTTGAGAGCAACTAAGAGGACTGAGATGGACTATAAAGAAGTAGAGACAGTCTGGTTATTTAAAAGCATTCCACATTTTTAAAATGTATACATTTATCCTCACCAGACTTCATAATGTTAAGTTCTGTTAAAATGGTCAAGAAAGGAATATCAAGTTTGTTGCTTAAAGACACATCACTCTAAAATTTTAAAATTATTCCCCCAAATGACCGAAGAATTCTTCATACTTTTTGCTGTGGAAAGACACACACAAAAAAAAAGCACAAGTTCTTACTGTCTCGATCAGCAGCAATATCATAACAGCTGGATAGACTAAATTCCGTTCCCAAGCAGAAGCTTTTTTCCGCCGTTCTGTTCAGAATAGAAAAACAGAAGCTTAATACTATAGATCACCTTAGAATAAAATTAGTAAAAATCATTTGGGTATCTGTAAGCTCTTGTTAAAACTATAGGTAACAAAGTAATCTTATCTTGAACACACACCAACCAGTTCCTAGAAATATCCACCCTGAAGAGCTGCACAAAGCAATGTCAAAAACATGAAGCCTCTTAAGAGAAAGACTGGGGAGACACACAGAAGATTTTTATTTCTTGTTTACACACGTTTCACCATAACATTTTTTTCTGCGGCATACAACAGTTTTGCAAAGCTTAAAACATACGGAATTTAAAAAACTGCTGTTTACATGTATATTTTAGCATAACCTGAAGGGACAGAATGGGAATTTCAAATATTTAAACAGTATTTTCCTCTGGTAATATAAGGCAAGACAGACAAGACTAAGACACTGGACATCACTGGTATGGAAAAAAAAAAGCCTCCCAAACTTTTTTTACCAGTCTTAGTTTTTCACATAACACACTAAAAAAGGAAAAATCCTGCAAGCCTTCAAATACGTAAAGACATTCCTGTTGAGTGTCTGCCATTACCAAAAGTATCGCTTTTCAGTTTTACAAGACACAAACCTGCTAAGAATTATTTTACTGTTCTTAAACACAATTTAACTTCTGTAGAAATAACTCAAAACCAGAGAGGAAAGTCATGATTATTTTGGATAATCTAAGACATAAGTATATCATTACATATGAAAGGACTGTGCTATTGAGTTCCATGCGAGGAAGTCGCGTGTGTTACACTTTCTCTAAAGCCACGTTAAAAATAAGATCTAAATCAGACTCCCTGTTTCAATTTATTAGAGGGGCATAATGATTCCACGTGATGTATTTGTAGAAAACTATGACAATTTGAAAGGACTGCAAAGGCACACATTTGGTTAAGAACAAACTGGAATCAATCGAGTGACTGCTACAAGCTGAACACAGCATCTTAAGGTCATTTATTAAACCACAATCTACATGAAACGGTAGAAAAAAACCAAACAACTTTATTACCTAGATTCGTCTTCTTGCTTTTCACTTTTTCAAGCTCCCGTTCCAACTCTACTGTCTGGTATTCCACCATGGAAGATACACCTTTTAAAAACAGAAGACAGTATTTTCATTTGGATGAGACTACCTATAGTACTGGAAGACACACTGCGACAATTCAGATTTAGGAAGCATCACATTAACGCTTGTGGCTTTAAACTGCAGGTGTTTTTTTGAGACTCTTCAACTACTTTTCAAAAAACAGAGGCTTAGTCAAGAACCCTCTAATTCTGTCTAACCAGAGGAGTTCAACACAGAGGTTTCACAGGACGACCTTCTGCGATTCCTGCCTATTCTGTTGACCAGCTGCTGCCAGGAGTAACGCAACAGCTACTGCAGTGTCGCACAGGTCCGAAAACCAGATGTGGTGTGGCAGCCTGACACAGGACGGCTCAAATGTCTCATTGTTGTACCTCTATATGATTCTTGTATCAAAGATGTAAAGAATCTCTGGATGCCTTTCAAGGACACTATTATTTAGCAACTTAAAGACAAAGTGGACCTTTGCCTCCAAACTAAGTAAGCTGGTGGCTAGACTTCCAGTTTCAGCTGCTGCTTCCTCCCTCCCTCCCTTTCCTTTTCACTCGGCAAACTCAGTTCCCATATTGCTGACTTGCTTTGTTGACGCATCTTCTACTTATATGAGTTTACCTGATTTGGTCAGTCTCTCTGTGCCACAGAGCTCCCTCTGACAACTACAACCAGATCTTCCGCACAACCACCCAACCACCCATGAGACCATATTCTTTCCTCTTTACGGTTTACAGCACTGTTGTACAACTCCTCAAACTCTCTCCTCTACACCCACTCAAAACTGACAACCGTAATATTAATTCCTCTCTCTCTTGCTAATTTTTCTGCCTACAAGTTGCTCAGCAACTCTTCCTCTTATCCCTACATGGGCTCTAGGAAATCCAGCCCATTTTTCCCCTCCATACTTTTTCTCTCTAACCTCCCGGTCTCTTCTGACCACCCATCTTCTCCAGTGCAAGCACACTGTGGTTTCTCTTCTTGATTCCAGTTCCTCTACAAGCACTGCACAGTGTTCAAGCAATGATACAGCTCTCCGACTAGAGATTTGCTATTTCAGTTCTGATCTCATGATTTCTACTTTAGCTTTTACTCTTTGCAATCACAAATGAAACATATTTCCCAGGATAAGTTAGAAACACTCCCCACTCTCATCTTTGCCCCACTTCCATCGTTTTTATTTCTGAATAATCTCACCTGAAAATAAGTTCAGAGGGCTCATATTTTCCCTGTCTATTCCAGGTCAATCTCACTCTGCAAAAACACTCTGTGGCAGTGACAGTCCAAGGTCTTAATAAACCCTCCTAAGTCCTCTCTGTTACCTTCTTTCTTGATTTACATTGACACTCTTCACCATTCCCTACCTTCAGCCTCACCTTTGATTGCAGACTAACCTGTAATAGCACCATGTTCCAGATATTTTTTTTTAAACGCTCTGTAATAAATTTCTATGGGATTAATAGATTTGTCCAGGCTTTTATCTCAGATCTTGATCATTTGCTTACAAAAACTAAACAGCACTTAGGTTGCTGGCACACTAACACTACTCTATAGTCCAGTCTCATTTCCTTATTTTCTGTTGTCTGCTCATCCATCCAGCAATCTCGGTACAAGATAAGAAGGTCAACTTCTCATCCCATCCAGCCCACACTCTCTCCATATTCCAGCACAGTGAGGTTCTACCTGAAAACCATGACATACAAGAGTATTGCTTGGACTTTTTTTCTAGACTTTTGCTTTTTTATTTTCAGAGTATTAACACTGATTTGTTCAATGCAGTCAAATCATCAGTGAGGCACCCAACTGCTTCAAAAATTAGTTTTTAAATGTTTAATTACCTGATTCTTTCACACACATTTTTGCATATAGCACACAACCTCCGACCTATGCCTAAACATTTACCCGTGGTATCAGTGATACAGCATGCACGTGGTAATATTTACAGTGGCTTCAAATATATACATATCTCAAATCCCAGGACCAACCAGTAAGACACACAAATGCTGTTTTGTAACAATTTCTGTTCACTTGAAGTGCCTGCAACACAAATGTCAGTTTAATTTCTCAGTGTTTTTTAAATAAGTAATCATAATATGGGGGTTCTTAGAAAATATTGGGTGGGGTTTTTTTAAAAAACAAATAACATCATCATTATAAAACCAAGCTTTTGGGCTGATGCATTCTGTCTGAAAAAAAGTTTAAAACATTTGTTTTATGGAATGACTAACTACAAATTAAGAAAAAGGTTAGCTATAGAGCTCAGTGGAAAAAATCAAGAACTTTAATAGAAGCAGCTGAAAAAGAAAGAAAACTCAAGTTATCATCTGACATTTTTTTCTTCTTCATAATTGATTTAGGGGTCTCTGAGGAAAAGCTTGATTCAAGATATATGTTGTTTCCTCACCTCAATATAAAAATCCATAGCTCAAAACACTGATATTCATGGGAGTCGTTCCAACAAAGTCACATTAGGTCCCTAAGAGACACTTCAGTAGACATTCCGAATCATATTAATTGCAGTTCTAGTTCCTCCTTAAAATAGTAGCAAACAACAGGTTGCTATACAAAAGGATATTTTACGAGAGGGGAAGGCAAAGTTTCAGATCAGTCAAAAGAGTATTTGAAAAGGATGCAGCTAAATTCTTAAAAGCTCTATAACATTAGCTTTATTTCAAACACGCACAAAGTTCAATGTCAGCGCTGTCTAGCCAATAAATCAAATTGCTAGACGAGACTTGTTTGGACTAGCAATGAAAAGTTAGAAGGGATTCTCCAAGAAAGCCACAAAGCAGCTCATTTAAGGTCAATTTAACGGTATTATTCTGTTTTTCTTCCAGCCCCGACATAAGATTTCAGTACCTCAAAGGAAATTGTAAGAGTATCTATTTGCATTCCCCCTAGGTGATTGGCAGTTCAACACCAATTAGTTCAAAATTACACTGTTACTAGCGTGCAATAAAAACAACACCTTTCATCTTTCTTACATAGGTAAGGATACCTTCAGAGCCAATAACTTTGATCAAGTAAGTATTTTTGATCCTACCCCACCCGTCTCTTTGGATTCAGGAAAACTAATAGCTGAAGGCAACTTTTTTTCTTTTAATATAAAAAAGTCCCAGCTTTATTCTCCGACTGTAGGAGTGATGTGGGTACTGAAATATAATACACTGGAAACAAACATTTTCCCAAAGCCCAGTATCTCTTCAATAGATAAAAATACTAGGGTAGATAACATGATCAAACTTTCCCCCTCCCTCCTCCTCCGATTTTCAGTTATGCACTGCAGACATCTGAGAAGGAAGAAAATTAGTTTCCGCAAAGAAGATACGCAGTTTCACAGTTAGATTAATTTTCAAAAATGAAGAGCTTTACAGAATACTATCAATTGCATCACCACCACAAGTTACATCTATATGAATCAAGAAGGGCACCAGCTCACACGGCAAAACTTTTTTTGTCATCTGCAAACAGAGGCTTTGCCCAGACTATGCAGTGGGAACAGTGATTCGTGATACACCCTTCCTACGTCCAGGCATTGTCTGAGGAAACATTAATTAGGCCAGGGCAAAGCAGTGCTAGGAGTGTCATAGCAATTATTCCACCAAGAAAAGAGAAAAATCAGCACTGACAATCACCAAGTATTGCTTCAGCCTGTGCTCCGGTCCTCTTCACTTTTAATAAAAATCCAATTCTTTGGTTATACATATAAATGGAGTGTATATTTCAGAAGGCTTTACTGCTGAACTGTCCAGCAGGGTTACTTAAGCACTTATCTTCCCACTACCACAACTGGGGAAGAGTTGCAACAGCCATGGCACGGTAAGCACGTAGCCTAATATATCTGCTCCGATACGGCAGCAAAAATACTTACACAGTCTGTATGTTAAGTCACAGATTATGGCCTCTAACATCCCAGCACCGCATTTACTGATGTAGTTAGCACCACACCTCCATTTGCACACATTTTTTTTAAAATGCAATAAACATGGTAAGCATGAGTCTTCATAGCTCTGGCAAAAATAGTAGCTATTTTTCTGGCATAATTTATATGTGTTAGAAAGACTTCTGGCATAGAAGATGAAGCTTTCCATGCTTGCCACATAAATGACAACCATACCTAAAATTACTTAAATAATTACTCACAAAAACGTTGCAGAGTATCTTCTCATGCATGTAAGACATTGCCCTCCACCTACATGCTATATCCAAGTTCAGATTTTTATTTACTTTTCTGCTTAAGTCCATTAATTTTCTCTGTACACCAAACTATGGGTTTTTCAAGAATTCCTTCAGATGGTGGTGTCAATACCATTCCTTCAGCACATGAAAGAGAAGAATTCAGTTCCCTCTCCTGTCAAAGGACATTTAAGCCCCACGTCTTTCACCTCTCAAGAGCAGGCTGGTGAGAGCTCTGTGGACCATGGGTGGGTTGCAGTTCCACTTTACGTTGAATAGTAACCAATTCGCTGAAAGAAAATGCAGTCTTTTGGCAAGTAGTTAGGGGAGCCACCTGCACACATCCTAAATCCAGATCCAATTAGTAGGTGCCTACAGATTAGGTCCACCTCATGAGTGTTTTTACTAAATTGCAATATAAACAACTGTTGCATAGACTTCTGCGCAGAAGAACAGCAATCATCAACTAAATAGTCACATTCTCCACCTGAATAGTGGAAACCACTCTGCACTACTTCTAAGATACCTGAATAACTATTACGTCTCTTTTAATCACTTTTCTTGTACCTAAGCACAATCACCATGACAACATAAAATACTCACTAACAAATATTTTACAGTTGCTAGCAAACATCAAACACACAATTATAATTACCCCATCACAGCTTCAAAGACATCCACTGCGTGCACCTTTCTGCATGTCTGTATGTGAATGCGTATATATCCGCACGTCAGTATAAAAACCTAAGCTTCCAAAACAGCAAAGGTGAACATGACTTTTAAACTCAAACCCTAGCTGATTTTAGCACAAAGAACTCCCTACTCCTCCACAAATTTTAAACACTGAAATAAAGACGACCACCATGATCTACCGTTATCAAAGGTACTTTCCCTGACCAAGCAACTTCGAAAGGAGACTTACTGAGACTTGAAAGAAGATTGAAATGTATGACAGAAGACTGAAGAGGAAGAGAGAAAGGCAGGAAATTAAGAAAATTAAGGCTAAAATAAGTCATAAGAGAACACAACACTGGATGTGTCATGACATGAGTATCCTTTGGTTTTCCAACCCGACGCAATTGTATAAATTGTGGATGGATGGCTTATCCATGCAGTTAAAAGCGATTCAGAAGAGAGTTTCTACAACACAATTTCCAGGTTCATAGAATTGATACATTTTCCATAATTGGTGCCTGCCACACTGCAATAGTCTTCCTTTCAGAAGCCAAAGCTTCATACCAGTTTTCAAATACTTCTAAACAGAAACACCTTATCAAGGAGTGCAAAACTGTAACACTAAATACAAGCGGTCTAAAACATTTGTATAATTATTCATTTTAATTATTCATTAATAGAATTGTTTCAATTACTAAATTCACCACATAGCTTCCAGAATATAAAGGACTACTCCAATGTTTATGGAATTATGACCTAAGATTCTAAATAATAATAAACTGAAACAGAAAAAATCCTCCAAATAAAAAACAAAACTGATAATGCAGGAAGCTGAGCCTCTTGCTAATGTAAGTTCATTGTTCTGCAGACAAGACTAAAATACAGTCATTTACCATTCCAAACTATTTTGCAGCAAGGGTGACGGGTCTGGTCAACAACTCATTTTGCTTTCTCAGTCTCAGAATATTCACATATTAGAGCTGATGAGTATGTTAAAAACAAAAACAAAGCAAACTACACAAACACACAAGCCAATCCTGAGCAGCAGGCAACGGAATGTAAACCTGTAAAGCTTGTTACATACGAAGATGTTGAATTTTTCTATTTTGAGAGAAGAGGCTATGTAACAGTGAGATCAGTACTCCTGATCAGAATCACTCTGTTCTAAATACTGTATTTGAAGCAGTATCAGAACAAGCATACCATTAAGCCTCCTCTGAATTGCTTCTTCCTCTAAAGTGATGATATACATCTGCTCATCTAGGTCTTCAAGGATCTGTATTTGGAAACAGAAACATGAACTGACTGAATATCAGAGTCACTTGTTTTTCTGACTGCACTAATCTAGTCAGGTTCCCTTTGTTCTAGTAACCTATATTTTAAATACATAGTCTACAACTTTACAATACCGATACAAATAAGAACTCCACAAAAAATTATCCCATTCTGTTACAGACCTCTTTCTTTACTGTAAGCAAACTTTCTTTTAAGTTTTCATTTCAGGTTAAAGCTCTTATGTTGTTTCAATCTAAAGAGACTGCAGAAACAGGGGAAGGGACAGTACACCTGACATATTCAAATCATATCAACCCTCACACTCGATTTAAACAAAAATAACTGTAGATTTTGAAAAAGTATATTAAAAATTGACTTTTCACATAAGACAATATTTCAAGCAAATATAAATTGCTATTGGAACCAAATAAATGAAGTCTGTGTACCACACTTTCAGGTGCTTTGAGTTTAAAGCTTACAGATAGCAAGAGAGTATATTTTCTTTGTATTTTCAGGGTTCAACTGACTGATGAAGAGGAATTCAAGGCCTAAGCATGCCCAAATTTTAGTAGATACAAACTAGGAAACACGATGGCAAAGTCACTAGAGCGCTTGTACATGGTACAAACTTCACCCTTCCCTCACAGCACTCAGTACAAGAACAGTAGGGTATCTAGGGATAAGAAGTTCTGACACATGCCAACTACCTACATTTCACCCATCCAGGAGTACCCCAGGTACCCTTCCTGCTACCCAGCCTTAGTCAGCCTTGTCCCCTTTGCTCCTGAGCTCAAAACAAGCCCATGCTTTTCAGGTATTTGCAAACCAGACATAGTAGGTAATACTGGTAATAAGTATTAGTATTAGTAGCAGTTATATAAACTGGAAAAAACAGAGGAAGACCATACTATTAAAAAACCCCTTCTTCTGTGGAAAAACACAATAAGTATTAGTAGCAGTTATATAAAATGGAAAAAACAGAGAAAGACCATACTATTAAAAAAACCCCTTCTTCTGTGGAAAAACAAGGCTTTTGTGCTATATGAAGAAATTTAAACAAGTACACAAATATTGACTATAGAAACTGATGTACGGAAGAGAGAATTATGTCGAAGTGCAATCATTCTAAAAGGGAGTACCCTAATGCCATTCTGCCTTCTAACAGACAGCACACGAGGACAGATTTGTGTAACACTTACTGTTGGCTTCACCAGCAACTGACCCATTACTGTAAACATCCGTGAAAGTCCCACTGGCGTGCATACTGCAGAGGAAGAAAGATTATGCAAAACAGCGTTTTGTAAGTCAAAGACCAATTTTTATTTGGATGTTCAATGTGTTATTCCACATATAACCAAGCATGGTTTTGAAGAGAACTGCAAGACCTTCAAACTCCAATACAAACTTTAAAACACATTGCTATATGAATTTTGAACGCAACAAGCATCTCTCCCCTCCAAGAGCATAACTGCTATTTTTTTTGTCAACAAGGAATGCCATACAATCAGATATCTTAAACTCGCTCAAGTAATTATTTATTCAAAGCATGAGGAACCAGAGGCTATGCCTACACGAGTAAATTCCGCAGTGCCAGGATACATTTCTGGGCATTAAGACTTGATTGTCTACACCAGTAAATTGCTAAAACTATCCGTGGCATGACTTGCCCTGGGCCAGGTAGCACTTTCCCAAACAACTCCCAGGTGCAGTTCTGGAGTTGATGCAGTCCAGGAACCATTATCATGAAGCAATACATACACAGCCACCTTCTGCAAACTGCAATATCATGGATGGAATGACAATAGTTGGCCACAGCACTGGGAAACATCTAAGACACATTTAATCTATTAGCACAGGTGTAGCTGTAAGGTCAAGAGATCATGAAGCTGCTTTGCTCTAGAAGTTACGCTGCAACTTCAGTTGATAGCTCAGCGACCAGATTTTAAGCTACTTTTCTAAGAAATAACAACTGGTCCTTTTTGATTATAACCTGTGATGGTTTTCAGGTATAGTACATATACGCTTGTTGGGAAAAAGGCTCAAACCATGATAATAGAAAATGATTCGTAAAAATCAACAGTTTAGGGAGAACAGCCTTTAAATTAAATAAAATTCCTTTAAGGAATTTGTAACAGCATGGATGAAGATATACATTACAGTTTCCATTATAATAAAACAGTGTTGTCAAAAAAAGGAGAAGCACAGAGGATTTTATAGTAAGGATTAGATTTATTTTTATTAACTAGCGTTTCACTATGACTACTATGTATTACAGGAAAAATACAAGGACCATTCAAAGGCTAACTTAAGCTATTCTTCCTCTACTACAGAGGAAGCCTGCAGGAAAAGGATAAAAAAGAAAGGAAGCGATACTCCAAATCACCCCTGCAATAAGCCTTACTCATACACTGCTTCAGCAATTAGGCCAGTCGAACATCTAATGAACTGTCCCAGCATCTACCACTTTCCCACTTGCTGTATGCTGCCCTTTCAGCTACACAGATATAACAGCTTGGAGGGCCTTAAATAAGCTCAGTGATTTGCTTGCATAAATTAAAAATAACTCTTCCAAAAATTGGCATTTAATCCCAATTATTTCAGTGAACTGTTTCACAATAGCCCCAGAGCGCACACTGTGTTTTCAGCTCTGCTGACACAAACTGCAAGACAGATGTGGGGAGTTTGTAAACTAACTTCCCCATTAAAACATTCAGCAACTGTTGTGAATCCCATTCTTGAACGGCCTACATGAGACATTCAGAACCATGTGGTTTTGTACTTCCCCCCCTTCCTCCACTGAAGTGGATTTAAGAATCTCCACATCCAGAGAACCGAAGGAGACCCACGAGGTCTCTGTGAGCGACACCTTTCATAGACAGATCTGCTTAGTTTTGTTTCAAATTATCATTCCCCACTCTTTCTCCACTTCCCCGTAAGCGTTAGCTGTAAACTATAAAGCCTGGAGCACAGGTGAAAACATGATAATCTATAAAGGCAGATGTTCTTCCCCCCCTTTCAGCAATTTTCTAGAAATTATTGGGAGGGGAGGGGGAGGGCTGAAATTATAAGTTGGATTTGGAACTTTCCATCATCTTTATTATTCCCCTAAATATGGATGACTGACCTCTGGCTAGGACCAGGTGGTATAAGGTTGGGTTTTTTACTGCATTTGTTTTATATGCAATCATATAACTGACCTCCAGACTGGCCAGATACCAGTTTTGTGATGATGAAAGCTAATTGCACTGTGTTCCAACTTCTGTCTATGCAGGGAGATTTTCAATTAAAAAAAAAAAAGAAGGAGGATCACTTACTGAATATAGGATAAACTAAGTGTTCCAAAATAACTTTCTCGCCATACTACTGACCTCCTGCAGACATTTCACTTAAAAATTGTCATTTCCTTTGCAGAATGGAGTCCCTATTTTTCAAATGCTTTAAAAAGTTAAAAGTTGAAATTATTTTGGGTGAGGTGTGAAGTTCCTCAAAACCTGAAAATGTAAGGTAGCATTTGTTCGAACTTCAGAACTCAAACCTCACAAGTTTACATCTAAATTTAAACTTCATGATGAAAAAAAAATCACACTCGTACCTTTCAACAATCTTAATTTTCACAGTGAAAAAGTTTCCTTTAATCTCTAAAAAAAAAAATATGCATAAAATCATTCACCTTTTGGAATAATCAGGAAAATACTTACACAGAAGTAACAAGCATCCCATCAGTGATATACAGGAATATAAATACGGGAGGTAGAATTCCCAGAGGTCTGTAAAGAAAATATTGAGCACAGCCTTAGCTTATTACAAACAGGCCACTTATGTTACAAACACAACTGAATCAACTTGATTTTCTTAAGTGTTCAATCTTAATTTTCACAGTGAAAAAGTTTCCTTTAATCTCTAAAAAAAAAAATATGCATAAAATCATTCACCTTTTGGAATAATCAGGAAAATACTTACACAGAAGTAACAAGCATCCCATCAGTGATATACAGGAATATAAATACGGGAGGTAGAATTCCCAGAGGTCTGTAAAGAAAATATTGAGCACAGCCTTAGCTTATTACAAACAGGCCACTTATGTTACAAACACAACTGAATCAACTTGATTTTCTTAAGTGTTCAGGATTGAACAATTGTAAATTCAAGAATAAATTAAGAATTATTCAATTAATAATCCTGTAGGCAATTAAATCTCCAGGTACTTTAGCTTGAAAAATATCTTCAGCTTTTACTTCCATTTTACTTAAGTCACTTATTTTTAACCTACATCATGCCCATGAGCATGGAACTTCTCAGCATGCTAAAAACAGATTTAACAGAAAAAAAAATGGTATTGACTAAACTAACACAGCTTCTTCCCAACCTGTGGAATACTCACGTAGCATTTACTAGAAAGACATTTAATTGAAAACATCCATTTCCATAGTTAAAATTAAAGTAGTGTGGTGGTTTTTTGAATTCCATACCATACAAAGACTCCATACTGGCAGCATCATTGTCTATGAGTGCTGAAGCCACCCATACGATGCCAAGGATAAGCAGTGCAAGAAGAATAAGCATTACAAGTGTTTCCAAAATGCGCGCTCTGATGCCCTGTGGGCAGAAGAGGGGAGAGGGAGGAAAGAACACAGCCAAGAACTTAGAATTAGATATTCTCAAACACAAGAAAAATACAAATAAATAGCAGTTCCTTGTTCCTAAATACATACTCACATTTTAACATGTAGACAAAAGCATAACATCTAATGCACATTTAAAAGGCAGTGCATAAAAAAGGAAGTACTTATGGCTTTATAGTGCCCAGATCGCATTTTCTCCCCTTAAAACCACAGAAAAAATGTTTTAAATTGCATATGCCTTACAGTTCTCATTAATCTCATTATTCCATAAAGTATTCTTCATACCACATGATTTTGCTTGAGCATTTTTAAAAGATGGATTACTTTTCTAATACTTTCAGCAAAGAAAGTGGATTAGCAAATTTTTATCTATGATTCCAATCAAGGGAATGGAAAGCCAATTATGGCAAATAGCCAAATGGCCCAGCAAGCATTAAACCCTGCGCAGGTACAATGCACCAATTTAGTTAAAATACATTCTTCAACTGCAATTGCTTCTGCCCCATTCCTCACAGTCTTCAGAGCCCTCAAGTGTACAGTCAGAGTACTGCTCGCCCTTATGCTGCCCACACGCTGCTGCAGCCGCATCCATAACCTCCCATCTTTGCGTGCTCCACACTGAACGGAACACGTACGTCTGGTTTACGACACACACAAATCACAGGTCTACAAGCTTATACACCATAGCATTTGCTCTTGAGTTTAGAAATGTAACCGCTCTAACAGTCGAACGTTAGATTTACAAATGTAAACATACCAAATAATACACAAAATCTTTTTTTTTTAACTGGTGTTTTTAACACTAATTTTAAGGAACAGAGTTATTAGGACACTTTCTTCAGACATCTTTGCCATTAAGGTACCATCAGATTGCTGATCATATAACAGTTCTATTTTTCTCCATTTGCGAGGATACATCTCCACAAATAAACCCAATCTCTTGTTTCTCACACAGATTCACCAACTTGGGTATACTCCACCGAGAAGTCTACTTTATAGTTAAAAGCAGAAAGCTTGTTTTACTTTATTATTTGTCTACTTTTATCACCTCTACCCTCACTGCTTAATGCAAGAGTGTAATCTTTACATGACATTGACCCTGAAAATCACGCTTCCCTACACAACCACCGTGTCCAACCATGAACAAGGACCTCAGGCATCCCAGGCATGAGTGCTGATGTCTTCTAGCACACCAGTTCCTCTCCACCTCTGCAAAACAGCTACAGTAGCACAGAGGAAAAAGAGACCTTCACAAAATTCCCCTTCTATCTTAAAGTAGGCAGATTAAGTCCAACTCACAAAGGATCTCAAACACCAAATTTCAAATTAAAGGTAGTATGGATAGGATATGGATTTACTCCTAAAATGTATTTCGTGTACAATAAAAGTGGGTTTGAGATTGTTAAAAGTTATTAAAATGTTATTTTTGTAGCTCTCAGTCTTCCTTGAGTTACTTTGAGGGTGAGCATCTAAGACAAATACAGGTATCTGAGGATTAAATAGTTTTGAACTTGAGCAGTAAGTTACCAGGAAACAAACAGATCACAGTCTAAGAACTGAGCACTGATATAGAGCCTTCACTTCAACAGAAGAGAGTCACAGGATAAGAAGAAAACCCAAAACATTCATGGATGCATGGACAGAGATCTGCTTCAAGCTCTTCAAAAACCTTGAATAGTCCTTTCCTCTCCTGGGCAGAGGAAAATACAAAGCTACCTTCTGGGTTTCTGAAGACCTTAGCCACAGAAAGCTGATTCCTTACTTCCCTTCTCTGAGACACACGCACAAATCTCAGCCTCTCTGACTTCAAGTTTCACAGCAACAGATTCTTCTGGACAAACCTGGAGAATACTTCATTTTATGTGGCAACCCAAACACCGAATCCTCCTCCCCTGGATGGAGTAGGACAATTGCCAAAACAGATAAACAAGAAATATACTGTGATACAGTCAGTCAATTGTAAATAACATTTTTTCGTATTTATTGCAAGCGTTCTCTGAAGACAGGTAAGATTAGGACAATACAAATAACACTCTCTCTCATAAAAAGAGAGATAACCACAACAAGTACTCAGAGGTAACCACTGCTTTTGTCCAAGAGTACCATTGGCAGAAGCTCTAGAAAAAGCCAGTGAGCTGCTTAAGGAGCCTTCCCCATTTTTCAGTTTCCATGCTACTTTGAATAATCTTTGATTCTCAGAAAACTGGATCAATCTCCTTCTGTTCTCACTAGTTACATCTACCTCCGCACCTATGTGATACGTCAACAGTACTGCAGTCTCACGTATGTACTGAAAAGCAGGACTGACAGCTAACTCCGAGGGCAGAACAATTTTTATATTACACAGCGCACACACAATAGGATTCACACACTGATGATAATTTAAAAATAGTGAAATAGTAGTATTTTTGAGAGCTTCAGTGAAGTGATTAGATAGAAACACTCTGTCATAGGCATTAATGAATACCTGATAACAGTCCAGGATAAAAAAAAAAAAGTATGCTTAAAGCGTATAGGTAAATCCTTAATCTCAATTAGGCATCCATAAGACTGTGCCCTATTAAAACATTAGTGTTCTAGGCACATTAGTTCACACTTACATACATTAGCGTACCTGTCAAACAGCTGCTATTTGTAAGGAATGAAAGGTACAGAATTTCCCCCGTGCGCACACACACACGGAGAAAAGTTCTGAAGAATCACAGAATGGCTGAGGTTGGCAGGGATCTCCGGAGGTCACCCGTTCCAACCCCCCTGCTCAAGCAGGGCCACCTAGAGCCGGTTGCCCAAGACTGTGTCCAGGTGACTTTTGAGTACCTCCAAGGATGGAGACTCCACAACCACCCTGGGCAACCTGTGCCACTGCTCGGTCACCCTCACAGTAAAGAAATGAGGTGAGCCTTAAGCACCCTTACTACTTATTTTTGCTGAAGGTAATTTTGTTTGTTCAGGTGAAAAATTTAAAGTTCGAACATCATCGTTAGTAACATCACTAATTTAAGAGCTGGGCAAAAATCTACACTCCTGACTTTGAGAACAGAGAGAAAACACAGGTAAATACAAGGAACATTTCATTTTATTTCAATTAAAACAAAACTATGCCAATAAACCTTGAAATTCAACGCTGACTTTTCTTTTTTTTTTTCTGAGCAAAATCCTCTTCACTGACATTTTGGTTTTGGCTTAACATTTCTTCTTTGAGTCATTTCACTTCTCTCCCACGGCTCCATTATATTACTCAGATTTCTCAGATGAACCAAATGCCACGGCCTATCTTCATGGCACAGAAGATATTGCCGCTTCTATTTCACATAATAGATGTTGCACTTTTTGAATCCATTTACTCCTCACATTTTTTTTGTGTGTGAAAAGAAGCATTAGTCTGCCATCTTCAATAACAGCGACAATCCCATATAAAAATGGAGATTTCAAATGAGCGTGTAAGAGTACATTTATTGTTCATGTTCAGTCTAAACCATCGTATCTGCCTTGAGTACAGGATTAACAAATGAGTACAATATGAAAAAGCATGTAGTGTAGGTATGTAGGACTACTTCAAATTAGCATTCTAACTAAGCAAAGAAAAAATACTCATACAGCACTAAATCGTAGCGTCAAAAACGTGACTGCATTGGACTTACGTGGAAGAGTGTGCAACTCATTGGCAGTGTGCAACTGGAAACAAAGGAAACCTTTACCACACAAACGAAGGAGGTGGCCTGCCCAGCAAATTAAGTGCGTGTGCATATGCAGGTGAGGGAAGAAGCGGGGAATAGACACCTTTTACATTAGAATTTTCCAGTTTGATTGTTTAACCAGGAGAAATTGGCTCATGAGCTCCTGTGATCACTGCTTAACATTCCTATGGAAACTAAACCAACTATAAGAAAGAGGAATGGCAAAATCCTTTGTATTTTTAGCTTTCCGTAATGTTTTTGAGAAGGAAAATTGAGTTGTTCAAGTCTTCATCTAGTCTCCTTTCCTAACGGTTCTGACAGGTAAGAGCAAGGAAAAGTGCGCACTATACAACCAACCATCTTGCATCAGGTTTTTCAGAAAGTTGTTCCAATCTCAACTTTCAAACCTGCATTTGATAACACAAATACTACATTCTTAAGGTGTCCTTCATTACAAACAGAATGCATATACCACAGTTAATTCACTATCTTCTGAATTATTTTAATGCAATACCACTAGCAGTTTAACCTGTTTTAAGGGAGGAGGGATTTATCTCCAAACCAAGCACGGATTGCACAGTAAAGCACCAGAAGGATACCTCCAGGATACTGACAGGTTTTTTTATTCTAGAGAAGGGGCTGAGAAAGCATCCTCACTTTTGCAGGTGTTGGTGTTGCTCCTACTCCCCAGGCATACGCAGAGAAGAGGGAAGGCTATAAAACACTAAGGAGGAGAAAGAGATGAACTAGACATAAAGAGCAAAAGGGAATGGGACAGCAATAACGTGAGCTAAAAGAAAGGTAGAAGTGTTGAGAAGAACAACCTGATCTTTGGTTTTCAATTCATATATAAGTTTCTCTGTAGATCTGAAAATAAGAAGAATGTTTTTCCTGGGATGGACTCAATTAGTACCATCCTTTGGGAAGCATGAACCACAAATTGAAGGAAGGTGGCACTTCTCTTGCTGGACAGTGATTTTAGTTTTAGTAGCCCAATTTTAAAGTCTTTTTCCATTAAGTTATCTAGAACAAAACATCAACTATCATTGCTTCCAGCACTCCAAGCACAAAAGACGATCTTTGGTAACTGCTAAGCAGGAAAACAAAATACATCCAACAGCCTGCAATTTCCTCAAGTGCGTTTTAGATTATCCGTAAGGCAAAATGGACTTCTGAAAGTGAATTACCTGCATGGTGCCCTATTGCCAAGGAAACAAAAGCTTGGCATCATACAGACCAACTTGACAGATAAAAAGGAGTCTCTTATGGAGGACAAAAACAAAATAAAAATCTGATCAACAAAAGCTTTTGGAAGCTTATTAATATAATCTGATAGAAATTGCAATTAAATTGTTTATAAAGAAAATTGGAAAAAAAGACTGACAGATCATACCCTCTAACCCCCTCCTTTTTTATTTAAACTTCCAAGTTTCACAGTTTAGACTCAACAGCTCACCTACTTTTTTTCACTCACAGCTCATTTTCAAAATCTACCTAGTTCTTTAACATGAGCGCTTAACCAAGTGGAATATTTTTTTAAAGGGAAGATGTTTAACACATCAATCCCAGCAGCCTGGAACTTGCCAGAAACCTGGTAATAACTGTCATCTTCTCTGTACACTAATGAGAGGGGAAAAAAAAAACCTTGAAAAAATAAAAGATGAAAAAAAAGAGCATTTGAAGCTGTCTACAAATAAAAGCTATTCTGCAAACACATTCTAAGGATCTTGTGGTTTGTACAGCCTTAGAGATATCTGACTCTGACTTCTACTACTTCAAAATTCAATTGCTGAGACATTCAGAAGTTTTTACATTGTTGAATCCTGAGCTACTTACACTGCCTGAAGCAGCAAGCCTAAGGGTTCATGTTTCCAGAAAAGCCTAATTTTAGCAAGAAAGGTTTTAATTATTCTAGAAGTGTTCTGACAAATTTTTAGTTGCTACTTTGGAAGGCATCATCAAAATCTTACTATGTTTCTTTCCTATTATGATTAACAGAGATAAGTTATCCGGGATGATAAACGTCCAAAACATTAAAAACCAGCACATAGTCAAAAAAAAAAAAGGTAATTCTTCAGCTGGAAAGACCAAAGTACAAACAGCAACAACAGTCCTGAAGGGATGACGGATATCATACAAGAAAGTCAGAAATTATAATTACTAAGGAAACCATTTCTCCTCCCCAGTACATTTGTAAGCAGGATGACTATTATGCCAACTGCAACACATTAAGACTTTTCCCACGATGTGCATTCACACGCAACACCTAGACGCTGGTTTTTACTTTATAAGAGAACACAGGTTTGGTGGTCAGTTTCTTACAGCTTTTCAATAAGGAAAAGGGAGATTTCTTGATAACAGAGACAGTAAATAGTGTTGGGATTTTTTCCCCATTCAAAATCTATTTTGAACGATATCAATGTAACAACACAAAATGCTTTGCCATTAAGCCAGCATAGGTAACAAGTGAAGACCTTGCTCTGCACACTAGTTGTCCACAAGGTTCCAGGTGTCTTGGGTGACCAGCAGTTGGCACAGGGACCTTTCCTGCCTACAGTGACTGACAAGGACAGTGCACAGGCAAGATGCCTGCTGACTGCTCCGCTCTCCAGTAAGAGTCTCATGCAAAAATCTGGAAAGGCTTAAAAGGAATTCTCTGATGACCGCCATTCGTGCAAAGCAGTATATCCAGGAAACACACTGTGGAAGATACGGTTATCTTCCAAGCAGTGACACAACACTGTGCCAGAAACTCACAAGTTGTCACTTTTTGGGAAAGAATGATGATATAAATGAAAGCAAGCAAGCCACTTTTTGCCAATTTTTGCTCTGCCAGTTGTGATTAGGAACACAAGTGTTCTTTTCCAGCAATCTAAGCATAATTTTTAATGCTTTCTAATCCTACAAGGATTTCGACACCTACGTACAGATAATATTTACCTAGAGTTCTTGTGTTTTAACTCTGATGAAGGAGTCGCAAAACTTGCAATGTGTCATTTTCTCTGTCCACAAGAGGCAAAACTCCTGGTAAAAGCGAAGAACTACAGCCCCATCCCTACCTCAAGAAAAAGCATTTCTTTGCTGGAACATGACCTGGCTATAGTTATTTTGATGAATACACTATTAGCTCCTGTAAGATGGACATTTTTGGAACCAGACCGCCAATGTATGACACCGTATGGCTTTTGTTAATTCTAGTTAATTCCACATTTTCATTTGGTTGCAAATTGTGGAGAATAACCAAAAAAAAAAACTATTATCAATCAAGTAAAAATACAACACATTACACTCAAAACCAGAGAGTTCTAATGAAGTTTCTATGGTGCTGAATATTTGAACACAGCTCTGCTTGGACATCTTGACCTCTTGCAAGGTAAGTAAACATTATTTTTTTTTACACCATGCCCTGACCCATGGGGAAAGCCTGGGAAACACTTCTGCAATCATGGCACATTTAAAGTACACATGAAGCCCATTGTTTTCATGTGACAAAAAGGAGTCCTAGTAACCTTAAGAATTGTTCAGTGAGAGGCTGACTGCAACAAACACGCAAAGCTCACATCTGCAGAAAATAAATGGAGGCACTAAAGAACGAGAATTACAGCAGGTATGAGGTTGGGGAAGTTATATATTTTATGTATTAACATCAATTACATTTCCAGCATGCAATAGCCCCTCTTTCTCAGTTTGTGAGCATCAGTGAAGAGATCAGCTTCAAGCATTCTAACCATTTCTATGGTTAGAAACCATACTTTGAATAGTCTTTGTTCTGACGTATTCAAGGCAGTGCAGAAATAATTTTTTTAAATAAATAAAAGGAGACCCATTTTCCATCAGGTAACATGAAAACACATACTACATTTAACACATTGACATTTAGTGAAGGGGTCATTACCTTATGAGACTACCACAAATTACTGAGTCAAAAATAGAAGCTGCAGTTTTAGGAAAACTCAGTTCCTCTTAAAAACGTAGAAGCCACCGACTCAGAACCCTTATAGAACAAGTTAAAAAGTTTTAATCAAGAAATAATGTATTCAGGCATACGATTCAAGCAATCAGAAAAAAGTTTCCTTGTTCATGCAAGAACCAAAGACTTCAGACTGTAACCAGTGCTGACTCTGTCTTCTCCCACACCACCTCTTCCCTCACAGAATCTTTCCAGCCTGGGGGAATTTTAAGATTAAAATGAACACTTTTCATCACAACACAAGTGTATTTTCAAGTTTATATTTATTTTCCACACAATACAATTCTTAAAAATTCACAGTCACAAAACATTCCCAGCAACTTTCAGCCGATTTCTGTGTTAGTAACTTCTCCCAAATGATTTCACAGTGGTTACCATTCTGTTAATGGAGCAAAAGACGACAGGTGAAATCCCTTAACTGTATAGAATTTCATAGTTACACAGTACAAGTAACAAAATCCAGAAACGTCAAAGAGAACCTAAGAACTAGAGAGAGAAAAACAAAATGAAAGTTAAAGGAACTTGATGGAAAAAGCCATGATGAATTCTTTGGGTATCAGGTAAACATATGTTCCAATCGATAAGCATTACAGCTATGCCTGCCAAGTTGGAAATGAAGGACCAAAATCATTTAACTAGAGGTCCAAAAAAAAAAAGATGTCTTTGTTTAGTAGACTGGTGAAAAGGACACCTATCCAGGATGCAGTACACCCACTGGAGTAACTCCTCTGCCAAAGAAAACTTAGGCCCTCTTCTCCAATGACCCAGAAGAGTATCCAAACCACAGTGTTACAGTATATTTTGGGGTCCATATCCAAACTTTCCTGTTGACATCACTGCATGCAAATAACTCACTGACATAACCTAGGAACCAAGACGGACTGCTTGCAGACTTGCATCCTCACGATTGGGATAAAAACCAGTTCTTTCTCACTTTTTTCCCTAGTATCTATTTAATTATCCAATACAAGATGGACTCCAGTGACAACAGTAATGTGAGATTCACTTACTCCCTAGTGGTTAAGGCACTGTTTCAAATACATGGATTCTAATTACTTAATGAAAGAGCATACATTTGCCTCTTCCACATCTAGGTATCTTTCTTGCACATTTAAAATAGAAATAGCATGTTAGCAAAACATTCCCTCCAAATTTTGTAACAGAAGAGACACTGTTTTTTTGAATGAGAAAAAGCTAGACATAATATCAGAGAAAATGCAAACACCTACTAGCTGGAATAAAATAATTACAGCCTACAGCTGTCAGATTTATGTGATGACCCTGCTGCAGCCTGCCCTTCCTTCCTTTGCAGAAAGAAACTATTGGGAAAAAAAAAAAGACAACAGGATTATGTCTAAGCTCGTATTAAAAAGGACAGATGCAAATCTATTGACCCTGTAGTAACAGCATACAACCCAAACCTTTTGGGGAGAAGCGAAGTAAGAAATGAAAGCATACACGTAGTAAAATGATGACTGTCCCAATGTTACCCTTTTCCCCTACCAGTTTGCTCTGTTGTTCCATTCACTAGCCCAGCCCTCACTAATTAGCTCTTAGATGCTCCACTCCCTCCACCTACCAAGTTTCCCAGACTTTCCAAAGCCACCTGCAACAACAACAGGGGAGCTGTGGGATTTCTGACACTATGAGTCTCCCCCTAATCATTTACATTTGGATCAGAAAGAATCTTTCCTGCTAGACCGAAGCGATAGGAAGATAAATAGATATTTTCCAACTTCTTTGCAGCTTGGCAGAGGATTAAGATAAGTAATGCAAAAGCATGAAGAAAGACTCGGAATTTGTGATTGTGTTTCGAGCAGAAAGGAACCACAAAGACAGTTCCCAATAGCAAATGGCACATAGAAGCACACAAGTCACTATTAAAGTTCTAAAATAAAGAGAAACCTGAAGTTTTTTGTGTGTCAATGTCTATTACTAACCCCCTGTAAGAGTAAATAAGATCAAGAAGAAAGCACACTTCCAGGAATTGGCCAAAGCACCAAACTGCTGGAAGCTCCTTTTACTAAGCCGGGAAATGCTTCAAAAAGCTACAAAAAAAAAAAAATGAGAAGGAGAAAAGGCCAGGGATGGGAGACAAACTCATTGGTCCTCCTTCCTCCCCTCCTTTGTAAATAAAGTTGTTGGCTGCCTTACAAATCCTCACGACAAATGCATTAGCTTCTTCCTTGCGTTGTCAATTCAGAATAAGTAATTCTTAAATGTAGAGCAATCCTTAATGTGGAGTATTTCTAGTAATACAAAATAAGTAACAGACTAAAGGTCTAAATATCACATTGGTTATCAGTATTAATGAAAAAAACATTGTTTTTAGAGAAGGAATCAGAAGCGGTGTTTACCTAGTAAAGCCTCATTTAATAAAAGAAAGCCTATTAGAAAATTTTGTCATGCCTTTCTATGTTTATGATATTTATATCCAAACTTGCGACTATCAACATGAAACTATGGCAATTTTCCTCTCTATGAATTAAAATGACATTTCCATTAAATCTGTAAAGTCTTTATTTTTGTACAAAGTAACAAAAGTGCACAAAGAATCGTAAAATAGATACAACAGTTCTGCTTGTCCCAAAAGGTCACTACTTGATGTCAATGAAGACTCAAAATAAAAACAGACTAATGTGAAAATATTCCAATCTTTAAAAAATATTCCTCATGCATAAATCAGCCATTTTTACAAAACAAATCACCATGCTCAAATAAAACCAGCAGCAGATCAGTTAAATGTTGCTTACAATTTAATAAAAGAAACCCGAATACTGAGATGGAAAGGCGTTCACATCACCTTTTTGAAGCCTCTAACTCAGACATGCCAAATTCTTAGAGGTATCTGCCTTTCTCCATTGACTAAGAGAGGGGGCTTCTAGATCTCCTTAATCAGCCATTTCAGGGATGCTGCACGTAATAGTTCCTTCCCAAAGGATGGCAAAATTTTCTAGTTTAAGTGAAATAGTTATATGAATTTTATTATAAACTGACGATAAAAAAAAGTGAAGACATGCATCTCAGGGTTTTTAGGTATACAGCCATCATCTACCACAAACAGAAGGCTCTATAGAGGGCATTAAGAATGCTCCAGTCAAACAAAATTTGAAAACTGCTCATTTCTGCCTAAAAAAAAAATCTTAGGAAAAAAGTATTTTAAAACCCAGTGCTTCAGTTGACATCAGTAATAAAATTAAAGAGATTCAAGCTTAGTATTGGTAGCTGTACCATCTGCACACTTTACAAGTAGCAGAAGTATTTCGCATGTCTATTTTCACTCATGCAGAACTCCGTAAGTTATCCTAGTAACAAATAAAAACTGTAAAATTAAAAAAAACCCACTCGATTTATTCACTAAGAGAGCAGCAGAGAAAAAAACGCACAATTTATTCCACTGACAGGCTTCCAGCTACGTGTTAAAGCTTTCAACAAAGAACTATGGAAACTCCACAAAACATAAGCATGCTAAATTCAGCCGAAATGTACGGGCTCAGAATGACACAGGAGTGGGGAAAGCACAAAAGTTCAGCAATGTACTTCGTTCCTGGCTCAGATGAGGTGGAATAACTAATGCTCCAGTGCTAGCTTCTAAAACTAATTAATTTTACAGATGACTTCCTACTCATAATGCATCAGTCATCTAATACAGTTTCTCACAGTATGCTAGAGAAGTAATGGTCAGAAAACCACATTCTGAAATAAGACTAAGCGTGTTTGGGATTTTCTTTGCACAATATTTTTGCCCCAATATTACTAACGATCCTCCTTTCATCTTGTTACTCTACTAATTTCCATAGCTCGAATACACGAAAATGTTGCAAGAACACAGACTAACCTGATGCATTTTGCTATTCTATCTACATTAAAGAGTTGGTCAAAAAAAGTGATTATAATCTCAACCCCAGAAAGGCTGAATCATTGCTCAGCTAATGAAGTCGCAGTGAGGCAGGTAGTGCAGAAAAGCTATGCCAAATAAACTATACCATTCACTTATCTCCCGTTAGCCTATGTTTTTGTAACTTACACTGAGGCCTCTTTTAGAGAAGTACATTCTAATTTATGGAAGCAACCAACTGACATTTAACTACTTCAATGAAACGGAGCACAGATCACATCTCATCACATCTTGATCCAATGTGTGCAACAACCAACATCCACTTACTTCCCCCTCAGCTGTCCCCAGATACAGAACTGTTACATATATTCAACAAACCACAGATCTCCTTACGGTAAAATAAAAACGACAGATGATGTCCCCAACTGACTTAAGCAAGACATCTTATAAAGCCTTATAAAACATTTTATACATCTACAAAAACAAATTCACACTAAGCCATTATTCCTCAATAGTCACAAGTTTCCCTCTCCTAGCTACCAATTCTTGAATTTCTTTTTATCTTGCTCTCTTTGAAAAGTGATGTGGCCCAAAGCTGAAGAATACGTGTATGTTACTTACCTGTCCTGCACAGCCTTTGTTCCTAAATGGCTAAATCCAGACACCAAAGAAAAAAAGTGATACATGTTGAAGACTAGGCTTTGTGATACAGAAATTAATGCAACCAACATTCCCAACTTCTTCTTGACCTACCTGTTGTAACTTTCATGCTCTTACTGTCTTTAGCTTAACTTTGTCTTACAGTCATTGCGAAAGGATAGAAAAACAGACATCCCTGAAATACTTTTGCAGACACAGGTATTTTCATCTCATACAAATCTACGGTATAGTTACATATTCCAATCACAGGTCCACAAAAGCAGGCCATGCACTCACATAATTCTTTTCAGGCTACTTTGCTGAAATGTACCTGTAAGGTAAGATCCCCCTCCCGCAGAACAGCAAATAAAGGACCTGGGAGCGTAAAGCTATAATTTTAACATGTTTTCAGGGTTTAGCATAGACACTTGTCAATATGACATGCTAGCTAGCACGCTAAGCCTTCTCATCTTCCACTTCCTACCATTTTATAAACTCTTCTCAAATTTATTATTAGATGTGCCTGTCCTCTACGTCACAAATTAAAACACACTCTACATTTATCTGTGTACACGCCATTTCTGAGACTTCAGCAGAATCATATGAAGAGTGAAGATACGCACCATTCTTAATGCAAGATTTACCATTAAATATAGTCCTTAACTATCCACTTTACATCTTACAGATTATGTTATGGGTTTGTATAACTATCAGTTAAGTATGCTTTTATTTTAATAGGGAGGAGGAAAAACCCTGATCAAGCTACTTGCCATATCAAAATCCCAGAAGAATCAGGATCTGCTTCTAAACAACAACAACAAAAAGTCTAATAAATTTAAAGTGGTGTCATTTTAAATTACTCCAGTTTAAAGAACTGGATTTCATATCTGAACTTAAGATGTTCGCTTATGTCAAAAATACAAAACCAAACAGCTGCCTTTGATGTGACTGATTAAACAACTGTTGTCTCTGGTATTACTAATGGAATGAGTAAATGGGTTGTAATATAATGTACAATAATTCAGTTACATACTAGTAAACATTTCATGGAGATCAGAGCACTAAAGTCTCAGTTCATCCTGAATGATTTTATAGACAAATAAATATGAGCTTAAATGCCAAATAAACATACACTGTTAACAGGGTACCTCAAGACTATTTGGTGAGCCATTACAGTGGCCCGTGGGTATTGCAGTCAGACATACATGCAAGCATGAAACACAAACTCAAATGCTGTTTCCAAACAAGGTTCAAGACTCTTGCATTCTCCAAATCACTTCTCCAGAAAAATCAAGACAAATTTAGAAAATTGACTGGTTTTAATTAGAGATAATCTCATATAGGAAAGGATTTCCAAGCCACTTTCCTCAGTATTTTGTATTACAGGAACAATTGCTTTCCACAGCATACTGCTTGAGATTAGCAAAAATGTTTCTAAAAGCAAATACTTCAAAGCTAACTTTGAATGTACTTTCTACATTGGCTTCATCACATACTGAAAATGTATTTTACAGTGCTCTACACGTATAGTCATACCAGAGTTCTACTGGTACACCCAGCAAAACTGTGGAATACGGCTTTTCTACATGGAAAAACACAGAAATTAGAATTTCCATACCTACCAAGAACGGAAAAAGCAGCAGGTTTACTTTTCACTTATACTTACTACTATGTTCAGTTACCTAGAGTTTGCAAACACAATGCAGTGCAACACAACACATTAGTAACTTGAGCTTAGTTCAGTCTTAGTAACATCACTAGGAAAAGTCATTGCTATTTGTAAATAGAGTGTATCAAATCAAGTCAAACATTGATGAGATGAAGACACACTGGAGCTGCTCAGCAAGCTAAGAAGAGCTTACCTTTAGAGGAAAAAAAAAGCAGTTTCAGAAAAATGTTAAGAAGTGTATTTTTGCAAAGCTTTAGTGTTTCACTCCCTCCCCAAATAAGTACTTTTATTTACAAAACACATATTTAAAAACCATGCTCCCATGAAAGAAGAGAAGGGAAGGGAAGGAATCTGCCTTTAACAGCAGAAACCACTGTATTTCACAATTTGGAAGGAGTCCTACACACCGCGTTTTACTTGCGCAGGCTAAGCTGCAACTGCTAACCCAGGCAGGAACCTGCAGTCATGACAGCCAAATCCTTATACAGTAGCACGCACTGCGCAATAAACTCTTCTGAACACTGGCCCATCTCACCTGCCTTAAGTGTATGAAAAAAAACTGCAACATTTTTAAGTGATGTTTTTATTAAAAGAAACTCAATGAGAACTTGGGAAGAGCTATCAAGGAAAGGCAAGCAGATGGAGAGACTGGCTGACACATAACAATAGCTGGTGAAATATTACTCTTATTTTCTGTAATAAACACCAAGATCAAAACATTATGCAAGTTAAATTTCCTTGAAAGGTTCCCAGCAGGAGTTTTCCTTTTTGTTTGTGCAGTACGCGATTTCCTCTCACCCACAAAAAACATACCAAGAATGTGCATGTGCCACTAACACTAAGCAGCACTTCCTTAATCACTCATTTCCAACAATTTATGGATGATCAGTGGCAAAAACGAGCAAAAATAATGAAAGCATGCAATGAAAGCTCATTGAGACAAACCGGCTTGGACTTCCTACTCATTTCTGTGTCTCTTTAAGATGGGGGTCTGATACAAATTAGCCACTGGGAAAAAAGTCATCTGGTCATAAAATACAGTACAGGGTCACTTTTATGTAAGTTTGCCAAAAGGGACATAAACCAGGACAATTTCAAACTGTGACACAGGATAGAAGTATATTAAAAAAATCTTTGTTCCTCCTCCATTGTGCTGTCATGTTGCTCAGCTTTATAGACATTCTGAGCACCAGCTCTGGCCTCTTCGCTTCCACCTGGTCTACCTAATTAATTAAGCAAGGAAGTTACCTCAAATTTTTGTACTATTTGTTTTTATTATCATGCACTTCTTTTGATGTTCCAGGAGTTAACCTCTTAATCCACAGACTCTGTGTGTTGTGTTCTGAACATTTTGGGATGTCTGGATAATTTGGATAATTGGTCAGGATGTTGCTGTCGCTCATGTTAAACTTTATGCCATGACTTCAAGTTCAAAGATCAGTATTAAGGTAAAATACTTCATAAAGCCTTTTTAAAACTCTACACTCGTGATTATGCAATACCTAGTTATTCCAGTTTCTCACAGCAGTAAATCGCACTATTTGTATTTTCTTACAAGGAAGTTACTCCTAAACGTCTTTATCTTTGTCAACTTCAAACAAATACAAATTTCAGTTGAAGTTACATCAAGAGAAAGCATATTTTCAAGGTCAAAAAAAGACATAGCAATTATCTCCTCAAAAATGCCTGCCTCCACCCAGCAGCACACATGTAATTTTCTGTGCAGTCTGTTATCACACATGGAAACATCAGCACTGTGAACTACAGACGCTCAACTGCAAATACCACAGTTTTCTTTTTTGGAGAGAATGATGAAGAATGAGGTTAATTCTGACATTAAGAAACACGGTTGACACCTTTGTTTTGTAACTGTACTACAGAATTTGAGAAGGCCAGTGACAAGGAACTGAAAGAGTATCTAAACAAGAAATACAGCTTTATGCACAGGCTCTGCAAAAGGAAGACAAGAAGAATACAGAAAGATACGAAAAAGCTCTCAATATCGATGCAGGAGATTACAGTTACTTCAGGTATTCCAATAGCTCAGTTAATAGCACAGACTAAGGTGTAACGTATCACAATGACCTCCAACTGCTTCAACAGTCTTGAAAAACCTAATTCACGCATGCATGAAAACACACGTGTGCATAAATACACACATGGCATGTACACATACATATATTATCCACCTCCAATATTGCTTTTATAATTATTTTCCTGATAACAAAAGTCTGCAACTGCCATGAAATGGAAAAAAACTATAGCAAGGAACAGTACTTAAGCTCTTTAAAAGGGCATGGTCAACCCCCTTAGGCCCAAAATGCCCTTTTTGAATTAACATAGTGTTTTTAATTAAAAACGAGGCAGAGAATCAGTTTGATTTTCAGTACAAGACTGCATCCGTCCATGGTGAGTGCCTAATTTCCGTATTTCTCTCCCCTGCACAATACGCCAAGTCCTTGGTTGTTTTAAACTGTTGCCCTAGGGAATCAAAAAGAGTCTATAAGAGGGGCCATGTGCCTTTTAGAAAGTATACTAGCAACCAAGAAAAAAAAGCCATAGTAAATTGGAAGATGGTTAATCAAACCCATTCTGATTCATGAAACTTAAACATTTAAGGGGGCAATGCTTCCTTATAAGAATAAGGAAAGAAAAGTTATACAACACTTGTAATAGTAACCTATAAGCTATATGAAATATCATGGCTTGCAAAAAGTCCACATTACAGTGAATGCATAATATCAACTTTTATAGCATAATCTATGATAAACACTCAAACAGACTAACATTACTGCTGCAATTTAAGATTAACAAAGATATGCATTAAAAAAAAACACATTCAATTTCAGATCTGAACCTCTTAATCATCCATTTTCAGAACTTCTATTAAAATCCAACAAGTAACCTTTACATGAACACCTCCAAATAGACATCTGGACTGTGCACACCTAAATCTCAAATGACCTATTCATTCATAATAATGAAGGTAATTCCATGACAAATTCAAGATAGTGTGCACAAAAACTTCCACTGGAACAGTCTTTTTATCCAAATTTTGAGCTGAACTGGGTATCTAGAATCAACTGCTTT